>NC_085841.1:225147991-225460908 GCF_035594765.1 Anolis carolinensis
TCACTTATCGCGGGGGTTACGTTCCAGGACCACCCGCGATAAGTGAAAATCCGCGAAGTAGGGACACTAGGCTTCTCCTTAGTAAGGAAGTAGAAAGAGGGAGGGAGGGAAGAAGGAGGGAGGGGAACATGGCACCACCTCCTTCTCCTCCCTCTGCCATTTGGGCTCCTTCTCCACTCCGCCGCCTGCACCCGACTGAGACCACTGCCACTGTAAATCATAATTTTTTAATGATTTATAATATTATTTTAGTGTTTATTTAAAAACCACAAAAAGGCGAGTCTGCGAAAAGCGAAACACGAAGCAGTGAGGGAACATTGTATCATGTCTAGATCCAGGGAAGTCCTGCTACCCCCTTATTCTGTCTTGGTCAGACTACACCTGGAATCACACTGTGTCCGATTCTGGGCACCTCAGTTAAAGGGAGATGTTGACAAGCTGGTATGTGTCCAGAGGAGGGCAACTAAAATGATCAAGAGTCTGGAGAACAAGCCCTATGAGGAGTGGCTGAAAGAGCTGGACATGTTTACCCTGCAGAAGAGAAGGCTGAGAGGAGACATGATGAGGACCATGTATAAATATGCGAGGGGAAGAAGGAGCAAGCTTGTTTTCAGCTGCCCTGGAGACTAGGATACGGAACAATGGCTTCAAACGACAGGAAAGGAAATTCCACCTGAACATTGGGAAGAACTTCCTCACTGTGAGAAGAGTTGTTTAGCAGTGGAACTCTCTGCCCCGGAGTGTGGTGAAGGCTCCTTCTTTAGAGCCTTTTAAGCAGAGACTGGACAGCCATCTGTCGGGAGTGCTTTGAATGCGCTTTCCTGCTTCTTGGTAGGGGGTTGGAATGGATGGTCCATGAGGTTTCTTCCAACTCTGTGATTCTATGATTCGACTAGTAAATTATATGTCTTAACTGTCTTTCATTCAAATTTCATTAACAGTTTCCAGTGTTAATTTAAATAATTACATTCTTTTCTGTGAAAACATCTCTCTGTCTTTCCTTCCCTCCCTCCGCCTTTGAGATTATTCATTTTCTTGAGAATGATTTCAAATTATACAGTCTGTGGAATTTCATGCAGGCAAGGCATTAATCACCGTGAATGCTTATGGAGAGTTGTCAAGAGGACCCACAAAATGAAATTTCCTACCTGTTTATGAAGAAGGTAATGTCAAACTGCAGAACCCAAATGGGGAGAGAGTGGCATCAGTTGAATATTACGCCACATTGCGCTTGTGTTAGTATTTCACATTAGAGTGAAGGAATCTGCATAAAGCTGGTATGTAAACGAATGTATTTATTGTATGGCTGCAAAGTATAATTGTATTATATATCAATACATTATACTGGGAAATTACCTGTCCAAGCATGCTATCTGCTGTGGCAACAACCGCGAATGTAACATTTATTCATAGCAGCAACTGCTGCACCGTTACAAACTTGTAACCTTGCGCTCAAATCCCAAACCAGTCCTTGTCACTTTGAAGGTGCTGGGGTGAATATCTTAAACATAGTAATTCATGCTATGGTGACATCCAGATTAACAAAATTTCTATCTCTCCTGCTAATAAATAAGGCTTTGGAGAGGCATTTTATTCTCTCTTTATCACACAAAGGAGACAAACCAGCATTGACTGCACAATGACGGGAGCATCCCATGGCCGGTCTGCCTCCTCCCCATGATAAACCTGTCCCCTGCTATGGATAGAAAAATCCATCAATACCTACAAATCCTGCAATGTTATTGCCACCATTTTGCTTCTGTGCCTACATGCAGAGCCGTCCCTAGGTGATTTTGAAGAGTAGGCAAACAGAATTTTTGCGCCCCCCCCCCCCAAAACCAATAGCTCTTAAAAAAAAAAAAAAACCTTGCCACATTCACACTAATAAAAAACCCCACTTGCCTTCCTTCCTACAGACTTCAGTGGAGGAGGCGGAGGCAGTGGGCGAGGCTGCGGCAGCCTCCTGGAGAGCGAGCACGCCGGCAAGCAGGGCAGGCCCACGCCGGCATGGGCCCGCCCTGCATGCCGGCGTGCGCACTCTCCACCCGCTTCAATCGGCGGAAGGATGTGGTATCCACTTCAAGGATACCATCCATCTATCTTGCTCTTGGTCGGCCCCTCTTCCTTTTTCCTTCCATTTTCCCCAGCACAATGTCTTCTCCAAGCTTTCCTGTCTTCTCATGATGTGGCCAAAGTACTTCATCTTTGCCTCTAATATCCTTCCTTCCAGTGAGCAGCCGGGCATTATTTCCTGGAGGATGGACTGGTTGGATCTTCTTGAGGTCCAAGGCACTCTCAGAATTTTCCTCCAGCATCACATTTCAAAAGCATCTATCCTCCTTCGTTCAGCCTTCCTTATAGTCCAGCTCTCACATCCATAGGTTACTACGGGGAATATTTATTTATTTATTTACAGAGTCCGAAGGGGACTCAGGGCGGATCACATTATGTACATATAGGGCAAACATTCAATGCCCATAAACACATTGAACTGAGACAGAGACAACAGTCAGACAGACGCAGAAGCAATTTAACCTTCTCCTGAGGGGATGTTCGATTCTGGCCACGGGGGGAGCAGCTGCTTCATCATCCACTCTGATGGCACTTCCTCACTTCCTCATTCCAATTGTAATTGTAAATTAGTTAAACTTGCCTCCCCACTTTTATAAATGGTACCTTATTTCCTACTTGATAGATGCAACTATCTTTCGGGTTGCTAGGTCAGCAACGAGCAGGGGCTATATTTTATTTTTAATTGATGGGTGCTCACCCCGGCACGGGTTGGCCTCGAACTCATGACCTCATGGTCAGAGTGATTTATTGCAGTAGCAGTTTACCAGCCTGCGCCACAGCCTGGCCCCATTGTTTTAGCTATGCAGAATACCATTGCTTTAGCTATGCGGACCTTCTTTGCCAATGTGATGTCTCTGCTTTTCACTATTTTATCGAGGTTGGCCATTGCTCTCCTCCCAAGAAGTAAACATCTTCTGATTTCCTGGCTGCAGTCTGCTTCTGCAGTGATCTTCGCGCCTAGAAATATAAAGTCTGTCACTGCCTCCACGTTTTCTCCCTCAATTTGCCAGTTATCAATCAGTCAGGTTGCCATAATCTTGGTTTTCTTGATGTTTATAAATGTATATAATTTATAAATGTTATTTATTAAACATGTGCGCGAAATTTGTTCTCACCATTTCTTCCGTGTCTTCCATTTATTCAGAAGCACGAAACAGGAAGCCCCCCACCACTCAAAACTCAGCTCGCCACGAAAGCCTGCTTTCATGTGGAGCCAAAATTTCATGCATGCACACTTCTCTTTCTCCTCCTCCCTCTTTCCCTCCCTTGCACCCACAATGTCCCATATTCACTCATGAGAGTCACGGCTGGGCAGCCCCACATCCAGACTGCAGCATCAGGTGTGTGTGTGTGTATTTGTGTAACTGTACCGGCACTCGGTTGCAGGCAGGCACTGAGGCTTCTGCGCACTTTCCAGACCTGCCTGAGCCCCACCACACAGACACACACTCTTTCCAGGGATAGTGTGTGTGTGGTATGGGGCAGGCAGGCAGGCCTGGAAAGCTTGTGCAGGCCTCTCAGTGCCTGCCTGCAGCCGAGTGCCTGCACAGTCACACACCCCACCACACACACATACCCTGCCACCCACCACACTCTCAGAGTGGAAAGGAGGGAGGGGAAGTTGTTCCTTCCTGCTTGCTTGCTGAGATCTGGATATGGGATACCCGGGCCATGACTCCCGTGAGTGAATATGGGGCATTGTGGGCGTGAGGGAGGGAGGAGGAGGAAGAGAAGAAGTGTAGTGCCTGCCAGGCAGCCAAACACCACATGAAGGGGAGCCGGTGGGTTGTTTTCGGTTGTTTTGTTTCGGAGCCTGAAAATCGGCCCATTATGGGGGAGCCTATTTTCAGGCCTTGAAACAAAACAACCGACAACAACCCTCCCAATTTTAGGATGCTTGTATTTAGTGCTAGCATCAAAGACTTTATGCAGAATTAGACTGCTGTGACCATGCAACTTCTCTCAGCTTCAACAAAATTGATTTTTTTTTTTACATAAGGTATTGTTTGAAGAAAAAAGAAAATGAAGAGGTGTATGGAATATGGCCCTATATCTAAAGATGAGATGTTTCAAAGATACTTCAAAGTGCTCACTGCTATAACTCAGAACCTCTTCCAAGCAACACTCTCACTGTTATAAATCAGACCCTCTTCAAGACATCTCCCCTGGGTGCTTCCTGTCATATTAGGTGTCTGAAGCTGTCTGCCTTTTTCTCATGAGATTTCTTAAAAATGGATAGCCGGGCATATTATTCTTCAGAAATAAAATCAGAAGCAAGCCTTCCTAAAAGGAAGGCTTTCTTTGGAAACACAACTTTTGTCTCTGGAAATCTGACAACTAAACAAAATTGCTGATGTCACTAATTTCACAGAGCACAAATGGAATATTTTTCTCTTTTTTACTCATCCTAGCCTTATTGATGATATATGGAAATGAGAGTGTGTGTGCCTTTAAATTGCCTGGGTTTGTGTGTCAGGAGCGACTTGAGAAACTGCAAGTCGCTTCTGTTGTCAGAGAATTGGCCATCTGCAATGACATTGCCCAGGGGACCCCCGGATGTTTGATGTTTTACCATCCTTGTGGGAGGCTCATGTCCCCGCATGGGGAGCTGGATCTGACAGAGGGAGCTCACCCATTCTCCCTGGATTTGAATCGCCAACTGTCAGTCAGCAGTCCTGCTGGAACAAGGGTTTAACCCATTGCGCCATCGGGGGCTCCAAAAATTGCCTGTTGACTTAACATTGATTTTATGCATTTCAAAGGTGGTTTTGCCAGTCCCTTCTGAACTAAAGCCTAGAGTACCTGGCAGTCCCTCAACCAAGAGCTAACCAGAGCTGATCCTGCTTAGTTTCCAAGATTCGAGGGGATGTGACATCTTAGGATAGTGTGTGTATGAATGTGCCTTCAGGTTGTCTATTGACTTATGACGATCACACAAATTTCATAGGTTTCTTAAGAAGAGATTTTGCGAATTCCTTCTTCTGACATATAGCCTACAGCACCTAGTATTCGTTGGCAATCTCCTATGCAAATAATAAGCAGACCTGACCCTGCTTAGCTTCCAAGATCAGATGAGATCCAATGTCTTAGTGTATTTAGGCTTCACTTTTAAAGTATGACATTTAGCAATTTAACCCAAGCCTTATATCTTTCAGTGAGTTCAGGTAAAGGTAAAGGTTTTCCCCTGATATTATGTCTAGTCATGTCCGACACTGGGGGTTGGTGCTCATCTTCATTTCTAAGCCAAAGAGCTGGCATTGTCTGTAGATACCTCCTAGGTCATGTGGCCAGTATGACTGCATGGAGCGCTGTTACCTTCCCGATGGTGTGATACCTATTGATCTACTCACATTTGCATGCTTTCGAACTGCTAGGTTGGCAGAAGCTGGGGCTAACAGTGGGAGTTCACCCTGTTCCCCGGATTCGAACCAGGATAAGTGAGTTTACCTTCAGCTAAATTTCCTTTGGATCACAGCAACGTAGACAGCTTTTAAAAAGTGACATTTCTAGTGTTCAAATTTTGATTCATGCATTTTAAAGATCTTTAATCGTTCCATCCATATGTTTACCACATAGAATATTTCTCTCGGGACACATCACACTGTTGACACCTACATTCTCCAAGTGACTGAGCTCATGGTTTTGCATTTCTATTCTGTAGCCTGGAAAACAGATACACTGTGTAGCCTTCTAAGAGCAACAAGTGAAAAATTAAATGCCTAACAAACTAGAATCATTGGATCTCTTCTAACAGAAAACTAATAATCATATCTCATGCCATTTCTAACAGCACTAAAAGATTTGTGAGCTACTATTTTGAGTTTTTCTTCTTTAAAAACCTTATGTGGACCTCAGAGCAGACAAGGAATTACTCACCACAGGAGAGAAAAAAATGTGCCGCATAATGCCAACACAAACACTCCAACTATATTTTCCATGAAATACTTTGTCCAGAGTAGACGAACTATCAAGCGGTTCACATAATGTCCCCATCCACATAAATCCACAACATGTGAAGAAAGATGTGAAAGCATAATCATCGACAGTGGCACCTTGTGGATTCGATGTTGAGTTGTATGTGTGTAAATCCATTCTGGCTTTTAGGCTTTTGAGTTATAAAGAAAATATTCAAGGTGTTGAAATATGAGACTTAGCATTTCCTCAATTTTTCTATATTAACCAGATTAGCAAGAGATTTTACATGAAAGACCAGCATTTCACTCCAGCCACACATTTCCCCAATTCTTCCTCCTCCTGTTGGTTTCATGCCTTTGTTATGTTCTAAGAAAATAATCCAGAGTAACATATATGTAGGAGCCCCTGGTGTTGCAGTGGGTTAAACCCTTGTGCAGGCAGAACTGATGACCTGAAGGTTGCCAATTCGAATCCAACCCTGTGATAGTCTGGATGAGCTCCCTCTATCAGCTCCAGCTCATGCAAGGACATGAGAGAAGCTTCCCACAAGGATGGTAAATACATCTGGGCATCCCCTGGGTAACGTCCTTGCAGACAGCCAATTTTCTCACAGCAGAAGTGACTTGCAGTTTCTCAAGTCGCTCCTAACATGAAAAGAAAACACATGTTATTTTTGGTCTGGTGATAAGCAGGCTTTTCTTATTGCTGTGCTGGATTCTTCCAGCAGATGCTTACAGAGAAACCATCAATATCAACCTTTCTTCATTCAACAGAAGCAAAACCTCAAAAGAGGTTTCACAAAGAGTATTGACATAAAAATGCATCTTCTCCCTTATACACAGGAATGTCCAAAGCAGCAACAAGATATGCTGAAAAAAAAGTTGCTTGCTGCTTTGTGCTGTTATCTTTAGGAAAAAATTCTGGTGCTTGAAGTGGATATTTGCAATATTTGGAACAAGCAGAACAAATCCCAGACACTTTTTTTTAAAGTTAGGTTAACTTGAATATTTTGGAAATAAATTAAGATTCACATTCCATTGGCTATTTTAACTGGATTTTAATCTACACGAGTTCAGCGAGACTGAAAATCATGTTGTACAGACTATATAATGAAAACTCAGACTTGCCTAATGTAATACCAGCCCTCACGTCTCCACCTGCCTGCTCCATTAAATTAAATATCTGCTCGTTACATTCAGGGTCAACTTTTAAAAAAAGAAATCACTTTAAAATGTAATGCATTGCAAGATCATTTAGAAGTATTAGTCGATTTCTTTGGAATGCACATTACCTCATTCCTTGCTTAACCACCAGCTTTGTAGCACAAAAGAAGGTGAAGATCAGAAAAGAGAAGGAATACAAATCCAAAATTAACAGCAGGTTCCACCTAATAAGTCTATCTTTTCATACATTGCATCAGCTAAGAATTTTATTTGGCTGGATCATAAGGTTTAAGGAGGTTTACATTTGTTTTTCATCCCTTCTCACTAATGCCACCACCTGTATGGAGCAACCCCCTACACACACACACCTGTTCTTGAGGATTGGAAGCACTTGTGGGATGGCGGAGATTTCCATACATTTTACACAGGCAATCCTACACTCATGTATCAAAAGGAAAGCCCCAATGAACTTAGTGGATATGTCTTTTGAGTGACTCAATGAAGTTACATTTGCATGGCGAACATGTGAGCTATACTTTCAGAATGCATTTAAAGTTGATTTTAATGTTGAGTTTGCCTTTAAAAATAAAACATTTTGCTCCAGTTGGGGGCAGTATATGGAGCTGCTGAGCTGCTGAATTTGCTGACCGAAAGGTCAGTGGTTCGAATCCAAGGAGTGGGATGAGCACCCAGTGTTAGGCCCAGCTTCTGCCAACTTAGCAGTTCAAAAACATGGAAATGTGAGTAAATCAGTAAGTACCACTCTGGCGGGAAAGTAACGGCGCTCCATGTAGTCATGCCAGCCACATGACCATGGAGGTGTCTATGAACAACACTGGTTCTTCGGCTTAGAAATGGAGATGAGCACCAACCCCCAGAGTCCGACATGACTAGACTTAATGTCAGGGGAAAACCTTTACCTTTACCCTGGGGACAATATTTGTTGTCGGCTGCCTAGTTTCATAGATCATTGAAATATAAAATAAAAATCGGTTATGAAAATAGAGGACTGACTGCCAAGATGCTTGCAGGAAAACAATTTCTCAGTTGTACTAAGTTACCGATGAGTTTCTGAGCCTACAATAAAATGCTACTGTTCAAGTCCTTGATGGATGTGAGCCAGGATTATGTCCTATACCCTTGTGAACCTGCCCCATCAGGTCTAAAAAAACCACAGAAGCAAATACATAGGGTGGTACTGAATTGCTATCATCCATGGATTAAATGTCGCCCATCAGACGAACAAGTTCCGCCTTGCCCTCTATATCCTTAAAATCTGCTATAGGATAGACTTAGGGTGCTGCAGAAAGGTACTGCCTGCGTGAAAACTACTCTACATAAAATTGGTACTTTGTACCATTCCTTTTGTGTATGCACTTGGTTCCTTGGCTGTCATGATGGGGATTCTAGGAGCTGAATATCCAAAACAATTTTTTTTGGTAAGCTCTGTTTTGCATATACAGGAAAGAGCATGTTTGGCCTAGACAACTTTCTGTTCCAAAGTTAAGAAGCACAAAAAGACTGTCACAAATTGTATGCCATATTTTTAAAACATCATTTATTTATAGAATGTACAAAATTTACATTAACAATTGGAAGCACTATTTACAGGGGAACACATTGACCAGAGGATAGGTAAAAACAAACAAACAACAATAGAAGGACAACCATCTGTGATTTTGCAGACATTTGCCTTCAGATTATCATGCTCTTCCTGATTCCTTTTTGAAAATGACATGGGAAGGTAAGAGGAATTATTTCACACAGCCTAAAAGATCTACATTCACAGTGAAATGCAGATGCTGAAATATTTAGCACACCATCATGCTGGGACTGCAAATGTTCAAAGTTTCAGAAACGTGTTCCAACTCCACTGTCACTCACAGAGCAATATACAACTTTCTTGGACGATACTGTGTCAGGTTCAAAAACCACAGATTTTACAGACAGGACAATTCAGTCACTCTGGTTTGCACAAATAGAAGCGTTAAACCACATTGATACCCAAGGCCTCCCAAGTATGTTATACATATGGCTAGGTCATGCAAACAAACACACCCACCACCTTTTCAGAGTTCACAAGGGATACAAGACATAGGAACAGACACCACAAACATTTTTTATCCTTAGTGATGATCTACACATTGATAATTACTGCCACAACGAGACAACTTGAAACAGCATACCTATGATGACACATGTTCTTTGTACGGGGTGGGCACACCTCTGGTTTGTGGGCCTAATCTGTCCTATTTGTTCCTTCCACCCCTCCCTGTAAACTATCAGGGTGGGGAAAATGGACCTTGTTTATCAGCGCCAACTAATGATTCCCCTTTATGCTGTTCTTCCTTCTGAGTGTAAGACAGTGGTTCTCAACCTGGGGTCCCCAGATGTTTTTGGCCTTCAACTCCCAGAGATCCTAACAGTTGGTAAACTGGCTAGGATTTCTGGGAGTTGTAGGCCAAATACATCTGGGGACCTCAGATTGAGGATCACTGGTGTAAGGTGAGCAGGACAGTTTAAGGTGGCCACTGTCACCTTGCATGTGTATGTGCTCAGAGCACATAGAGTAATGCACCTCCCAATGCTTCTTCTCCTGACGGAAAGGATCTTGCTGGTGTGGAAGCTTTCCATTTAATTCAAGCCCATCCTTTGAATGCCCAAATGCCATTTCTAGCTGCCTTAACAATGTGGTGAATCATGGGTATGTGAACATACTGTGTTGAGAACTCTTAAGACACTCAAAGACTTGTCCCCATTTTTATGTGGAGAGGGGGTAGGATTATTGACAGAATTCTGATCCTATCCAAATTATTGATACACCTGTCTCATTTTTGGCACCAATAATTACTTTGGTAAGCTGAGTCATATATTATGGAATTGGCTCAGTAGTGCAGTTGGTGGAAGAGAGGAGAGAGATAATATTTTACTTGACGTGAATGGTCATGCTGGCTGGGAGTTTCTGTCATTCAAAAATGTAACTTTCCCAAGCTCTGGGTGATGTTGTACCTTGCCGCTTGACACTAGCATTACAGTGTTATGCCACACTGAACGTAATGTTGCATTTGCTGGCATATATACCATTTTAAACCAGCAGTGGGGATTATGAAGATACCTGATGTTGATGAACGGTGACTCCCAGCACTCCTCATCATTGCCAGAGTAGCTGAGAGTTGAGGTCCAATAACATCAGAGAGTCACATAATTTTGTCTCCTCTAAACATTGAGATTAAACTGAAACTATTTTGTAAGCACAATACTATCAGACTTGTTGTGTATGAAATGGGATTGAATGAATTAAAATGAACATAGAACTATGTACTTTGCAAAATTCTGGTCATTAGAACATTTTTGTCTATTTGTTTTGTTGTTTAGTTTTGTTTAAAAAAATACAAAAGAGCTCTACAGCTGTTTTGTGTAACAGCATTGCTTGCAACACTGGCCTGGGTTCCAAGATCCCAAAAAGTGAAAGGGCAAAGTGAAGAAAGGGGCCTTCCCCACTGAAAACTAAGCACTCCCCTAAAAACTACAACCGGAGCTCAAGGGACTTTCTGGGAATCGACGTATACAGGAAGGAGAAATCAGTAACAATTGGACAGAGGCAGATTGAACCCAATACTCTACTTCCTCACTAAGCATCAATGGCTCCTTATTCTGATTATGTTAATCATGGCAAAACTGAAGAACAAACAATGGTCACAACTAAAATGTATGTTGCTGCTTTTAATGGGATTTCATGACTAAGTTTGGGTGCAAGCCCCTCGTTTTGTTCTGTCCCCAATTTTACAGCATCAATTTCTGTTGCCACTTGATAAAGTGCCAGCCCTATTGATCAATGCTAGCCAAAAAAAAAAGGAACTCATAAAAAGCACTATAATATTATATGGCTGTATATTGTATATAAAATTTGGCTTTGCACCCCCAAAACCAGCGATGCTTATTTGACTTTACTTCAACTTTATCCACCTTTTATTTTTCCATAACTTGAATTCTGAAGAAGCTGAAGATCATTTATCACAAAATATATATTACAGGTCATACTTAACAGAAGCATTGTCAATTGTTGCTTCAGAATGGGACACTGTACAACACGTCATCAATTCTGATTGCATCATACAAAAATAAATATTGTGATTTAGTAAGCAAAATAAACCATACTGTATGCCCAAAGTATTACCTGGGTTAATAAAACACTAAAACACATTAATATTCAGTCAATTCCATTTTGAAAATAAGAAAAGTTTCCATACAGCAGTGGTTCTCAACCTATGGGTCCTCAAGATGTTTTGGCCTTCAACTTCCAGAGATCCTAACAGCTGGTAAACTAGCTGGGATTTCTGGGAGTTGTAGGCCAAAACACCTGGGGACCCACAGGTTGAGAACTACTGCCATACAGGTTGCATATCCCTTCCCCAAAATGCTTGGAACCAGCAATGTTTTGGATGATCTTTTCAGATTTTGGAATACTATTATTTGCAGAAGCAAACGTAATGAATTATCCATAAACACCTTATACATATAGCCTGAATCTGATTTTACACATAGTATTTTTAATCATATTGTGTATGAAACATATTTTGTGTTCACTGAACCATCAGAAAGCAACTGGGTTACTTTCTCAGCCACCCATGGATGTGAAACCATGGATATGGTTTCTGTGGTTAAGGAAAACTTAACTCTATTTCAGAATTTTGGATTAGGGATGCTCAGCCTGTACTAGCAGAAATTCTAATTATTCCAGAGTCTTCATTGTACCCCTTGGAGAATAGCTGTTCTTAAGAGTCACCGTAGTCTGATAATCCTATTGCCACATCATAGCTTACACACCAGAAGTTTATCCATTCATTTTCAGGCAAGCACAGCACCAGAAAGAATGCGGAAGTGCACATCCAAACTGATTCAAACATTAAAGTAAATTGGGAAGCTTTCATAAGCACAGCAAAAGTAGGACTGCATATGTGCAGCTCTCTTTCTACCCAGATTTGTTCTGAAGCTAATTCCACCACATACAATGAAAATCACTCCCAGGAAGTGAGTACTCCCAGGGGTGGTTTCACTGTGCAATGTTACACATTTCTACCCAAAAGTTAGAACCATTGGGTTCAAGGGATCTTACTCTGAAGTAAGTGCACATAAGACCATAGCTGAAGTCTACTGAATTGATGAGATCAACTGGCAAAATCACCCTAAGTAAAAATTTAGCTTAAATTAAAAAAATGCAAATATTTAACATAAAAAACCAATAAGTTGAAGAAACTATTGCATCTTCAGTTATAAATGTGGGAAATATATGTTCTAAGACAGTGGTTCTCAACCTGGGGTCCCCAGATGTTTTTGGCCTACAACTCCCAGAAATCCCAGCCAGTTTACCAACTGTTAGGATTTCTGGGAGTTGAAAGCTAAACCATTTGAGGACTCCAGGTTGAGAACCACTGTTCTAAGATGATACCAACTCTGCTTAACTGTCAAAGACCGCCTCTTTCTTCAAAGTTATATGCAAATTCATTTTCAAGGGTATACCATTGATTGAAGCTCATAGGTTGGATCCAGATTCAGTCTTTGGAAAGTAGAAGTATTGGTTCAAATGGCCCTACTCTTTTAACTATAACCCAGTTAGTTGCAACTGCAATACAATTAACCAATGAATATTTGTCCAGGAATCCATTATGGCAGAATAACTTTTGAGAGGAGTTTCTGGTTTTCATCAAGTATTACTGTAAGTGTACAATTCCAAATATTTTTCGTTTACAAGAAGGCTGTCTGTTGGAGATTGGGGAGAAGGGGGCAGGGATAAATATGTCAACTGATTTTTTTCAAGGACTACAAAAGGGTTCCTTCCTTAAACTTACAGCTCACATCTCTTCCACCCTCCAGTGTCATTCCTTTTTAAAAAAGAGACAGTTCAAAAACCATGGCTTTTGAACTAACCAGTGCTAAAAAGAAAAAAAATGTAGAAATGCCATTAAAAATGTAAGGTATGAAATATATATTAAATTAAGATCATTTCTGTATGCATAAATATTTTCATCCTCAATCCTTGGTGTGTAACTAGCACTTTAACCTTGAGACCTACGTAGCAAAGAGTAACAAGAGAAACAGCATCATTATGGATGCACTTTGCAAATGTCTCTGTGTGTGATTGAGTGGCGTTGTCGTCGCAAAGATGGCATCACTTGCGTTTCTGGGCAACGGCAAGTTGCAGATGTTTCCTTCACAACAAGAAGTGCAGACCTGGAAAACAGAACATAAAAAATCATGGTGAAGAGAGACCATCCCACTCTTAGGAGAAACCTTTGCTATATATATACATTAAACACCAAGTATTAAAGCCATGTTGCTGCTCTTTTGATTGGGGAAGGTTGGGGTGGGGCATGAACACAGTCTTCTAAAAAAAAATCAAGAATTTCACTGTAAAATTGAACGAGACTGGAAACAAATTTAATACTCAGGGTGAAGCACGATAGAATCCTATTATAAACCCCACCCAAGTGGGATTCATTCTTTTTTTTAAAAAAAATGAGATCAATGTTCACCAACAAGTGTGCATATGTAATGTATACTAGCTCCTAAGCAAAGCATCTATGAGTGAAATATTATTTACTTATTACGACTATTCCAACATTGCAGTTATGGATTTGTAACCTAGTGTTATGGATCCATTACTAGAACCCCCGGTGGCACAATGGTTTAAACTCGTGTGCCAGCAAGACTGTTGACCTGAAGGTTGGGTTGCTGATCTGAAGGTTGCTGATTCGAGCTGACGGAGTTCCCTCTATCAGCTCCAGCTCCATGCTGGGACATAAGAGAAGCCTCCCACAAGGATGGTAAAACAGCAAAATATCCAGGCATCCCCTGGGCAATGTCCTTGCAGACGGGCAATTCTCTCACACCAGAAGCGACTTGCAGTTTCTCAAGTCTCTCCTAACATGAAAAAAAGGACCCATTACTGCTCCGTGATCAGTATGGCTTTGACCTCAAACTGCATTATATGCTCAGCGTAGACCCATATAATGCAGTTTAACTGCATTGAACTATATTATTTTAGTCTACAACAGGGGTCCCCAAACTAAGCCTCATGAGTTGGATGTGGCCCTCCAAGTTCCTTTACCCAGCTTCCGCCCTAGACCTAGCATCCACCCTAGACTTAGCATTGCATGTGACTTGAAGGCACACAACAACAATCCTAATTAACTTGACCATTTCAGCCAAAAGCGGATTAATACTTCCCACTCAACTAGCCAAGTTTATGTTGGCTAAAATTGTTCTTAATTTTAAATATTTTATTGTTCTTTCACTTTTTTTGCACTGCATGTAGTGTGCATAGGAATTCATTCATAGGGTTCTCTCCCCCCAAACTATAGTCTGGCCCCCCAACAGTCTGGGGGACTGTGAACTGGCCCTCAGCTTTAAAAGTCTGAATACCTTTGGTTTACAGTACTCTTATAATGCAGTTTCAAACTGCATTATATGGCAGTGCAAATGGGGCCTTTGTAATCTTACTCTATGATTTTAGACTTCCTCCCAGAAGTCCCAGCTAGCTTGACCAATGGTTTGGAATTCTGGGAGCTGACGTTCAGAACATCTGGAGGACCAAATTTGTGAACTCATGTTCTAAGACTATGTAGCTGCTTCCTAAGTCCACCTTAAAAGTCAGCAGCCACTTAAGACAACCACAGGCATTACCTCCATCACATTTTCTTGTGTTCCCTTTGCAGCCTTGCTTGCTGGCTGTGAAGGGAACACATCCTCTTTGCACTGTGAATGAAAGCTAAACAGACCTATTGCCAAATGAGGATGCTGGCTATTAAGGTGGTTGGGGTGGGCAGGAGACAATACTTAAGTACCCATAACTAAGTAAGGTTAGATAAAGGTAAAGATTTTCCCCTGACATTAGGTTTAGTCGTGTCGAACTCTGGGGGTTGGTGCTCATCTCCATTTCTAAGCTGAAGAGCCAGTATTGTCCGTAGACACCTCCAAGGACATGTGGCCGGCATGACTGCATAGAGTGCTGTTATCTTCCCGCCGGAGTGGTACCTATTGATCTACTCACATTTGCATGTTTTCAAACTGCTAGGTTGGCAGAAGCTGGGGCTAACAAAAGGAGCTCACCCCGCTCAGGGTTAGGGGGGATTTGAGGTCATGTCCTCCCAGTCCCAGTCCAACATCCTAACTACTGTAGCACACCAGTTATTCACAACAAATAGCCAGTAGCCCATTTATTTATCATCTAGGTATTGCGGTGTTAGAATTTGTAAAAAGTGGTTGGAAAAGAGCATAACACAATTAAAATAAATTACAAGCAAAGCTCTTTTAAATACAGATGAAAATGATCTTCCCCAAAGCATGAATGCGCACCATAAAAATGTCTAGCCATATTGCATGTCTTTCATCTTGTACAGCTATCATTTTAATTCCAGGGGGAATGGTAGGAAAGTTTCCCTTTCACATGCTTCCATCCTAATTTATGTCCTCAACATCTCATTCAGGCATTTTCTGAAGTTTCTAAACCACAGGGGGAAAATGCATTGTAAAATCCGCACTGATGTAAAGGCTCTGCCACAGATTTTCTTTAGTATGACAAATGGGCTGGAATTGCAGCTTACTTCCTCTCAGAGGTAGAGCTCTAGATCAGTTATTGCTCTCCAGGATCCCTGACTTCTCCTCTTCTCTCCCCTCCAGCTCTGCCTCTCACTATTTCTCTCCTCTAGGTCACCTTTTCCTTTGTTTGCCTGAACATGGCAAAGGCTTTTTTGCATCCCATGAAGCACATGTGAAAAAATCCACAGACTGGCACATTGGTTGTGTCATAAGCTACACTGTTCATAGTTTCAGTGCAGTTTCTTTATCAATGATAGGCAACTGTGCCCTTAGGACAGCAATTCCAATAATCCATCCTTGTAAGCTGGAGTTTATAGTGGCGCAATGGGTTAAACTCTTGTGCTGACAGGACTGCTGATTGACAGGTCAGTGGTTCGAATCCAAGGAGTAGGTGAGTTCCCTCTGTCAGCTCCAGCTCCCCATGCGGAGACATGAGAGAAGCCTCCCTCAAGGATGGTAAAACATCAAAACATCCTGGTGTCCCCTGAGTAACGTCCTTGTAGACGGCCAATTCTCTCACACCAGAAGCGATTTGCAGTTTCTCAAGTTGCTCCTGACACGGAAAAAAATCCCTATAAGCTCTGCCAAATGGAGTTGATAGAAGCTTTGGACCAAATATATCTGGAGGGCACTGCTCTACAAAGGGCATTCAAACTTACTGTTAAGAACAAAGAATTACATGGAAGAAAGTACAGTTGGCGTTCGGTATCCACAAATTTGGCATCCACAGATTTAGATATCCATGGCTTGAAAGTATTTTTAAAAGCCTAAAAACAAACCTAGACTTTGCCATTTTATATAAGGGATACCATTTTACTATGCTCTTTTATATAATGGTTCTCTACCATGTTTCTCTACCAATGGTTCTCTACATTATTATATACTGTACAGTAGTTGTCATCACAAACCAGCATAACCAGACAAACTGAATCCTATCAAAAATTTCTTGTTACTACCAATATTTCCATGTACAACACTCTACGTACATTTACCGATCCTGAATGCTCTGGTGTTCTGTTCGTTTCCAAACAAAAACTTTGCTAGGTCTTACTTTCGGGGGAGGCCTTATATTTAGCAATTCAGCAAAACCTCTACTAGGTCTTATTTTCTGGGGATGTATTATTTTAGGGGAAACAGGGTAGCATCCATGGATTTTGGTAGAACCAAACTTCAGTGGATACTAAAGACCACTGTACTATCTCTCCCCATCCAATCATCTACATTCCAGGCTAGG
Source organism: Anolis carolinensis (assembly GCF_035594765.1). Taxonomy (NCBI): domain Eukaryota; kingdom Metazoa; phylum Chordata; class Lepidosauria; order Squamata; family Anolidae; genus Anolis; species Anolis carolinensis. The sequence goes on from NC_085841.1 coordinate 225,164,975, forward strand.
AAAAGAGGGGAGAAGCTAAAGCAAGTATTTCTGTGTGCCCATGTTTCTCAGACTAGTGGGCTTCATTTGCCACAGAGTAAGACACCTTAGAAACAGAGTAAACTTCCAATGGCAAGTTATAACATGGTAGTCAGAACTTCCATGCTGAGATTTTTCTCCCCTTCCTAATGTAGGTAATTCATTGATGCAATCCCACTTCTAGCCTCAAGTGGAAGACATAACCCCTTGGAAGCTGTCACCATGCCTGATATAACCTTTTATATACAAGCCAGATTGATTCATGAAAAGGACAATCCAAATCATCCAAATGTATTACAGGATTTTCACAATATTTAAAGAAAAGTAGTAAAGGCACCAAATTTCATTTGATCTTGAAAGCTAAGCAGTGCCAGCCTTGATCACCAATGAATACCAAAGAATACCAAGTGTAGTAGGCTATACTTCACAAGAAGGAACTGGCAACACCTCCTCTGAGTATTCCTTGACTAAGAAAACCCTACGAAATTCATAGGGCCAACATAAGGTGACAGGCGACTCAAAGGCATGTGGACCCATAAACTAAGAGATTTTACCATAAGCCTGTTGTCGTTTCCTTGTGAGGTTTGACTTGAGCCTTCTAACAGGATTTTGAGACCAATTTAGATTGTGCGCACGTAGAGACTTATATGTAGAATTGAAAGTACGCCTGAAATCCCTTGGGAATTTTTTGGCTGGCAGGTTGACAATTCAGTCAAAGTTTTGATAGCATGATGAAACTATGAGCCAGAAAAGGCCATCAATGCCTTGTCCAGTGCAGGGAAGCAGTAAATCACCTTGGTGTGTGTATGTGCACGCGTGTATGTGTGTGTATGTGTGTGTATGTATGTGTATTCATGATTGGGTTTAAAATAAATCCATTGTGCACAAGTTGTTTCCAAATGGTAGCTTGCTACCTATAACTGTTGGTAGCATCAATGCCACAAATAATGAGGAAATAGAACATCAAGTGATGATTTGTAAATGTTGATTTCTTCTGACCTTCAACTGGGCCACCTGGTATATGGTTAACGTAGGAGAGAGCAGGCTATAGTAATTTCAGTGTTAGCCAAAGCACTGGGTTATCAAGGTTCAAATCTCTGCTCCGCCATGGAAACCCACTGGATAACTTTGGACAAGCAATGGCAAACACCCTCTGAACAAATCTTGCCATAAAACCCCATGATAGTTAATCTTAGGGTCACTCTAAGTCATAAATGACTTGAGAACAAATAGTCCTTTCTCAAATATATCTATACTGCATGGTACTAACATTTATCATATATTTTTCCTACCTCAAATAATTGCTTTATTCAACAATTAATAGATAGAATGTTTCATTATGCAAGGCAAAGTAGAAGAAATAAACAATGGCAAACAAATGGCAACATTACAGTTGTGTGTAGCAATTTCAACTACTGTGTGAAAAGAAAGAAAAAGAATAACTGCTTGTTTGTATTGCTGAACATAAACCCACCCTGCTTCTTACCCTGAGCCCTTTATGCTGGAGATCTATGCATCCTGTAGCCAAACAATCCTCCAATGGCACACATCGCTTGGTTACAGATACACTTTTTCCATTGGCTTCCAGTGTATGCTGGGTATAGCAGTATCGTGTCACTAAAAAGAAAAACAGAGAGATATACTTCTGTTGACTGATATTCATGCTGTAATTAGCTTTATGGAAAACATGGGAGATCAGATGAATTTAAGTTCTTTTCTTAGATTATGTTCATAATAGCAAACCTCCTCTAGCTTTCTCCCAAAACTAGTTGTCATTTCTATACAATGAGGACGACTATTAAAGTTAATCCTGAGCTGCAAGAAAGGATATTTCATTTTTCCTGTCCTAAACCTACCATCAATCTATTTGCATAAAGCTGAACTTTAATACTGTGTGAATGAAATGTCTCTTCCTTTTCTCAAAATTATTTAGTCCAGTGGTTCCCAATGTTTGGTCCTCCAGGTGTTTCCTAATGGCTGATAAGCTGGCTGAGATTTCTGGGAGTTTAAGTCCAAAAAACCTGGAGGACCAAAGGTTGGGAACCACTGGTTTAATCTCTCCCTCCCTCCCCCTCTCGCTCATACACACACGCACACAAATTATACACATAAAAAGTTCTATTATTAAGCCTTTTAAGGGAGCTCTTCTTTTTTCTTAAATCACATTGGACCTCTGTCTATACTAAGTCTCCAACTGCCCTTATAGGAAATGTATGTGAGCAATTGAGGACTATGCCTAGGGTTACACAATTCATAGATAGAAAAAGAATTTTCTCTACGCCACAAATTGAACACTCTATCCTAAGACTTCCTTTCTATTTTTATATTTGAGCATAAAAGAGGAATCTTGAGATTTCCAGGAGAACATCTACCTGTTGCATAGAATAATTGAGTTGGAAGAGATCTCACGGGCCATCCAGTCCAACCCCCTGCCAAGAAGCAGGAAAATCACATTCACCCCGACAGGTGGCCATCCAGCCTCTGCTTAAAAGCCTCCAGTGAAAGAGCCTCCACCACACTCCAGGGCAGAGTGTTCCACTGCTGAACAGCTCTCACAGTGAGGAAGTTCTTCCTAATGTTCAGGTGGAATCTCCTTTCCTGTAGTTTGAAGCCATTGTTCCGTGTCCTGGTCTCCAGGGCAGCAGAAAACAAGCTTGCTCCCTCCTCCCTATGACTTTCCTTCACATATTTATACATGGCCCTCATCATGTCTCCTCTCAGCCTTCTCTTCTGCAGGTTAAACATGACCAGCTCTTTACGCTGCTCTTCATAGGGCTTGTTCTCCAGATCCTTGATGATTTTAGTCACCCTCCTCTGGACACATTCCAACTTGTCAACATCTCCCTTAAATTGTAGTTCCCAGAACTAGACACAGTATTTCAGGTAACGTGGTCTGACCAAGGCAGACTAGAGGGGTAGCTTGACTTCCCTGGATCTAGACTCCTATTTATGCAGGTAAAAATCCCATTGGCTTTTTTTTTTTGCTGCTGCATGACATTGTTGGCTCATGTTTAACTTCTTGTCCACGAGGACTCCAAGATCTTTTTTCGCACGTACTGCTGTTGAACCAGGCGTCCCCCATTCTGTATCTTTGCATTTCATTTTTTCTGCCTAAGTGGGGTATCTTGTATTTGTCCCTTCTGAAGTTCATTTTGTTAGTTTTGGCACATCTCTCTAATCTGTTAAGATCATAAAGAATTCTGCTCCTGTCTTCTAGAGCAGTGGTTCTCAACCTGTGGGTCCCCAGATGTTTTGGCCTACAACTCCCAGAAATCTCAGCCAGTTTACCAGCTGGTATGATTTCTCGGAGTTGAAGGCCAAAATATCTGGGGCCCCAGGTTGAGAACCACTGTTCTAGAGTATTAGCTATCCTTCCCAATTTGGTGTCGTCTGCAGTTCTCCCGTCCTCTCTCTCAATCTCTTTTTTATCACTCTCCTTTGCAAACTTCATGTAATTCTGTTAATTCAACCATGTCCCACACCAGACGTGTCTTTTGTAGAGGGGGAGACACCCAAATTACGAAATCCTACTGTTATGAAGTCCCTTGATCATGAACAGCACCACATTATATTTAGAGAACAATTCACAAGAATTTCCCACATCTATGAAACAAATAAACTCAACTAAAGACAACTAATCGCAGAGTACACTTTCTTATAACTAAATAAGCTGCATTATAAGAATCCAACATTATCCAATAGCTAGGGTTCTGAGTACATTTTGGAGCCTTTGTGGCAAAGATACAACATGGATTAAATTTTCCACCTGGTCAGTTCTAGCCTTCAAATCCTATGTTTGGTAAATATACAGCAATCCTACTGTGACAAAATGTAGAAAGACTCCTGGTACCTTTCAAAGTAGATAAAACAAAAGAGCTTAAATAGAAGCCTAACTATGCTGGGTGTCTCTCCGCTAGATCATCAAAAGCAGGTAGCTTATAGAGCTGCATGAACGAATTAAGGGAAGTAATGGAAACACGAGTTCAAAAAATGTAAGCTGTCACGCGCCCCTAATTAGTTGTTCTGCTTTAATGTCCTAATTCATGTCTCTTTGAAGTTGGGAAACATTTTCAAAAGTCAGGACCGCTGTTCACTTTGTTGTATTTTATTGAACACCCCTTATAACACAGCTTTGGGCAAAAGCGGTTGCTTCTACAAATGACTGTTTTTGCCCAAACAGAATGAAGTCCATTTATATAAACATTCCTCAGCAATGCCCATCAAGTATTCTGTACTACTTGCCCTGAGGACACAGCAGGTTGTTTTTTTTTTTTTTTTTGGTGGGGCACATTAAAAACAACTTCATTTCTCCAGCTCCTCTACAATCTCAACTCCTGCGCCTTTATTGCTCCTTCTTCCTCTTACACCATTCCCAGCCCCCAGCTTTAACTTCCTTCAGAAAGCCAGGGTTCGTTGCTTAGAGCATTCATTTCGCTTTCTCTTAAACAGACTGGTTTAAAAGCAGGTGGGCCAGACATGTAAACCCTTCATTATAATTCCTTCGATGGTAAAGGAAAACAAAATATACTTCCTTCACTTCCACCCTAACTAACCTCTTTCTGGTTTCTAGTTTCTATAGGTTCTAGTTTCCTCCCCTTCTTTACAAATGAGTCCCAACGTTCTGCTTCTCTTCGAGGAGAAATAAAGCATACTATGGATTCTATTATTAGTGCGGATCAGGAACGCCCTGAATATCACTGACTCAGTGAGATTTGCCTACTATCCAACAACTGATTAAATTGGTCTACTTTAGGTGGAATTAACCAACAGGGCTCCATCTACACTGCCATACAATGAAGTTTGAAATTACATTATATGGTCAGTGGAGACTCATATAACACAGTTCAAATCCATTATATGAGTCCACATTGGCAATAGAATGCAGTTTCATGCTGCATTATATAGCAATGCAAATGGGGCCTAGGATGCTAGTCTTTATTAACTGGTATAGATACAGGATGACATTCTGTTCAATTTTTACAGTGCTGTATAACATACGTATAGCTTTGTAAAGTTAGCAATTCCCACATGACTGTGGCACCACTGGCACAACTATAAATGTCCTCTTCCCATCCACCTTAAAAGCCAGATAGATGTACCAGACAAAGAGGTTTCTGGTGTAGGTAAGTATAGAGATGAGGAATGCTATTTGTACAGCAAGCAGCAGGACAAAGAACAGCAACAGCTTCTTTGCACCATGGCTCACTAAAGGGAATGGGGCTGGACACATCATCCTTTGGTGTCCTGCTTTCCAGCACCACTATATTCCTTGGATGATGCAGCTGCCTGGCTTTTAAGGTGAGTTTGGGAAGTCAGATCAGAAAACTGATCATAGCTATGTCATCACAGGTACATCACCAAAGCAAGCATTTGAACCTTTATCTAGATAACACAAATGGAGTTTGACTAACCCTCTCTAATGGCTTTTGGATATTTTTTTTCAATATTTACCAGTGTTACTGAATGTAAAATAGCTTCATATTCTTTGCTTTCAGAGGCCCATTACTTATCTTCTTCATTATAATTGTAGCAGTTATGAGATCTATATGCTATGGTGATGCCTACATGTGCAAATGTTATGCCAGCCAAGAATGGATGTATCTGCTGCCAAAATGCTCACAATTCAATTTGATTAATTATGGGGTAGAACTAACATCAGATGTCTCAAATTCACTCACTCTCTTCCCCAATATACTTAGTGTTTTTGTATATATATATAAGGTCTCTTTGTCATTTCACAGCAATAAACAGGAGCAACAAGGAAGAACTGAGCAGAGTACAGCATTGAATATTCCCAAATATGCAAAGAAATGTCCTAGGTTACATTTCTTACAGAGATGTGTTCTTCTAATTAATTTAATTTAAGTTGTGCATACGAAGCAGTATAAAGATCACTTGATTGGCTGCAATTTGCATGCCATAGACTAAGTCCTCTGTTCCTTCGGATAACTCCTTAGGAGTGATGACAGGGGCTGGACTCATATGAAAATTCTGCAGATCATGATAAGATGTTCTTTGGCAATACACAAACTCCCTTACCTCTTGGACAATAGATATCTGGAGCCCACTGATTGCATTCATAGTTGTCAACTGCTTGTTCACAAGTGAAACATTTGAAACCACCTGGATATGGAGTAGCTGAAAAATGTAAACACATGAATGAAATTACATTGTGAGTTCATCCTACTTTCATTCATTCATCCATCCATCAATCCATACACACTAGGGTTGTGCATTTGTATGAAATTACTTACCATTTCTGTTTGTGCCATTCGTATAGCTCCATTTCTGTTTTGCTGCTGACAGAAATGGGCACCTATACAATTGGGCTTTTACGGCCAAGGTCCAAAAAAAACCCCCCAAAAAATTTCAGGCCTTGGGCAGCAAAGCGCCAGGCCCTGTGAGCTGGGCCTACGAGCCATCAAGCACTCAATGGCTCATAGGGCTTGTAGGCCCAGCTCGCAGGGCCTATAGTTGAGAGCTAGACTGTAGGCTTGACAGTGAGGGCCTATGAGCATCAAGTGCTCGGTGTCTCCTGGCCCAGTTCGCAGGGCCTACAGGCGAGCGCCGAACGCTCAATGCTCGTAGGCCCGGCAGGCAGGGCCTACAAGCATTGAGCGCCCGGCGCTTGGCTGAAGGCCCTGCAAGCCAGGGCCTACAGCCAAGCGCCGAAAATCAGCAGAGGGGACGGCTACCATTCCCTTCTGCCATTCATTTCATTGTTTCATTTGTTCCTGTGGAGTTATACCATTCCATGCAATCCGAATGGACGAAATGGTCAAAACCATTAAGGAAACAGATGAAACAGGATTCGAGCCCAGCCCTAATACACACACAATGAGCTAGGAAGTAACTCATTTTTTAAATGAGCTGCTTTTGTAACAAGTTGATTTTGCATTAATATGCTACAGGGAAGTTATCTTTTTTCTTCTTCCTGTAATGGCAATAGCTGTAATTCACTACTATAAGTGGAATGAGAACAGATAATCTCTATTACTAGTTAACGGCTATTTATTCATTTATTTATTTTAAATTTTGATATTCCGCTCTTTTCACCCTGAAGGGGACTCAGGGCGGAGCACAACATATATACAGCAAACATTCAATGCCGGAACAAAAAATAAGCCATAAACATACATAAACACTAAAATCTATGTGTGCTTTTATTCTAATCAGTGGGTTGGAGAAAGGGCAACATCCGAACCGTTGGATGTATTCTACTACCAATATTAAGCAGCAAGCAATGAAGAAAAAGACAAAAGAGCAGTCAACAACAGGGGGGTCATACAGAGGGAGAGAGAAAGGTGCACACTATTTACACCAAGGGTTCCCAAACTGAGGTCCATGAGTCAGATGTGGCCATCCAAGGTCATTTACCTGACCCCCGCCCTAAATTTTAGACTTAGGGTTGCCCTAAGTCTGAAATGGCTTGAAGGCACACAGGAACAATCCTAATTGAAAAAAGCAGGCCCACACTTCCCATTGAAATACTGGTAAGTTTATGTTGGTTAAAATTGTTCTTTATTTTGAATATTGTTTTGTTATTTCATGGGTTTGGGGTTTTTTTTTGAACTTAGATATGTGCATTGTGCATAGGAATTCATACATTTTTCCCTACACTACAGTCCGGCCCCGTAATAATCTGAGGGACCATGAACTAGCCCTTGTCTTAAAAAGTTTGAGGGTTCCTGATTTATACACTGAAAGCATGAGGGCTAGGAACTTGGGTTAGTTCAATATTTTCTAAAAAATAGTCTGAATTTTCATCCTTCTATCCCCATTCTGTCCAAAATAAAAGGTATTGATGCTACTACAGTAACAGAAAGAGAATGCCATCAATGCCAACATATACTTGGCAGAACAGTAATAGAATATTATTGTGGATTGTCCCTCAGCAGAACACAAACCTGAAAAATGTTCCAATGACCACATGTAGCCAGATTGATTGTTTAAAGTAACATCCAAACGAACCCTGAGAATCTGAAATAGAAGGCAACCAGGGAATATCATATCAGCCATTCTTTGTTCTTTCTTTATAAAAGGAAAAAGGTAGGAAGAGTAAAAAAAATGACAAAGGAAAGAGCTGATAATTTATAGCTAATTTAAGTGTGCCCTCACTTACTGTCTGCATGATCACCAATCATCTCTAGCTCCAGATATTCAACAGCAGGCATCTTCAACCTTTTTCAAGCCAGAACTCACCCAGACAGTAACAATTTAAATGTTAGCAGGCACAATGAAAAGGATACTAAAGTATATAGTGCAAACCATCATTTAATGCAGTTAACTCAGGGTAAGAGCCTTCAACACATACCCTCCTGTAAGGAAAGGTCCAACTGGTTCCATTGTCAAACGGCTCTTTACCATTAAGAGGTTTTAAATCATGCTCCACCCAAACCTACCTGCCCTGGGGTCTAGGTCTGCCCTGTGGGGTAGCAGAGAAAAAGTATAGGCCCTCTTCTACAGCTCAGCAAGTATTTGAGAAGTAGTCTCAAATTTCCCTCCCTGTGCCACTCTGCCAGGGCCTCTACATGGGCTTCTAAATCTGGGACCAGTCTGAAACAGATTCTGTGGAGATGTTTTCACCTTTCTGCCCCTGAACCACAGCAACAACAGGACTGAAGTCCTGACCATCCAGTTGGACCAAACTTAGTTTGATCCCACTTGGATAGTTCAGTGGTTTACCAGCTGTTAGGATTTCTGGGAGCTGAAGGACAAAAACATCTGGGGACCCCAGGTTGAGAACCACTGGGGTAGATTGTTGCCATGGTAGCTCTGAAGAACTCCTGGCCATCACCAGGCACCTTTGCCAATGTCAAGTTGGAGAAGGGAGGAGTCCCCCTTCTTTCACCAGGTTGTGAAAACAGTTATCCAGAGTTCAGTAGTCACTTCTATAACAACATACAATGGGAAGGGTAAGTGCCTTCCCCCTTTCCCCTACACAGAGTGTGGTGAAATACCATTTTACCTACACAGAGGGTGGCATTAGATCATGTGAAGAGCTGGACCTGTTCGAATTTGAACTGGCCCAGTTGCACACACCAGCCCTGAAGTGTGGGCTTTTCCAGAGTTTCAGGGAAATTTCAGATCATTTTCCCATCTTCTGCTAATATAGTGTAAAATCAGATTAGTCAGTTTTATCCCATGTTAGGCACCATAAGTACCTGAATGTCACATGGTCATCCAGGAGTGACTTTTGTCCTAATTCAGGGTGTTAGCCTATGTAGATAAGCCCCCAGATTTCTAATTGTTCCCCTTAATAAACTCATCCAGTTCTCTCCTCACATCTCTTTTCTCAAAAGACGTACAGTAGAGTCTCACTTATCCAACATAAACGGGCCAGAAGAACGTTGGATAAGCAAATATTTTGGATAATAAGGAGGGATCAAGGAAAAGCCTATTAAACATAAAATTAGGTTATGATTTTACAAATTAAGCACCAAACCATCATGTTATACAACAAATTTGACAGTAAAAGTAGTTCAATACGCAGTAATGCTATGTAGTAAATACTGTATTTACGAATTTAGCACCAAAATATCATGATGTATTGAAAACATTGACTACAAAAATGCGTTGGATAATCCAGAACGTTGGATAAGCAAGTGCTGGATAAGTGAGACTCTACTGTATTTTCCATTCCAGTGGCAATCTGAACTGTTCTCCCTCTGACCACAATCCAGTTTTCAGGAGCAGGGAACTCAGCGCTCTGAAGAAGTTCTGAAATCCATGAGTCAAATGGGGCAGGTGCCAACAAAGACTAAAACCAATCTGTCTGCTGGCACACGCTCAACTCACTACAATTACCTACACCTGTTCCACAATGTCCAAAAGCAAAGATACAGTACTGCTTCAAAAACAAAACAACACAAACCAGAAGAATGCTTCCATCTAGCTGGGGGGAAAAGTGCATCATTGCTGGACGAGCAAGCAAGTGCTAGCACTTGGTGAAATGTGAAGGAAAACAAAAATCTCACTCTCATGCAACCTAGACGTGCAACACAACTCTGAATTGTCACTTCTATGCACGTCTACTCAGAAGGCATGTCTGCTCTACTTACTCTCAGATAAGTATGCAAGTATATTTAATATTATAGCCTTAAACTTGTTCCATTTAGCAATTTCCTTTCTGCTACTTGGACTACGGGGACGAATAATTTGTGCTTCTGTGCACACTTGCATACTTGGATGCATGTCTCCATAGAGAAGATATATCTAGCAAATTATCATTATAGCCACCACCTCCCATCCCAGAATTCTCTGAGTGAAAGTGTGACCAAGCTGGTAATGTTAATACACCGTTAACTGAGTTGCTGAAGCCTTCCTAAGGTTAAGGATTTTTCTTTATGTGAATTTTCTGCATTAGTTTCACTAACTATACTACCTCAGCAAAATAGGTATCTTGAGCAATGATCAATCTATTTGACCCCAAGGAACTGGGAAGGCTTCTGTTGAATGTTTTGATGTTTTGCTTTTTGTCCAATATAACAGGTTGAGTTTTTAATTAAATTTTGGTTGTTAAGTCATAATTTGTTTTTTATAGGACCGGGCTGTGGTGCAGGCTGGAAAGCAAGCCAGCTGCAACAAATCAACAAATCACTCTGACCAAGAGGTCATGAGTTCGAGGACAGCCCGGTGCCTGCGTCTTGTCTCTGTCTCTGTTCTGTGTCATGGCATTGAATGTTTGCCTTTATGTGTGCAATGTGATCCGCCCTGAGTCCCCTTCGGGGTGAGAAGGGCAGAATATAAATGCTGTAAATAAATAAATAAATATGTTGGGTTGTCAATTTTTGTTATTATGGGTGTATTGTTGTTGTGTTTGGGCATTGAATTTTTGCCTTTTATGTTTGGAATCCATCCTGAGTCCCTTTGAGGAGATAGGACAGAATATAAATAAAGTATTATTATTATTATTATTATTATTATTATTATTATTATTATTATTATTGCTTCTTAATGGAAGCAAATGAATAATAGAAACAGGAGAAATTATAAAATTTCAGAGTGTAACATTTGAAGTTGCCAACAAAGAAATGAGGGACCAGGATTTGGGGGAGGGATTCCTGTGGAGCTATGCCATGTTCAATTTCACAAAAAGAATAATGCCAACACTTAGAATGGACTTCGCAACCTAAAATTTCACAATCATCTTGATCAGCACTCAAGTTGATCTCTCCTTTCCAGAAGTGCTATTCTGGACTATGGCCATTGTAAGTTTATGTCTTCTTTCCAGAAATACTTGAATTAACTTTTCTTCTATATTCTCTAAAAGCCATCTGAAAAATCATTTCTTTCATCTTGCTGCAGGGGAAAAATGGAAAACTCTTGTAGTGATTTTAGGCAAGTAGCCTCTATCAATGTCATATATCATACTATCGTTGGTAGCTTACAAAGGGAGCCTTGGGCCATGGAACACTTGTATAGCTTATTCCTGAGTTCTGAGAACAAATTACTATGTTCTTAAAGAAAGATTTTAAAAAACACTTTACACCCTATTCCAAGGCTGGAAAAACACCACTTTTCTCAGAACCCATAAATACGATACTAAGGTATATGTTTCTGAAAACAAGGTTGGGGGGGATGTGAATGGGGTTAGGGTGAGAGTCACTTCTCAGCACCATAACTCTGGTCCTTATGCACCTGTAAATAACACACAATATTCCAGCTTTAATTTAAAATTTAATGTATATTTCACTATAAGCTGCCTTGACTGTATTTTAAAAAGAACGACAATATGAAAATTAATTAAATAAATGAAATCAGCTCTATGTGGAATTCTCCATAATTTGGTTCTCCTTATTATATTTTGATGGAATTCTAATGTCCTAATATTCTAATATAATGAGTTCTAAACTAGCCCAGAGGGATAGCTTAAAAATGATGCCCTATGATTTTAAATCACAAAAACTTGGCAGCACTGGGCAACAGACATTTTAATCGTGTTTTACAATCACAGAACTGCCAGTAGAATCCCAAGAGTTTTACCCAGATTTGAGATGACCAATATACAAAAAAGCCAGAAAAAGAAGTTGGATAGTGTGCTGCATACAAACTTTGTTTCATGCACGACACTATATAAAACACTGTGCATAAAGTTACCTTCAGGCAATGTGTATAAGACCTATATGAAACATAAATGAATTTCATCTTTAGATTTCATTTCCATCTTCAAGATATCTCATTATATAAGTATATGCAAATGAAGATATTGCAAAATAAAAAAAAAACCAAATCTGAAACACTTCTGGTCCTGAACATTACAGATAATAGTAGTAAAGGTACAGGTTTTCCCCTGAAAAATCTATTCGTGTCTGACTCTGGGGTTTGGTGCTCATCTCCATTTCTAAGCTGAAGAGTGGGTGTTGTCCATAGACATCTCTAAGGTCATGTGGCCTGGCATGACTGCATGAAGTGCCATTACCTTTCCACCAGAGCGGTACCTATTGATCTACTCGCATTTGAATGTTTTCGAACTGCTAGGCTGGCAAAAGCTGGAGCTAATAGTGGGAGCTCACCTCACTCCCTGGATTCGAACTGCCAACCTTTTGGTCAGCAAGTTCAGCAGCTAAGCAGTTTAACCCACTGCGCCACCGGTGCTTCAAGGAATACTAATCCTATATTTTTATTTATGCCTATAATGATAACTTCAGATACCTATTTGTTCACTGATATACTATTAGTGGTGTGCATTTGTACAAAATCGCTGTTCGTTTTGTTTAGTTTTGGCTTGTTTTCGTCTCCGTGTCCAAAAACAGGGCACCTATATGAATGCGATTTTCTTCTTGCTTCTGAAAAAAACCAAAAAAATTTGGACCACCAGGAGAAAATAATAATAGTTCTTCTAAGGGCCAGTTTTAGAGAGAGACTGAAGGTTTGAATAGAGACAAGAGCCCAAAATTGTCTTTGCTTTCAAAAATATATGTAATCTATAACAAATAATAAGACTATCCTATTGTATTTGTTCTCTATGCAGCCCAAAAGAGAGGGAAGACCAAGCCACAGGTAATACAGAAAGACAGGGGGAAATAAAAGAATAGTTTGCCAAGGGTCAGTTATAGAGAGAGACAGGTTTGATTTTTAAACAGCAAAAGGAAGCCCAACAATTTATTTCCTTTGAAAAAAAATATATATCAAAAAAATAGTAGGGGGTTTTTAAACAAAGAATAAAGAAGAAAAGCCCCACATGCACTCCGCAGCCAAACTCACCCCTACCACTTCAAAAATCCAGCCCCTTCTCTTCAAAGAAAAAAAAATTAAAAATACACCAAGCAACCAGGCAAAAAATAGAACCCAAATCTTTGCCCAGTGTCCAGTGCCCTCACCAGCAAGCAAGACAAAAGGCAAGGCAAGGCAACCAGCAAAACAAGTGGAGAGAGAGAGCAAGCCAGCCAGCCCATCAGCACCCAGCAGAAGAGGCAAAGGATGCGACCGCAGTGGCCACTTTAGAGGCAGTCTCCTCCCTAATATACCCTTCCTGTCCAGTCCACGTCACTGTATCCTTGGCCTCTGATTGGCCAAGGATTACCTCCTCACACCTCCTCCTCTGATGCATGAGGAAGAAGTTTGCAGGACTGGATGTCACACGGCCCGAAAATGAAAGCAAAGCACGGTATTCATGCAACTTTCTCTTTTGTGTCGCCTTTGGTTTCGTCCGAAAATGGCGTCTTTCGTTTTGTGCATCCAAATGGACGGTATGAAACGAATAGACAAATGAAACAGATGAAACGAATACCGCACACAACACTATATACTATTATTTTAAATTTGAAAAACAAATTCAAATTGAAAGCATTTTTGTTTTAAAAAACCCAGCAAATGACCAGATTACAAATTAGTGGTGTAGTTGCCACAGTTCTCAGCTCTTCCAAGAAATTTCAATTAAAGTATATGTGTATTAGAGAACACATATCCAGCGCAGGTGCAGTCTGAGCAGAAGGAAACCACTCCTGTGGCGAAGGAGGAAATTATCTCCCACTGCGGGAACTCCATGGTGCTATGCCTCCTATCTATAGAGGAGATGGAAGCAAAGAGAGAGGCAGGCAGGGAGGGAGGGAAATGAGGATTGGAAAGCTATGGAGGTGCTTGGTACAGTGCAAATAATAATCCTGGTACTGAAAGGAAGTTTCAAAGAACAGCAGTCACAGCTGTGTGGGATTCTAGTTTTGGCTCATGATCAGAGAAGTTACTAAGCCTAATAGACTGCGGTGTGGGGCACAAGGCCACAGTCCCTTAAGAGAACCATTCTAAAGGAAATCAAAAGAGACTGCCCAGTGTCCCAAAATTGCCTGTAACTATATCCAGTCATTAACTTCTCTTGGTCAACAACTGTGTCCGATTGTAAGAAAACAAGGAGATTTTTATATAAAAAATAAATAAATAAAAATTAGCACTGCAGATAAAAAGGGAAATGAAAAGGGAGGTAACACAAGGCAAGAGAAGTTGCTTTTAGTTCTGAGCAGCTGTTTTTAGAGCATTTTAAAACCAGTATGAAGATTGAAGTTTGCCTTAACTTTGCATTTATGGTGCCACATTGAGGCATTAAAGATAAATTGCTTGAAACAAATAGGAAAACATATCAGAGGAAAAGAAATGATATGAATGACTACCAGCAATGAGCCAAAATTAACCACAAATAGCCATTGGTATTACAGGAAGTAGTTACAGTACATTTGCATGGCAATATATATATTTTTTTATTCCCCTCAAATTACATACTAGCTTGGGTATCCAGCATTACCTGGGTTATTTGAAAAAGTAATTTTTTTTATTTTACAAAATGCATAAGGTTGTGGGTGAACTACAACTGACATCATGCCAGGTTAACCCCAAAAAACTCTATCAGTAGTTAAAGTTTGTCATGTTGGGCAAGTTTGTTCTCTATATCGGGGTCCTCAAAATTTTAAAGCAGAGGGCTGGTCCACGGTCCCTAAGAGTGTTGGGGAGTTGAACTATAGTTTGGGGGGGGAATGAACAAATTCCTATGCACACTGCACATCTTATTTGTAGTGCAAAAAACAACAACAACAATGAAAGAACAATACAATATTTAAAAATAAGAACAATTTTAACCAACATAAACCTGTCAGGATTTCAGTAGGAAGTGTGGGCCTGCTTCTTGCTGATGAGATACTCAAGTTTATTAGGATTGTTGTTGTTGTGTGCCTTCAAGTCATTTCAGACTTAGGGCAAGTCTAAGTCTAAAACTGAGGGTGGGGGGCAGATAAATGACCTTGGAGGGTCGCATCCGGCCCACGGGCCTTAGTTTGGGGACCCCTGCTCTAGATGCATCATCGGTGGGGTCTCAGGCTGCAGGTTAAACTACAGCTCCCACCATGGTGGGTCAGTTCTCCCAAAACCCCTTCAGTATGATTAGTTGGTTATGGAGGTTCTGTGTGCCAAGTGTGGTCTAGTTCCATCATTGGTGGGGATCAGAGTGCTCTTTGATAGCAGGTGAACTATAAATCCCAGTACCTTCAACTCCCAAATGTCAAGGCTAACTTCCCCCAAATCCCTCTAGTATGTTCTGTTGGTTCTATGTGCCAAATGTGGTCCAGGTCCATTGTCAGTGGGGATCACAGTGCTGTGGCTTGATGAAGGGTGAACTACAACTTCCATCATGTCAGTCCCCCAAACCCCTCCAGTATGTTCAGTTGTTGATCAATTCTGCTCTGTTTGCTTGTGCCACAGGAAAAGGTAGGAAAGGGTTAAGGGAGAGGCAGTAGATGTGCAAATTCCACACGAATGCAGTGCAAATTCCACACTGGGAGGTGTCTTTGGTGGAGGAAAAACAGGAAATTTAGAATGAAACTCTGTATGATAGTCTTCACTTGGGGGGGGGGGGCAGTATGGTGTTTCGGAAGGACATTGGCAGTGTTCTTGAACATGTTTATGATGCTCGCTATAACCTGCAATGTCATTGGAGGGAGGGCCATTCATGGCTCCTCAGCACTAGGAGCAGTAGCTGTTTGTGGAGGCAGAGTCTCTCTGTGTAAATGGACATCCATGCCACATAAACACATACAGATTTTCACTTTTATTAAGTGCATAGATTATTTCTACTGATTTCAGAACAACTGGCTTGTTCTGAAAGTAGCAAATTTCATATCATGTTTAAAATGTAGAGTGTGGAATGGCTACTGCTCACTGTAGGGGATCTAATTTGGGTGGAGTGGGGTTTTGTCCCTGTTCTATTCAAAATCTGTATTAGATTCCTTGCATTTCCAGTTTGCGTAGAAAACAAAAGGGATTCCATTAAAGTGAGTTTGGGTCTTTCTTCTCTTGCAAACTACAGATGATGAACACCAGATTTTGGTTTCTAGAGATGCAAAGCAGTAGCACCAGCAATCCTGACTGGTCACTGATAGGCCTGGCCTACATAAAAACTGACTACAGTTGGCCCTCCACTTTCGCGGGTGTCACACTGGCAGTTCAATTATTCATGAATTTGAAACCTGTGAACATTTACCTGGCAGGCCCATGCTCAGGAAGCATGAATGCCATGAATCTCTGTTCCTCCTGGTATTGCAGAGGAATCAGATCCAGTGGAAATATATGGCACATAGGAAGATTAGGAGGAACTAGATCTGTCAGGTAAGTCGGCAGAGACAGTTCCTCATTTTTGTCTCTGTTCCATTTGGTATCTGCCCTCCTTTCTTGGGTGAAACAAGAGACTCGCAGCAAGCAGGTAAGAGGAGGAGACAGCTCTGCATCACTTTACTTACCCAGGAGATCTAACTCCTCTTCCTGCTTTTCATAAATCTCTCCTCCACACAGGCAAATATAGGTGAATACTGGGGAGGGGGGGGCAGGAATACATAGCACGTAGGAAGTGGAAGCAGATCCATTGGGGGTGGTTCTCTTCCAGCTTGCCACATGTTACTGGTCCCCTTGGTATCTTCCTCCTTTTGCCAGGTGAAAGAGAGAGTCGTACCACATCAAAAGAGGAGAGACTTGTGCCACATCAAAAGAGGAAAAGGGTCCAGAATCCACTAGGAAAGTGAAGTGGCATGTGGGACCAATTCCTCTACTCCCCAGGTCTACAGCAGGGCTGCCTTATCCCTTCCATCATTGGAGATATTTATGTCTTTTCTATTTTCTTACACCCTTAACCCTTACAAAAGCGGAGGGACAACTGCATTGTTTGGACTTATGGAACTGATCCATGGCATAGTTTTGAGCATCCTCACTTGAAAAGAACACCAATCTTCAGTGATCTAACATATATAAAACCTCCCTACTTTATACTATATTCCCATTTGAGAAAGGAACAATTTCCTGCAGAAGCTAGGCTGCACAACCAATCCATCATTTCTGCTCTTTGAATGTTAACTTGTTTATTGCACAGGCTTTGCAGAGATGGGTGCCTCATTCTCCAAAGCTGTTCCATGAGCCTTACTTGAAGGATGAAGGTAGACAATGTCTTTCACTGTGAAGTCTCGGGCTTGGATTCCCTTCAGGCAGTCTGATACCAAACTAAGGAGCAGGACCCAGGCCAATGTGGGCCAAGATTCCATTGCAGAGGGGCAGCCTCAAACATGCGGATTTCTTGGGAGTACGTTCTTCTTGTATCCAGAAGATGTATGCACCTAAAACCAAATGAAGACAAACAAAAGAATAGATGAGCAGACCTAGCAGATAGCTTTCACATCTGTAAACAGATTATGAATCCCTATTCAAAATACTTGGGAGCAAAAATATTTTAGATTTCAGGTTTGTATGGAGTTTGGAATACACACATTTGTATATACAGACATAATGAGATATCTTGGAAGTGGGACATCGGTCTAAACATGAATTTATTTTATGTACACAGAGACTAAAGGTAATTTTATACTATATTTTAAATGATTTTGTGTATGAAACAAAGTTTGTGTACATTCAACTTTGAGAAAGCAGAGGTGTCACTGTCTTAGTCACCCATGTGGACGATTTTGGATATTAGAGTATTCTGGATTTCCAGATAAGGCATGCTCAACCAGTACAGCAAGTAGTGCAAGAAAATTGAAAGGAGAAAATAGCTGTAATTTTGATCAAGGTGGATAATTTGCTCTTGCATACAAGTCATTTTCTCTACAGACACCATCGCAGAAGGTGGTCTATGTTGTGGTACAGACATTCCCATGTAGATCTATTCATGAGACAACGAATGTTTAAAGCACTCATTGGTGTAATGTAAGTATATAGCTTAACTAGTCTTCAATCAAATGGGTGTATTCTAATTCTATGGACATTACAATAAGATCACAGAGTTTCTTACCAAAATCACCTCTTTATTTAGTCCACTGTAGCTATCAAACAACACATTATAATATTCAGAATGAGAATCCCAGTCAGGGCTCAAGGATGCAATCCATAAGACCTGGTAAATTTCCACACATGCTTCTATTTTTTTTAGGGCCTGCAATTCACTGAGAATTACCACCTTCAACATGATGGGTACTTTTTAATTTTAAAAAACATTATTATCAAGTTACCAATGAAAATTATTATTGGCAAAGTACTAGTTAAATGTTGAGTCTTTGTTGACAGTGTACAGTTTTAGTCTGCACCTTTTGAAACTTAAGTTTCAGCACACTAAAATGCTGAAGACGTTATAACAACCAGAAAACGCACTTTCTGAGGATAAGGACCTTTTTACGCTACATAAGTACAATGCTATGATTACACTTCACCTGTGATGACAACAGCCTATGGAATCCTGGGTTTATAGCTCAGGGCAAGAGTCTTTATAATTCTCAAAGACTTCCTCTGGTTCTTCTGGTCAAACTACAAGTCCAAGATTCGACAGGATACAGATATGGATATAAAAATGAAGTTGTAGTGCTATAATTGGGATTGTATCAAACAGAATTGCAGTGAAAGAGCCCCAAGTGTCAACCACTGAACAAAGATGTGCCTACATAGGCCATCTCTCACTATCAAGCCGTATTAAGGGTTAGATACCATTGTTAGATACCCTGATGGCGCAGCGGGTTAAACTGCTGAGCTGCTGAACTTGTTGACCGAAAGATCAATGGTTTGAATCTGAGGAGCAGAGTGAGCGCCGCTGTTAGACCCAGTTTCTGCCAACCTAGCAGTTCGAAAACATGCAAATGTGAATAGATCAACAGGTATTACTCCTGGCGGGAAGGTAACGGTGCTTCATGCGGCCATGCCGGCCACATGACCTTGGAGGAGTCTACGAACACGGGAGCACCAACCCCCAGAGTTGGACATGACTAGAATTAATGTCAGGGGTAAACCTTTACCTTTTACCATTGTTTTAATTAAGAAGCACAATTGTCCCCATTTTACAGCTAATTGAAAGGACTTTAAGAGAGCTCCTGGAGACAATGTGAAAGCACTGAGGCCCCATCTACACTGCCATATAATCCACTTTCTGAATCCAGATTACCTGCTTTGAACTGGATTATATGGCAGTGTAGACTCATATAATTCAGTTAAAAGCAGATAATCTGGATTTCAGCCTGACTTGCTTCTGCTGGGACTTAGAAACCATGATCGTACAAGTAGTTTTGCAATATAAAGCAGTCCCTGGTAATCAGGTAACTATTCATCCCTTCTTTCCATTCCCCACTGACAAAGCAATTACTTCAGAGTAGGTAATTACTAATAATTAAGGAAGTGGAACTAGGCTACTTGAAGAAGTGCTACATACATGATGGTCCCTCCATGTCTCCACTTGTCAGGAAGGTTTTTGAAGCCTTAAGCTTGGAATAGACTGGCTTTTTGGTAGAACTCTGAAGGAGGCAATTGCAATTGATTTTGTGATGTCTTTCCACTTTAATTTCCAGCTCTGTAAACCACTCGAATCAAGTTGTGAAAATGATGAAAGGCATACAGTATGTCGTAATGTGAGATGCGGTTAACAATCAAAAAGCTAAAAGCAATATTACAATACTCCCACAAAGATTATTCCAAAGGATATATCCAAGCTTTTATGTGGCATCTCACAAGGTGCTATTCTATCCCCAGTGCTTTTTAATATTTACATGAAACTGCTGGAAGAAATCATCCAGAGGCATGGGGCAGGGTGTTATCTGTATGTTGATGACACCCAAATATATTTCTCCATGCCTTCAAAAACAGACTGAGCTAAGGATAGCGTGTCTCCTCTGAATGAATGCCTGGAAGAGGCAATGGGCTGGTTGAGGAAAAAGAAACTGAAACTGATTTCAGACAAAACACAGGTGCTTGCCATCAGGGTCCTCATCTGGGAAAAGAGGTGTGTCACTCAGTTCTGGATTGGGTTACACTCCTCCTGAAAGATTGTGCTTGCAGCTTGGAAGTGCTCCTGGATCTGTCTCTACAAATGTCAACCGTGGTAGACTTGACAGTCAGCTTTGGCTGATACACTATCAGCTTTGGCTGATACACCAGCTGGACACCTTCCAAGATTTGGAGGATCTAAAGATGATAGTGCATGCATTGATCAGCTAAAAGTTGGACTTCTGCAATGTGCTTTACATTGGGCTATCTTTGTACCAAGTTCAGAAACTCCAGTTAGTTCAAAATATAGTACACGAACATCCAGGAGTGAGCATATTACACCTATCCTAAAGTCACTCCACTGGCTACCAATTAGTTTCCGGGAAAGGTCCAAAGTGTTGGTTTTGACTTTTAAAGTTCTACATGGTTTGGGTCCAAGTTGTCTACACAATCGCCTTTTCCTGTACAATCCGCCCTGCGGGAAGAGCTGTGACAGTTAAATGAGATATCAGAATTTCAAATCTATCTGAAGACCTATCTCTTCCAGCAGGCCTACCCAGCCAGTTTTCATCATGAATTTTAAAATTGTGTCTTATGTTCTGTGTATTTTAATATGCATTTTGTAGAAATATGTTTTAATATGTGTATTTTATAGAATGTTTTAGCTTATTGTTTTAGCAATGTTGTAACCTGCCTCAAGCCACAAGGAGAGGCGGATAAGAAATGAAATTATTATTATTATTATTATTATTATTATTATTATTATTATTATTATTATTATTATTATATATAGAAGGAGATGTGAACAGATGTACAGTGCTCTTAGGTCCACTTGTTAAGCAGTATATTTGTTCTATTTTGCATTGATCAGCTCCCCAAATCAAGAGCCTTATTTCTTGTCATATACTCTTTAGAAAGAACAGTTACATCAGCAAGATGGGAAAGTATTCATGATAACAATCAATCAAATGCACGGATTGATCTCAGTTGGAGGTAGATGGGGAGTGAGGGTCATTTTGGGAGCTGAGGGCCATTTTCACTGTTGGCCAAATACTTGAGAACTCAGCATATAAATCACTAATGGCCTGGGAGAAAAAGAGCAAAGCTCACTAGCATATTTTTCAATAGGTACATTAAAATTAGGTAAAAAATACCCCAATTATGATAGACAAAGTCTTCCTCTCTACATTTTTAAAAAACCCACTCATTTGTATTATTTAAGTGTTGCTATATTAATCAAAGTTAATCTCAAGTAGCCTTCTCTGTATCAATTTCATATTTTAAATGGCATCCTGCACCTACAGACTTTTGTCCAGTTTTACAGTGCATGCAGGGTAGGTGACTGCCTATTTAAAACTGTAGCCATGCAAATAAAATCAAATCATATATTAGCAATACTGTACAGGTATATTTCATTTAAAGCCTCTAAGAAAGAAGCTCCCTTTTACAAAGACTTTTTATGGGAGTCCCCACTTTCCTGTCTTCTGTCCAGTGAAACATGTTTGTTTTTCACGTTACTGGCATTGGAAGGATGTTGAAAGTGTCATGATTTGGAAATTACCTGACATTTTCTAAGTGATAGCAGAGTTAATATCTCTGGCCTAGTAATCACCTGTGAAAGAGTTAAACCACTGTACTTAGGGTGTGGTGGTTTATGCAATGGGAATAGTATATAGGTTGTAGTTATACTGAATAAGTTTGAATAGACTTGGATGTGTTGGAGAATTACTGTTGTGAGGAAGAAGTAGTTGTAAAGTTTGTATACTTTGTATATACTTTGTATACTGTTGCAACAAAGGAGGAAAAAAGTCTTCCTGCTTATTTGGGAAATAACAAAAGTCTATGTTTTGTTGTTTGAGTAGAAGACCACTACAACTGTCTTTTTGGATACCTGGTTCCTTAACCGGAACTAACAAGAGTCACTTCTGCAAGAACAGAAGTTTTATGACAGCATAGAACCCCTGACAGAAGACGGGTTAAAACAGACTGGGTTGCACAAATAAAATGCAGAATGGGATTCTACTCCAAGTGGAACTAGATGAAGACAATAGGAATTGCCTTCTTAACTCTCCGGTGAAGTGCCATCCACTGTTAGAATTTTAAATAGAGATGAGAGATATTTATGAATAACCAAACCATTGATGGCTGGTAGTTATGATGGCTATAAACCAGTGGTTCCCAACCTGTGGGCCATGAGACCTAAAATAAGGTCCATGAGATCTCGATTATTAAATATGGTTTTCTGTGGGCGGGCAGATGGTGAGTACTAGATGACATATGATCTGTATCGGAATCTAGAGCTAACATGGTCTACCCAATGCAATTTTCTTAATCAGCACCCCAAATAACCAAAATGAACTTAAAATTGACCAAAAACTGATTCGTAGCCCTTTTGGTACTAATATTGGAGAGTGGTTCCTGGTCAAAATGGTCCCTGGTCAAAAAAAGGTTGGGAACCACTGCTATAAACTATCTCAAGGACCATTTAATTACCGTTTAATGGCTTCATAATATGGAAACCTGGGATATTTAGTTCATGAAGTACTTAGAATGTTCTACTAGAGAGGTCAAATGTACATTCCTCTGAATCATTTGTAAGTCTTACAAGTACAGTACAGTCTCACTTATCCAAGCTTCACTTATCCAAAGTTCTGGATTATCCAAGGCAGTCTGCCTTTTAGTAGTCAATGTTTTTGTAGTAAATGTTGCAATGTTTTGGTGCTAAATTCGTAAATACAGTAATTACTACATAACATTACTGTGTATTGAACAGCTTTTTCTGTCAATTTGTTGTAAAACATGGTGTTTTGGTGCTTAATTTGTAAAATCATAATGTAATTTTATGTTTAATGGCTTTTTTCTTAATCCCTTCTTATTATCCAACATTTTTGCTTATCCAACATTCTGCTGGCACGTTTATGTTGGATAAGTGAGACTCTACTGTATATATATATAGATCCACCAGGAAGAAAAAAACACAAACATTCAACTATGACACAAACAACTGTTCAGCAGAAACAAAGATACAAATGATAGAAACAGGGAAGCTAACCAAGCCAAACAAAACACAACAAAATTGTACTAACTGGGCTCAAACATTTTCCTGAGGATCCAGATGCAAAACATAGCAACTGCAGGACCAAACTGCTGAAGGCAAACACACCTCTAAAGCAGAAAAAGGCGAAGAAGGGATTATTTAAAGTTAACTCAGATGAAAACTCAAAAGTACTGGTCGAGAAAAATAGAATTGCAAGCATCCCATAGCACAGTATAATGTAGCAAAATATGGTTCTATACTTGGGGCAATCCATTCTCAAAGAGGGAAAGAATACACTATATTTCACAAGCAGTTAACTTGGAAGTACAATCATCCCTCTACATTTGCAGTTTTAACTTTTATGGATTTTTTTCAGATTTAAATAAAATATCGTCTCTTGGAATCTTTAGAGTCGACCCTCTTCTTAAACTGTGGTCCCCTTAACTCAGTGATTCTCAACCTGTGGATCCCCAGGTGTTTTGGCCCATAATTCCCAGAAATCCCAGGCAGTTTACCAACTGTTAGGATTTCTGGGAGTTGAAGTCCAAAACATCTGGGGAACCACAGGTTGAGAACCACTGCCTTAACTCTATATGGGGGACACAAAAAAATTGGCAACGTTAAAACCTTTCTGAATGCCACCCATTTTCACAAATCTGTTAGCAACAACTTGAAGCATTTGCAACGGACTCTGCAGAAAATGCTTCAGAAGTATTGCACAAAAAGGAAAATCAGTCTGTTTAACAAGCCTTGCAGATGCTGATTTATTATCAGCAAATTCTTGATTTTTTATACCCATTTTATATACTTATGTACCTGGAGTCACATAAAGATTTCTTAGACTGAAAGGGGTTGCAAGCGGAAAATTATTTAGAATCCCTGCTCTAATGCAACTCTGTAGTCAACCTCTGCTGGAGGATTTAGGGATTCTTAGGCCCCTTCTACCCTGTCATATAATCCAGATTATCAAAGCAGATAATCCACATTGTCTGCTTTGAACTGGGTTATATGAGCCTACACTGCCATATAGTCCAGTCCAAAGCAGATAATCTGGATTTTATATCGTAGTATTTAAGGGGCCTCAGAGACAACACCTCTTTAGGTAAAGGTAAAGGTTTTCCCCTGACATTAAGTCTAGTCGTGTCCGACTCTGGGGTTGGTGGTCATCTCCATTTAAAAACTGAAGAGCCGGCATTGTCCGTAGACACCTCCAATGTCATGTGGTTGGCATGAATGCATGGCGTGCCCTTAGAACACCTCTTTAGGAATCTGTAAGTTCTTTGGTGGAATTTTATAGTCAATATCAATTTCAAGCTGATCATAGAACCATGCTGGAGAATTCCTAAAAAGGTATTCTCTCACGTAAAAAAAATAGAATTTTTTAATTTGGATTTTTTCACTTTTGTAGGTGCCCTGCGTCTCCTAACCCCAGAGAATGTGGAGCGTTGACTGTAGCTGTTTTCATCCAAGTTGTTCTGTTAAAAATCTCTAGGTATCATATTAGACAGTGAAAATGTTTATAAGTACATGGCAAATAAATATCAAAAATACAGGGTGCAGCAGAAAGAAGATGTAATTGCAGAGGTTAATTCCACTCTAATTAGTCCAGATTTAAGGAGCACAATATGATATAATGAAAAGCATTAGTCCAATCTGAGCCATCTCTGGGACAATGAGCTGGTGTATTTGTATTGCAACCCTTTTGAGGGCTCCAAGTAAACAAGGAGCATGGATATAACCAGCAACGTGGGCACCCAGTTCCGCCTTACAGCTGTGCCAGGGAAAGCTTGGTGCATGCATAAAACCAAGAAGGAGAGATAAAAGGCAGATCAAAAGAGCAAGCTGCAAACTCTCCAGGGAGAGAAAAAAGGAGCCGTGAATACACTAAACTTGCCCCAGGGCAGAGCTATTCTAACACGCTGTATGCATATTACCACCAACTCCCAAAGACGAAGCAGACAAGTCATCCGAGTCTTAGTCACAGCTGCTATCATGTTGAAAGCACATTTACATACTTAACTACAGAAGGGTTTCTATTTGCAATTCATATTTGAGAGATGATCCCTTCTATGAAGTAAACAAAGCCAGGCAGGGAGGATAGAAATAAGATAAAGAGTTATGAGAGAGCCCTGTTTTTTATTCCCTTTTGAGGACTACCAGTGCAGTGCATGCTCAATGAAAGAGCGCAATCTTCTTCCATTGACCCAGGACACTAAAAAAAACAGCCCACAGGAAACAAAGCTAAGCACATAGCCACACCTGATTTAAGTCTTCATTCAAGTCCTACTACAATAGAAAGGTGGGTCAATGTAGAAAAAAGCAGAGGGGAACTAAATTTGGCGTGGACAGTCAATAACCTAAATGTTGTGGTAGTGGTTGTTAGGTCTCATCAATATGAATCCATGCTGTGGCAATCCTATTGTAGGGTTCTCTTGTCCACATTTATTCAGAGGTTTGCCATTGCCTTCCTCTTGGACCATGACATTTCCAAGATCACCCAGTGAGTTTCCACTGCTGAGTAGAGACTTATGACCTTATCACACAGGCAAAATTGCACATCTTATAACAGTTTTCATGTCACTTCAGACACAGATCCCACCACACAACGTAGATCGACTTCGGGGGGGGGGGGGGGCTCCCTACCTGAAGTGAGGTGAAACCGCCGGAAGAGGCACTAGCAAGAATATGGGACAGTTTCCATGTTCCATAGAGAATAACAAGGGGAAGCCAAGTGGCAACACTTCTCCCAGTGGGATGATGTAAGGGGAGATGCGAGTGATAGGTACGGGTTCCCTACGCTGGATTTGCAACAATCTATGGCGATTCCCTCCGCTATCGCCTGCAAGTTAGACCTCAATTAGATTAAAAACACCAAATTAACATATTTATTTATTTATTATTTATTTACAGCATTTATATTCCGCCCTTCTCACCCAGAAGGGGACTCAGGGCAGATCACATTACACATATAGGCAAACATTCAATGCCTTAACATAGAACAAAGACAAACAAACATAGGCTCCGAGCGGGGCTCGAACTCATAACCTCCTGGTCAGAGTGATTCATTGCAGTTAATTGCACTGGCTTGCTCTCCCGCCTGCGCCACAGCCCAGGCTGTGCATAAATATCCTAAAGGTATCCATAAGCTGCATAAATATCCTAAAGGCATCAGGTCCTGTCTGATCTTAGAAATGAAGTCAGGTATGCCATCATTAGATACTTAGGAGGGAGATCAACAACAAATACCCGATGCTGTAAGCTATATTTCAGAGGAAGGAACTGGCAAACCACCTCGTAGTAAGATAACCATAAGAAATTCATGGGGTCACCATAAATCAACAAGTGACTTGAAGGCACAGGCAGACACACACAACATAATCTTCCATTGTAATTCCTTCCTTGTTTTCAGCAGTCCTTCCATTGACATCAAATGAACGTTAACTTTGTTATACCATCCCTTCAAATCACTTGGCTTTTTGTTCCTCTCTGATTTTGGTCAACTTCCAACTATTTATTCTTATCTGTTCTTTTACACTGTTACACCATTCTGTTCCTGCTTGGAAACTTCCTTTTGCTTTTCCTAATTAACCTATCAGCTCAACCTTTACATTTGGCTTCTCAATCCAGTTCCTTTTTTGTTTGCGATATCTACTGCTTCTTTTATTCCCTCTATTTCGCTGCATATTTATATCCTTTATTGCTGTTCTCATGTGCCTTCAGGTGGTTTCTGACTTATGGCAACCCCAAGGCAAGGATATCACAGGATGTGTTTAGAGGTGGTTTATCTTCCTCTGATCTAACTTCCCGGTGTCCACATTTTCCCTCTAGTTTTATTTAAATATTTTAATGCACATTTTAAATATAAAACCATGCTATAGTGGCCTAATATATAAAACTAGCAGAACAAAATATCATTCTGTTTTTTAAAAATTTCGTGTCAGAAGCAACTTGAGTCGCTTCTGGAGTGAGAAAATTGCAAGGACATTGCCCAGGGGACGCCCAGATGTTTTGATGTTTTTATCATCCTTGTGGGAGGCTTCTCTCATGTCCCTGCATGGAGCTAATAGAGGGAGCTCATCCACACTCTCCCCAGGCGGGTATCGAACGTGGCAGCTTTCAGGTCAGCAACCCAACCTTCAAGTCACTTAGTCCACTACGCCATCTGGGGGCTCCATTCTGTTTTAATGATAAGCCAGAGATGGTGAAAGGTGGGATGTAAATAAATAATGCTATAGGCCAGTGGTTCTCAACCTGGGGTCCCCAAATGTTTTTAGTCTACAACTCCCAGAAATCCCAGCTAGTTTACCAGCTGTTAGGATTTCTGGGAGTTCAAGGCCAAAAACATCTGGGGACTGCAGGTTGAGAACCACTGCTATAAGCAAAAACAAAAAAGATATTCAACCTTTTCCCCAAGATATTACAATCAAGGGTGCATCTGTGTGTCCCCAGATGTTTTGCCTTCAACTCCGAGAAATCCTAACAACTGATAAACTGGCTGGGATTTCTGGGAGTCGTAGGCCAAAACACCTGGGGACCCACAGGTTGAGAACCACTGATCTACACTGTAGGATTAATACATTTCAACATCACTTTTATAGCCATGACCCAGTGATATGAAATCATGGGAGTTGTGGCTTTACAAGATTTTTACGCTTCTGTGCCAACAAATGCTGTTGCCTCATCAAACTACTAATCCCAGGATTCCATAGCATTGAGCCATGGCAGGTAAAGTGTCAAACTGCACTAATTCTACAGTGTGGATGCACCAGAACTGTGCAAAAATAATCAGTTCTGTACAAACTACAAGTCAAGAGAAGGCCAAGGAAAACAAACAAATCTTAAAGGTTTTCAAATAATCTGTAATAATGAGATATAGTAAAGCAATGTGACCAATAAAGAAAAGGCCCTTTTCTTCATACCTACTAATCTGACAATTTTGGTGTGCTAATATAAGGAAGAAGAACCTTTATCATAAACAATTTTAAAACCGTTTGTCCTAGGTTTTAAAATGTACTAATAACACTATGTAACATGATTTTTGTTCCTGGGTTATCATTTCCTAATTGGTTCTATCTTAAAAACATGGAAAAAGTTTATTAAACTGCAAAATCTTTGTTTTTGAGGGACATCCTACAGCATGTTTTGCTATAGAATTGCAATGAATATCTCATAAAGTCTCAACCAATTCAACAAAGTTTGTGGTACTAGCCACAACAACAAAGTTTCTGGAGGATAACAACTACTTTCAACCTAAGTACAGTAGAGTCTCACTTATCCAACATAAACGGGCCGGCAGAACGTTGGATAAGCAAATATGTTGGATAATAAGGAGAGATTAAGGAGAAGCCAATTAAACATCAAATTAGGTTATGATTTTACAAATTAAGCACCAAAACATCATGTTTAACAACAAATTTGACAGAAAAAGTAGTTCAATACGCAGTAATGTTATGTTGTAATTACTGTATTTACGAATTTAGCACTAAAATATCACGATGTATTGAAAACATTGACTACCAAAATGCGTTGGATAATCCAGAATGTTGGATAAGCGAATGGTGGATAAGTGAGACTCTACTGTACCTTACAATTAAATAGGAAATAACACTTTCAAACAAGGAACAGATTTTTTCTCCCAAATTTTGTTACATTGTGTAATTAGCACAGTTGAAATAATTACTAACAGTCCCAAGAACTGTTAGTTGAAATCTGACCAGACTTTGGATGGTCACAATCGGCATCATGTTCTGAAGCCCCACATAAAACACAACATAATAGTCTCCCTTATATGCCTTTGTATTTCTTTAGCTTGTAAGCCCAAATTATTATTTTTTCTTTTTTGACAGTGTTTAATATTTTCAAGCACTTTATAATGATTGCATTATATCATTATTTTAAAACTCTTAATAGAAGTTATATAATCATATCATTTGGATATTTGTATAGCAACAACAACATGTTCTGATAGTCATGCAGAGATCAACCAAAGTTCTTGGAAAGTTTATACTCTTTTAGACCAAAGACATCCATCACCTCATTCAAGCGGTCAACCTGTGCTTGAAGGACACAGATACCTTATCTCCTTCTGTAATATGTAAAGTGGTCTTTCCAAAAAAGAATATCCATTCCGAATTACTTTTTGGCCATCTATAAACAGCAGTACCAAGGATGAGTTTGATATGCAGCCATTCAACTGGATAGCAGAAAGGTGAGGAAGGTCATATAGTTTTATGCTGATAGACTCCAACAAAATAGCATGCATCATCCCAATTATATTGAGCTCTAAGTAGAAGAATACAAATGGAATGTCCTTCTGCAGGATTTTGTTCTCCTTTTATAGCAGAGTAAAGAGAATATATTTCGTTTGTAGCATATCCAAATGGTTCTACAAGTCTGCTGTACTTAGGGAAGGTGGCCAAAATAGCCCATAGCTTTCAAAACAAAACCACCCCCTACAGTTTATTTCTCTATTTAGCTCATGCAGCCCTTGGATATACTCTCCTCCCTAACATGTTGGCACAAAAAGCTGGCAAACTTGAAATCCTCTCGACCTTACCCCGCTTGCGGCAAGCAGCAACGCATCTTCCCCAACGTCCAACAGGACCGCTCCTCCCTGGCCTTTTGCTCTGAAACAGAGCTCCTGAAGTCACCCGGCAAATTCACCAAGCAGCAACACAATTGTTCATTTGTCAGATCTGATTAAGATGGCGACATGTTGTCTTTGCTATCACCAGCCCAAGGGGACAATAGCAGGCTGGGGATAATAAACTGGAGCAGAGACTGGCCCATGTGCTCCAGCAGCCACTGCAGCAATGAAACTTTTAATCCTCTTGAACGTTGGGCTGGATTTACGGAGTGTCTCATGGCATTCTGTCTGCCCCATCTCCGGCGCTGGCTCTTGATTTGTTATACTCTAATGGGCCTTTGCTGATACAGAAGGCCACTACCCACGCCAAACAGACTAGGATGTTCCACTTAAAGTGCCCAGAAGGTCTCATTCTTTGCAGCATATCTAACTTGAATAAGCAGAAATTGGAAACTGGTGCACTTCTATCCCAAAGGAGACACATTAGATGGAACCGTGTTTAAGATCTGCTGGAGCATGTAGGCAAGCCTCTGCTCCAGATTATTTTTCTGTTGCCATCAGATGATATTCTGTGCAAAACTTCTCCAAGCAACATCTACTTCAACCTTCCTTTAATAAAAAAGACCTGAACTTTAGGCTTTTAAATAATTAGTGACGCAAATCCAATAATTAATCATATATTTGAGATCACATTTTTAATCTGGTCTGTCTCTTCTGGGGGAAAAACACTAGTTGCAGCATTGCCGTACATGCTGTGGGTGAATTTCACGCTGTTTCGTTAGGAAAAGGCGTTATCTATGTGTGATATTTTATTGGATAGAAACATCTCATTACATTCTTCTTTATTTCAAGTAAATAACATGCTGAAATCATTGTCTAAACCTAAAGAATCAAGATGCCTAAAAATATTAAACTCATAAATCCATCGCAGATCTATTGCATGCAGGCCTTTATAATTATTCCTAAGTGGCTCACACTCTGCAGATCTTAAGATTGTTTAATAAACATTTCATGGTGACATTATCAGAATAACTGAGCCCCAAAGACAGAAAGTTCCACTGAGGAATTACAACATCGTATTTTATGTCTACTGTTCAGAAACATGCATTTGAAACCACACAGGGGGTAAAAGAATTTCAGATGGAAACAGCAATGGGTGGGAGAGAATATTTTGCACTGTCTTCTCATCTTCTAACAGAAGAGGAGAAAAAAACATGACTCAGTGACATTCATCTGATAGACAGCTGGCTCTAGAGACTTCCAGTTACTTGGGAAAAGAGAAGTCAAAACACAAGCAGTGCTTGGAAGCTAAACATATATGCCACATAACTGACTGTATTTCCACTCAATTCTAAATCATGATTGAACATTACGAAAATTATATGTGTGCACTCCTTCCCTGTAGAGGCAGTTTCTAAAAATTTTACAGTCACATCCTGCAGTGAGTGGAGTAAAGGACAAAGGATAGGGCCGATTCAACTCCAAGCAATCTGAAACTTTTTTGCCAAGAATATAGCACACAGCACAGACAACTTGCCATGCACTGTCATTGAAATCACATTTGTTTTGAGTTAGCATTCAGCCATAAAGAATTTCAGAAAGGATTGTTGGAGATAAAGAAGAGCTCAGTAGGATCCTTTCTGTTCCTGCTGTAATTTAGACAATGGGCAGAATTATTTTGAATTTTGAAGGCTTTCATGGTTAGAATCACTGGATTGCTGTGAGTTTTCTATTGTATATAGCCATGTTCCTGAAGCATACTCCCCTGACATTTCACCCACATCTATGGCAGGCATCCTCAGAGATTGTGAGGTCTGAATACATACTTCCTCATGTGTAATAGTTTTGGGTGCATCTTCCACAAATTGCTGTGATGCAAATGTAATGCAGCATGCTCCCCATATCCATGGGGAATACATTACCAGATTTCACATGAATACTGCTGAATACGCCTGTCCTGTCTGGCACAAGTTTTTCCATGCGAAGCAGGTAGATATAGCACTGAATGAAACATGTAGAATAATCACAGGATGCCTTAAACCTACACCTGTTGATAAACTCTATAAGCTAGCTGGCATTGCCCACGCTGATGTGTGACGAGAAGTTGCTGCTAACGGTGAGAGAAATAAGGTTGAACATTGTGAAAGCCACCTACTGCATGACTATAAGCCCCCTCCCAGTAGACTCAAGTCAAGGAGGAGCTTCATGAGAACCACCACTCCACTTGATGTTCCCCCAGCAACAGCAAGAGTATCCCTCTGGGCAGCTAAACCAGGCAATCCCAACTGGATGGCCCCCCCATGAGGGTCTGCCTCTAGGGTCAAACCAAGAATGGGCAACTTCGAAGTCCAGACTCAGAAGCGGAGTGGGCAGATCAAAAGACAACCTGGCAAGATGGCACTACCTGGAGGAATCCTCCACCTTGTGTGACTGTGGAGCAGAACAAACAACTCCTCATATGTATGCTTGCCCACAATGCCCTGCCTCATACACGGAGGAGAAGTTGTTTAAAGCTACAGACAATGTGATTGCTGTTGCCCACTTTTGGTCTAAAACTATTTAGCTGTTTGTGATTCCTTTATTTTAACACTTTTAAACTTACTTATTATGCAATGCTTTTGATACAAAATAAATAAATAAACATGAATACATGGAACTGAAGATAATAGTGAATCCTACTATATTCAATGGGGTGAATTTTGGAGGTATTGAAAAGAGAGTGTAGTTTGTATAGGAGGCCTTAAGTGGATTAGGGAAACCATGGCTAAGTTCCATGGATATGGAGGTTATCCTGGAAATGTGATTTCCCCTTCAATAACTGTTCGGGATAAGTTGTTTGCTGCCTCATTTCTCGTGAGCTCAGCCTCCACTGTACTCTGTTTCATAATCACCAAAACCAATGAAAACAGGGATACAAAACTTCATAACAATCATTACATGGTTCAGTTTAAACAGAAGTGGGACTTTTCCTGTTACTGTTGTATTTGGAAAGGTCCCATTTTGTTTCCAGTGAAGGCTGAGCACAAAGAGATAATAGACAGGAATAACTGAGATAACATTCAAAAAGGAGAAAAGACGAAGTCCTCTTACACTTGCATGAATGGAACCAAAATCTGAGATATGACTTGAAAATCATCTGTCACAACTTAATCTTTCACTAAACAGTGCAGAAAAGAACTTCAATTTAGCATTACCACTGAATATACTTCCAGAGTCTACCTTAAAACCACACAAAAAGGATCTCATTCTTAACATTCGTATATGCTAGCCTTCCTTCTTCTATTTTTAAGGCAGATAAAAGAACTTATTTGCCCTAATAGTGCCACAGCAAACACAATTTTGATAGTGAGGTAAAAGAAGTGTCTCCTGAAATCTGCTATTAAAAATGAAGCCCATTCCCTCTGGTTTTGATCACCCTTCTTTGCTGTTTCTTAAAAATAAAAAGAATGACAAGCAACTGCCACAACTTAATCTATTTGTGCGGTGAAAAGCACCTGCTGAAAACCAATGGCTTAGCTCACAACTTATTCCAGTAGTGATACTAAATCTGAAATAAACTTCCAATTATATATGTATTTTTATTCATTCTCAATTTTCCTATTGAATTTTATTTCCTTCTCCCCAGCAAACTTTCTTTCTCTCCGGGGCTGAGTATGTTTTTCAGAACAGCCAACATTTGTTCTGCGTTTCAAACGTTTTCCCCCATCCAGAAATCTCTCTCCTCCCAACGTCACCATTCACTTTTTCCTTTCCACTTTTGCTTCTCTTCCAAGCCTTGGGAAAGGTCAACTATATTCTAGCCCATTTTGACGTCTGTGCACAGGCTTCATTATATCACATTGTCATCAGCAAGACCCAGAGCAGACACAGTGAAGGAGTTCACCATCCCACCTCAATTATAGCAACCAAGTATGGTCAAACAGTCAAACACAATTAGTGTACTAATTACTCTCCGAAAAGTGGACCATCTAGTCTTGCTGCTAATTACAAGTTGCAAGTGGAGTTCACAGAGCTAGAGAAAGTAGATTTCCAAGCAGCACACGAATATGCTGTTTCACACACACACATATACACACACACACTTTTTATAATCTAACCCAATGTGTGTTTCTATCCTGCTTTTTTCCACTAATAATAACCTGAAGGCTTATGTACATGTAATAAATCCATCATAAAAGAATGGGTCCCTGGCAACTACTGTAAGGGACAGTAGCAAGAATAATAACTAGTTAAATTTTTGACATTTTAGCTGTTGCTCTTAAAAGCTTAAACAAGACCCCCTTCACTAGGCATCTAAGCATCAGTGGAAAGTAGACACTTCAAAAATAGAATTTCAAAGATGAAGCACAGCCACAGAAAAAGCTCCACTCTTTCCATTTCATTTGATGACCGTTTGTCCATTTCTGTTTGATTATTAAACAACACCCTTCCCCTGAATTTTTTCCAGTTTAGAGTATATCGTTATGCCTGTAATAAAGTCTTCAAGAATTAATCAGACTGTTGTCCTTCACTGGAGTAAATCTATTAAAGCAAGGGAATTTAAACATTCTTTGACTTATATTTCAGCAGTGGATTCAATAAAACTCAGAATGGGCCTAACAAAGTTTAAAACAAAGCCTTTGTTTTAAATCATATTTTTGTAAGCCAAATAGGTGAAGTAAAGTAGAAAGCGAGGAGGAGCTGAGGAGCCTTTTAACCAAGATGAAAGAAGAAAGTACAAAAGCTGGGTTGCAGTTAAGCATCAAGAAAACCAAGATGATGGAAACCAGACTAACTGATAATTGGCAAATAGAGGGAGAAAACGTGGAGGCAGTTACAGACTTTTTATTTCTTTGCGCAAAGATTACTGCAGATACAGACTGCAGCCAGGAAATTAGAAGATGTTTACTTCTTGGGAGGAGAGCAATGACCAACCTCGATAAAATGGTGAAGAGTAGAGACATCACACTGGCAACAAAGGTCCGCATAGTTAAAGCAATGGTATTCCCCGTAGTAACCTATGGAAGTGAGAGCTGAACCATAAGGAAGGCTGAGTGAAGGAAGATAGACACTTTTGAACTGTGGTGTTGGAGGAAAATTC
This sequence comes from Anolis carolinensis, assembly GCF_035594765.1. Classification (NCBI taxonomy): domain Eukaryota; kingdom Metazoa; phylum Chordata; class Lepidosauria; order Squamata; family Anolidae; genus Anolis; species Anolis carolinensis. The sequence goes on from NC_085841.1 coordinate 225,199,904, forward strand.
TGAGAATACCTTGGACCGCATGAATATCCAACCAGTCCATACTCCAGGAAATAATGCTGCTCACTGGAGGGAAGGATATTAAAGGCAAAGATGAAGTACTTTGGCCACAATATGAGAAGACAGGAAAGTTTGGAGAAGAGAATGATGCTGGGGAAAATGGAAGGAAAAAGGAAGAGGGGCTGACCAAGGGCAAGATGGATGGATGGTATCCTTGAAGTGACTGATTTGACCTTGAAGGTGCTGGGGATGGCCATGACCGACATGGAACTCTGGCATGGGCTGGCCCAGGTGATCACAAAGAGTTGAAATTGACTGGAAGAATAAACAACAAACCTACTAATAACAAGCTTTATTCGAAATTTAAAAAAACAACACATACCACATTTCAATGTAAACCCCCCCATCTCCCTGCATCAAGGCCCAGAGCTCCCAACCCAAACCTGTCTACAAACAGACCTAGCTACTTATCTGCCAATCAAACCATCTGCAATCCCAAATATATTTTATGTTGTTCTGCAGTTGTATTTGTGTGTGTTTTTGCCTTCAAGTCACCAGCTGATTAATAGCAACCCCTGAATTTTACAGTTAATCCGCCCTAGATTTGAGTCTGAATTTTAAAGAAGCTATCCAAAGTACTTAATTGTAATTCCAAAATAGATTCAGCAGCTATCTCTCCACAGTGGTCCCCTGCTTCTCTCTCTCCACAATTCTCCTCAGCTTAAGGACCACCACCACTTACTTCACAATTTCAAATTCAAACTTTAACCTCAAGTAGATGAACCACCCAACTAACATAGGGAGAAGCAAATGTCACTGATGGAAGCCAAAACCTCAACTTTGCAAGATATTTGGCAGATTTATGTCTGAGTTTACCCTGTCATCATAAGTATTAAGAGACAGGTACAGCTTTGAAAAAGTATGTCCCTCCGTGGACGTCATCCATTCATCAAATGTTTACTAGCTCAGATATAAACTTGCAGCAAAGAAATTACTGGCAACTATATGCAAACTATAAAAGCTGTACCTGAACAAAGCCTCCTTGCAAATTATTAAGTGACCATATTCCAATTATAATATTTTAGTGATACTGCTGAAGCTGCCATTACTCCCTTCCCCACTGAAAGCTCTGGACCTAGGACACAGAGATTTGGCAGAATAAAGTGTATTCCTGGCATGGGTGATATAGAAAACTAACAACTAACAACTAAACATGGAGAAAGGGTTCCCACTATTGACTTAAATGTATCATTTCCCAATAATCAAGCCACTTCCTTTCGTAGTTCATTAAAAACACAACTGTGAATTGCTATTACCATGTCATAGTTTTGACCTGTGTATCTAACCGTAGAGATCAAGCAAACACTAGTTCAGTTGACACAAATGTATTGCTTTTCCTTTCACTGAAGAGCATTTATAAGACCAGTATTTACAAGATCAATACTGTGTCCACATATTGTTCCCATCTCCCTTTCTTTCTTCTGAGCACAAGCTTCTGAACACCCTGTGTTCCTATCACATTAATAATTTGGGAGCTTCATTTCCAGAAAGCAAGGATCAAATGAATATTTTATCATTGTTAACACAGCCCTGGAGCAAAAGGAGGGAAGGCCAAACCCACTGATTCAGAAAGCTTTGAAAACATCCTCACGCAGCTAGCAAACAAGGGAGACTTACAAGTGAGCTGATCTTTATAGAGCTGTTTCTGGAAGTATGGGGAAATGAGTTTAAGCTGACATTCCTTCAAGCTAGATCAAGGCCCTGAAATATTAAACATGATAGCACCAATTTCAGCATAAAAATAACTTGAGTGTATGTTAGTTACTGAAGCAAGGTCTAGTCCCTTTGCTGCAATAACACACAGGTAAGCAATTTAGTCTACACAGGAATTTCACCTATACAGGAAATGTAGACAATGACCTGGACTAGCAGAGTTACCTACCCAACTCAGTGTGGAATAAAACATCTGAAACATATTTTTAAAAATCCAATTAGCATGCTTTTTCCCAACAATATATGAAGAAATATTTTGAAATACGCAAAATCGATATTTAAACTCTTCCATCCACCAATTCTAACATAAAAGCCTGCCTGGATCAGACCAAAGGATTCAGTGTCCCAGTATTCTGTTTGCACGACCATTTCTCAGATGACTATGAGAAGCCAACAACAAGAACAAGTTGATAACAACTCCCTCCTGTTCATGGGCCCCAACAACAGATGTACTGTTTCTGGTGTATTAGTTATACTCAATGATGGCCATAACAGGCATCTGTTGATATCCCCATTATCCACAATCTATACACATAACAAAAGTGAAAATGTGTATATGTGTATGTGGTGGAGGTGTCCACTTACACAGACAGTCTCCCGTCTCCCACAGCTATAAGCCAGTGCAGAGGAGCCACAAAAAACACTCCCTCCTATGATATTGCAAGTTATGGTAAGCTCCACATACTAGTGTTCCTTTCTCTTTCCACTGGCGTGGAATTTGCATAACCCTGCCCACTGACTCTCCCTTAACTCTTTCCTACCCTTTCCTATGGCACACAGCAAACAGAGAAATTGATCGGCAGCTGAACAGGAGGTTTGGGGAGAATTCACCAGCTGATGTTAGATCGAGACCAAACTTGGCACAGAGACCCAACATGCCCAACTGTGCATACAGGCAATGTTTGGGGTGATTGCCCTGGGAATTTGGGAGTTGTAGTTCACCCTTATCCAGAGAGCACTGAACCCAGCCAATAACGGATCTGGACCAAACTTATGTGATATTACCCAACATCCCAACACAAACAATGCCTTATTTTAATAACGCAGGTACCACTGGGTCCCCAAGGTAGTTTACTAATAAAATATGTTACAAATTCCATAGTTCAGCAACACAGTGATGTGTTTCACATCTTTCCTCTGTCCCTTTATCTTCCGGTTCCCTGCAATACTATACAGCTCTTTAGCAGAGATCTAGATCAGAGTATGTATTGTTCCAGCAGAACATCCAGTTCCAGGAGCCCCTGGTCAAATATGTCAAATATTAATAAAAACCATCCAAAAAATTGCTGGAGAGGCTGTCAGGAAGTGGGAACATATATACATATGTGGTGGCATTGTAAATATGTTAGGAAATTTTGGTACAAAATATTTAAAGAGATAGAGGATATAATGAACATTAAATTGGAAAGAAACCCTGGTATTGCATTATTATCAATATATAATAATAATAATAAGATAGATAAAAAAGAAGCAATAACAAATTTATTGACAGTAGCAAGACTGCTTATAGCAAGGAACTGGAGAAAAGTAATAGATGTACAGATTGAAGAATGGTACAAGGAAGTATGGAAATTGGCAATAAATGATAAGCTAACATGTAAATTAAAAGTTAAAAGAGGGATATGGAAAAAAAATTATTTTGAAGATGTATGGGGGAAATTTATTGAGAAAGGACTCCAAAAAAGGGATGGAGGGCTACCGCCTCAGGAAGAAATGAGATTTTGGTTAGACAACACATAAGAAATGGCTCGGGGAGGGAGGGGGGGGATACACAGTGGTGAAGAAATATAGATAGACAAATGTTAACGATGTAGTAGATATTAATCAACAGTAGATATAAAAGAATGATGCAAGTATTGTATGATAAACTAAATATCTGCTATGTGATAAAAGCAATTATTGTATGAAAAATTTTAAATTCAATAAAAACGATTAAAAAAAAAGCTGCCAGGTTCGAATCCCACCCGGGGCGAGCGTGGATGAGCTCCCTCTATCAGCTCCAGCTCCATGCGAGGACATGAGAGAAGCCTCCCACAAGGATGGTAAAACATCAAAACATCCGGGCGTCCCCTGGGCAACGTCCTTGCAGACGGCCAATTCTCTCACTCCAGAAGCAACTCCGGTTGCTCCTGACACGAAAAAAAAAATCCAGTTCCAAACTCATTAGGGAACCACTACATCAGAAACTCCCTGTAACCCCCCACACCTCGTGCCTCTGCAACTCACCGCATCTGATGGACTGGACTTTCACTTTGTGTCCAGATTAGAATGGAAAATGATAAGTTTTATGATTGCTACAAATCAGGCCTGGCAGGTATATGTAATTAACAAAGACAGATAAAGATCCCGTTTATCTTTGTTTCTACTACAGGCAGTCCCCGAGTGACAAACATACTGCAAGTCACTTCTGGTGTGAGAGACTTGGCTATCTACAGAGACATTGCCTAAAGGACGTCTGGATGTGCTACCATCCTGCTGGGAGGCTTTTCTCATGTCCCCGCAAACTAGAATTGACAGACGGGAGTTCACCCCATCTCGCGGATTCAAATTGGAAAACTTCAGGTCAGCAGTCCAACCGGCATAAGGGTTTAACCCACTGCACCACCCCGGATCCTAAGATTGAGCTGGTAAGAGACAGGGGTCCTCCACTGGATTTTTGCAGCCACATTCACTGGTGGGAGAGAGCATGAAAGATCTTCCCTCCTTACACCCCTGACTCTTGCCAGCTCACTCTTAGGAGCCGGGGTGGCACAATGGGTTAAACCCTTGTGCTGGCTGGACTGCTTATGTACAGGTTGGGTTGCTGACTTGAAGGTTGCTGATTTGAATCCGCAAGATGGGGTGAGCTCCTATCTGTCAGTTCTAGCTTGCGGGGACATGAGAGAAGCCTCCCAGCAGGATGGTAACACATCTGGGCGTCCCTTGGACAACATCTCTGTAGACAGCCAATTTTCTCACACCAGAATTGACTTGCAGTATGTTCTCAAGTCACTTCTGACACAATAAAAAAAACTCTTAGAATGGGCTGTGGTGGCATATACATATATTTAAATTAAGGTTTTTACATTAAGGCTATATACCCTGAATACAGATTAGTTATGGATCTGTAACTCTAGGTTATACATTTGTAACTGCAACACTGAATACCAGCCATTACTCTTGTTATTATTACATATAATAGCCCTTACCTGTCATCCTTTGTTCAAGGTGTACCACTTTATCTCTTTGGATGGCAGACAGATGACTTACTATTTATGCTCCTTGCAATGGTCACCTAGCTCCTTTGCATTCCCAGTACAATATAATGAAAAATGATACATCAAAACATTTAAATTTGGACTTGCTTCTTGACCAGTCATGCTTAAATAAAGTAAGTAGAAGCTGAAGATAAGCTTTGTGAGAGTAGAGCTGCTTGAAGGACCCACCACAGCTCCTTGGCAAAACAGAACAAAATCCAATCATTTGTTAAATTGAAGATTAAGACTTTAAATGGTTGTGGTTAAATATAGGAATAACAGTAATTCTCAAAAATATTTACTACGACAGTATAGGCTCTGGTGAGTTTAATTGCAATTCAACTTGTGTTGGTTGGTCTTTTTAAGTTTATTGTACAGCTGCTCTGTGCTTCCACTTCAGACTGCTGAACTTTATTAAAATATAGAATGCCTTACATATTTTCTCACCAATTATTTTTCCAATGTAACCAATCATTAGAACAGCCTAGAGGAAAGGGCTGACATTCTAATTATAAGCCAGCTTGGAGAACCTCAAAGTCACAGATAAGGAAAAACACTCTGGGACAAACTTTGCCAGCAAAGCCCTCAAGCCTGAGTACCAATCCTTTTTGCCAAGAGTGTTATTTCCCTTTTTTCTTCCTTTTAGATACTGGTTACAATCTGGCACGCTTAATACCCTTTGCTTGCAAGTACACTGAAGGAATGAAACTTTTAAGTATCTGAAAACGGATGCTCCAGGGGTAATCAAAAGACTGAATTGGATCCAATTCCATGTGCAGCAGGAAAAAAGCATTTAGTTCAACACAGTGTACAATTTATTTGAACACTGAAAGCTGGAAACAATCTGAAAGATTTACAGAACAGTGTGACCTTCTTATAAACAAATGTTAATATACTACAAATCAACGTTTATAGGAGGTACTCTAGGTCTGTTAAATTGGAATCATTATTGTTTCATCAGTAAAATATATGTATTCCCTCCTCCTCGCCAAACGTACTTGTGCCAACATTCCCACAACAAAAAGCTACGTCAAGACTTTTCTCCCAACCTTCAGTATTGTCTGAACAATTAAAAGGCTATATAAACATGCCACATGCTTAATTGGGTTTTTGCCTTGGTTGCTACAATTCTGAAAAATGATGCTGGAAGAATATAATAATAATAATAACAAAACTTTATTTATACCCCGCCACCATCTCCCCATGGGAACTCAGGGCGGCTCACAATGTTACAAAAGTACAGTGCAAATACATTAACAATATACACAGTTTAAAACACAAGATGATGATAAAACAGAAGTTAAAACAAAGGTTTATACAACAGTAATAATATCAAACAACCACCAATGCAATTCAGTCAACTTCAAAGGGGGGGGGGGGGGGACTATAGCAGCAATATAAGATAAAATCATTAGATTAAAATACCCCGATGAAAGGAACCTAATAACAATCATAATAGAATTATAATGAGGCTGGTCATCCAATAGCTGTCTCTCCAAAGGTCAGCCCAAACATCCAGGTTTTCAATTGTTTCTTAAAGGATGGTAGGGAGGGCGCCAAGCTAATCTCCCTAGGGAGGGAGTTCCAGAGCCGAGGGGCCACAGCTGAGAAGGCACAACACACCATAAGAGAATAAGTTATTTATTTTAAAAACTTTGGCATTTTCAGATATCTTTATTCTTTATAAATAGAAGTCTCCATCTCTGCAAGTAGGCATAGTTCAGCGGTTCTCAACCTTCCTAATGCTGCAACCCCTTAATACAGTTCCTCGTGTTGTGGTGACCCCCAACCATAAAATTATTTTCGCTTTACTTCATACTGTAATTTTGCTACTGTTATGAATCGTAATGTAAATATCTGATATGCAGGATGTATTTTCATTCTCTGGACCAAATTTGGCACAAATACCCAACATCCCCAAGTTTGAATACTGGTGGGGTTGAGGAAGATTGATTTTGTCATTTGAGAGTTGTAGTTGCTGGGATTTATAGTTAACCTACAATCAAAGAGCATTCTGAACATCACCAACAATGGAATTGAACCAAACATGGCACACAGAACTACCATGACCAACAGAAAACACTGGAAGGGTTTGGTGGACATTGACCTGAGTTTTGGAGTTGTAGTTCACCTACATCTAGAGAGCACTGTGGATTCCAAACAACGATGGAGCGGGACCAAACTTGTCACAAATACTCAACATGTCCAAAATTGAACACTGGTGGAGTTTGGGGAAAATAGAACTTGACATTTGGGAGTTGTAGTTGCTGGGATTTATAGTTCACCTACAATCAAAGAGCCCCTTGAACCTCACCAAGGATAGAATTGGGCCAAATTTCCCACACAGAACCCCCATGACCAACAGAAAATACTGTAGGGATTTGGGTTCCTAAGACCATCAGAAATATGTGTTTTCCGAGTCTTTGGCAACTCCTCTAAAAAAAACCTTCGTAACCCCCCCAGGGGTCCCGACCCCAGGTTGAGAAACGCTAACATAGATGCAAAGAGGTGCTCCTGCAAGACAAATGGGTGTCCAGGGTACACTTTTGGAATTAAACATTTTGTACCATTGGGCAAAAGCTCATAGTCAGGTAGTGTAGTAATTTGAGCACTGGACAATAACTTGAGTCTTAGGAGACTAGATTTCAAATCACTGCTTAGTGATGAAAACCAATGGGTGGATAAATCACATGATCTCAGACTCACGGGCAGGCAAATGCAGACTCTCTATTAATAAATCTTACCAAGAAAACCCCATGATAGGTTCACCTTAGGGTTGCCGTAAGTCAGAAACAACCTGAAGATACACAACAAGCTGAACATCTCCTAAGAAATGGGGCATAGAAACCTTTCTCATTATACAATAGAATTCCCCACCTCACTTTTTCTACAAGGGTTTCCCACCACCAATAAAAGATAGGCCTCAAAATGATCTGCTTTGGCAAGCTCTAGGGCATTTCTGACAGCCTTGGCTTCCTCCTTCCTTCTCCCCCAAGCTAGGCTTAGTGTCCTTTTCTCCCCACAGCTTGCTATGAAAGAAGTGTCTATGCAAGTTCCCAAAGCAAGGTTTCTCAACATTGCACAGCCATAATTTAGTTCCGTCTTTATGCATCCAAGCCTGTTGACACCTCATGGAATTTTTAAGATCTTTGGCACCACTTTCCTTTACATCCTTTGTTACATGTCCCTAAATTTTAACTTATCCGTGGATCATAGCAAATTCCATAATTATGAGTCCAAAACTTGCCTATGAGACTGACTTATAGTATGAGATTGACATGTAGTACATATGTTAAGCCCAGAAGTTTTTTTAAAAAAACTACAAACCTTGTCAAAATGCCTCCATATTTCTTAGAGGTGTTTGGGGGCAAAACAGAACACAATTTTTTTGTTTTACATAAGCAGACATGGCTCGCCAAAGTCTCCTAGGTGGATAATGCAGTCATTTTCACAGTTGCCCACCCACACTGTAGTGAATGCTCCACAGATACAGATACATCAAGATGCAAAATAGATTTGCTGGGCTTTATTTTTAAAAAAAGCCCAAAATAAAAAAAAGGTATGGGGGAATTTGTGCAGTTGTAACATATGAATGAAACGAATCCTGCCCACTCCCCTGGGAATCTGAGTTTTTCAAGAATCATGATCAGAATGAATCCAGGTCAAATAGGAAAGTCCTATCTTTTCAGCTGAATATTTTTTGAAGTTGTAAATCCTGAACTTCAGCTCCACCCACCTTGGAAGACCCAGTCAAGCAGGCTACACCTCAACCACACTCTCATTATGGACATATATAACTAAATGGTTGCTAGAAGCAATGACTAAAAATGTACCTTTAGAACCACAACCAAGAACTCTCCAAATACTGTGGCCATTGGTCTTACTGGGTAGATGAGTCCGGGAATTTTAGTCTCTCTCCAAGTTACTTTTCCAAGCTCTGGTTTGAAAGGCATGGCCAAATTCAAGACAACTGAAGTCTAGATTACGAGTGGGAACTGTGCTGCGCTTCTTATATTGTTGAACTCAACTCCCAGCAGCTCTAGATAATATATAAAGAAAGGCTGAGAGATGCCATCAATGGCATCTATAGGGCTGTATCATTTGAACCCCAGTATACACAATGGAAAAATTATGAAAAATATGAAAAATATATCAACAACAACAACAACATGTTTGTAATCTGCCCTATCTTCCCGAGGGGACTCAGGGTGGACTCAGGGCAGATTCCAGCATACACGAAAACAAAGGCAAACATTCAATGCCTAGAAACAACAAAACACAGATAAAGGCTTCTCCTTCCGTCTCTGAGGGGTGGTGCTCATTTCTGGCTCTGGGGGGTAGTGCTCATCTCCATTTCTAAAGAGCCTGTGTTGTCCGTAGATACCTCCTAGGTCATGTAGCTGGCATGACTGCATGGAGCGCTGTTTACCTTTCCACTAAGGCAGTACCTATTGATCTACTCACATTTGCATGTTTTCGAACTGCTCAAACAGATACGGACTCAAACACAAATAATTAATTACATCCAAAGTTCAAAAAGAGATGTTTCAGATGGAGAAATGTTCAGCACTAAAAGTAAAAATGATGAACAAGTTGATACTTTGTTTAGAACAGTGGTTCTCAACCTGGGGTCCCCAGATGTTTTTGGTCTACAGCTCCCAGAAATCCCATTCAGTTTACCAGATGTTAGGATTTCTGAGAGTTGAAAGCCAAAAACATCTGGGAATCCCAGGTTGAGAACCACTGGTTTAGAATTTGTTAGGGCTGGTGGAATCAGCATGAGACCAACCGGGCCACCCCCAGCACCACTTCCACATACCCATTTCAAGGCTGCACTACTGTTCACCACATTATCTTTCTCCAGGAAAACAGCCTAAGCTATTATGATCAGAAGCTGTATTCTTACAAATATATGATATAAGAACCACACTGCAAACTGCAAGAAGGTTATCAGAGGCCAGTTTTATATCCAGACTTATAGAAGCCTCTGGGAATTCCCTCTAAAATGTCAACAAACAACAGCTATCTCCCTATAGCTGTTCATTGCTTATCTCTCTCCACAATATTTTTCAGCTCCAAGGGCTATCATTACTTATTTGATGTTTCTCAGCCAACCGAATACCTAATATCCACAACTCAACTTCATTTACCTTTGTTTTTGATGTTGTATACTGATCTTTAAGTTTCATCAACACAGCAAATGAGAACATTATTTTCTCACACAGACAAACATGCTGCTAAAAGGGTTCAGAACTATTTTCTTTTGCATACATAAAGTATCTTAATTTAATGTCTGAAATATGGAATATTTTTTCAGGAATATTATCAGAAAGCCAGCCTGTCTCAATCACTAAGGTTTTTTTTTATGAACATGGGCAAAATTTTCATGGTTTTTCCCCACCAAGAAAGTGTCTGTGGATACTCTGATCTATGGTAGGCAAAACAGTGGTCTATCAAAAACATCAACCTCATAAAATCATAGAACCTAAGATTCTGTGATAGTAAGAAGTTAATGTATTTGTTCCTTAGAAGGATCAGTTGAAGATTTCATTGTAGCCATCAATATTTTTAATTAGTTACTTACAAAAGATGCGTTTTACGTTCTTTTAATAAATAATGAGGGGAAAATCTTGCCCATTTCTTCACATCATCCATTCCTCAAAATCTGAAATCTATTAAAAAACTATAACTCTTTGAAATGTCTTGTGGTTTCTTTTTAACTGTGGGAAAGCAGGATAGAAATATATGTACAAATCGGTATTTCTTCTAAAATGAAAGGAATCTGCCAGATGTAAAACACAGAACCAATAACCACCAAAGGATATACATAACGTAATGCTCACTAAAGGATGATGAAAAAGTCCTATGCAAATCTGAGTTTTCCAAAGTCAGAGCTTTCACAAATGAATCTAACTGAAATGTAAACTATGCAGCTGCCAGGTCAGAAACAGACCACAATCTGGATAAGCTCATTGGCTCTCATGACTCAGTTTTCAGAATAGTGTAACATAATGTCTGGACAAAACTGTCAAAACACTAGGAGTTTTGCAATTATGAAAAGTGTGTTTGTTTGGGTGCAAGCTCTACTCTTTAGAGAACACAACAGGGTGCCAACTGAAGAACTTTCATTCAAGAGGATCACTGTTCAATTCCAGCTGGACAACAAGGTTGACAGATCTCTAAAACACGCCATGATGCCCCAAAATGGGAGTGTACTATTAGTGGTAAAAACCAGTACTAAAATTTGTTCTTATCACATTGGATATGAGTGAAATTTAAAATAAACCATCTAGCAATGTTATTTCCAGGCAATTCTTCTTTTTAAATTGCAACAAGATTTGTGTAGACTAGCTGAATGCAATGTCAACTGGTCAGATTAGTGGCTCCAACTAATGTACTGGGATCTAAATGCTGTAACACATTGTGCATATCACAGATGACATCGTACAGTTTTTATTTTGCCAGATCTTTATATTTACAGTATGTTGCGGTTGGATTCCTTCAAGTTATTTCCAACATAAGGTGACCCTAAGGTGAACTTATCACAGGGTTTTCTAAATTTAAGAGTGAGGGACTTGTCCTAGATCACCCAATTGAGAATCATGGCCAAACAGGGCTTCAAATCCTGGTCTCCATTATACCACAGTATGCTGAAAAATAAACAAAGCATCCAGCAACATGAAGTGATTTGTGTAGGGTGAGGATATGGACATCCTATACAAGCCTACAGAGAACCAAAGGAGCTGCTACTATGTCAAAGGTAGGGAACAATTGGTCTTCCAGATGCTGTGCAGTTTGACTGGCCAACCTGTCCAATGGTGAAAGGCTATGAAATTTGTATTCCAAATTATTCCCACTCCCTACTTTGCTATCAAAGGAATCCAGATAATATAAAGGCTACAAGAACTCCAATACACATGGGACCAAGCCCCTCTCTAGCCCACATCTTCTCAGGTTGCCAAGTCTTGACCCACTTATGAACATGGTTGTTAAGGTCTTACCAAGAGACGGTGCCTATAATCATATGCTAAAAGCTGATACGGTGTCGATATGATTCTTCCTCCATCAATTCCGTCACACACCATTCTTAGCTGTAGCTAAAAAGACTTTGAAGACTTTGAAATGTATACCAAAGCAGAGGAATGGGAGGCAGTTGGTGCCAGAAATAGTATGTGCCAGGACCAAGTGGGAGGCAGCTTCCTGCAACAGTGCCTCAAACTATTTAAATACAGGAAATCTCTCCAGGGAGAGAGCTGGCAACGCTCTGAGAGGGCACGGAGAGAAGAGATAACTTAATAGTATGGCTAAGTGAAATCCTGGAACACATAAAAGAACTTTACAAAACTAGTTTAAGAAAGTTCAGGCTTCTCATTATTTCTAATTCCTATACCTTATTCCACCCCCGATCCCGGCACTCCAGAGAGTAGTACATGTAGATCAGAAACTTTTACTGTAAATGCCTTGAATTAAACCATCTAAAGATCTGAGCCAGTGATTTGATGCAGGCCCAGGGTATTTGAAGGAATGAATCTGCCCCTATGAGCCTGTTCGAACTTTCAAATTTGTAGAGCAGGCACCTCTCTCTACTACATCAACGTAAAAGGGGCAGCTGGTGGGAACAATGGTGATGTCCTTCTCTGTTGCTGCTCCCACACTTTGGAACTCCCTCCCTAGGGGTGTTAAGGCAGCTCCTTCTTTTTCATTTCATCAGCAGGTTAAAACCTTTCTTTTTCAGCAATTCCTTATACATTAATTTTAACAAGAAAGAGACTGTTTATGGTGCTATACTGTTTTAAATAGGCCTAAATACCCTAAAGGCATCAGCTCCCGTCTGATCTTGGAAGCTAAGCTGCTTAGTACTTGGATGGGACGCCACTAAGGAATATCAGATGCTTTAGGGTATATTTCAGAGAAAGGAACTGGCAAAACTGCCTCTGAATATTCCTTACCTTTAAAAACCGTATGAAATTCATAGGGATGCTATAAACTGATAGGCGACTTGAAGGCACTTACACACAGACATACTGTTTTTAATCTACAGTGTTCCCTCACTACTACGCGGTTCACTTTTCACGGATTCACTGTTTTGCGGTTTTTTAATAAACTCTAAAAGACTATTATAAATCATAAAAATTACAATTTACAGCCTAAGGAAGGGAGGATGGAGAAACCAATAGGAGATAAAGGGAGCCCAAGTGGCAACGGGAGGAGAAGGAAGCGATTTATCAACACACGATTGGTTGATAAACACTTAAAATAGTGTATAACTACTAAAATAGTGTATAAATATTAAAATAAATATAGTGTCCCTACTACATGGATTTTCACTTATTGCGGGTGGTCCTGGAACCTAACCCCAGCGATAAGTGAGGGAACACTGTATTTTAAAGTACATTTGCATTGGTTTCAATTCAACTATTATTTAATATTGTTTTGATCTCAATTTTGTATATTTTAACTACATGTGTTTTATTATATTCTCTGCCTTTATTGTAAACCTGGGAGAAAAGCAGCTCCTCCCTCCCTTCTGTATATACACACAGTATATATGTAAAATAACTCATGGATGAATGATAGCTGCAGATTCACTGCCACCCATCCATGCGTCTCCTGGGCAACGTCCTTGCAGACGGCCAATTCTCTCGCACCAGAAGCAACTTGCAGTTTCCCAAGTAACTCCTGACACACACAAAAAAATGCTGCCCACAAATAAGAGTGGTTTCAGGTTTCAGAAAAGGCTTTTATTGTACCATCATCCTTCCTCATTCCCTTAGATTTCATGCCCTCCTCCATTTATAATCATTTCTTGTTTTTCCATCACTTTTTCTGGCTTTCCTTACTGCAGAAAATGAGTTGAGGCCAAAAAGGTAGAACTGCAGTATAATAACTGGCACATCACCACGATTGCTACCTTTCCTTCCACTACTCAATGACACCACATGAAACTGTCAAGAGTTAAGCACTAGTAACTCCTTAAAAGATGAAAAAATGTGAAAACCAACAGATGACTAGCTCAGTCTTATTTGACCCCACCATGCAAAAGACACCTCTCCATTAAGAGAAAGCTACAACAAAGGAAAGCTCTACCACATCTCCTCCTATCTTACTCTTCCACCTTACCTTGCAACACCTGTCCAAGTCTGCTGGACTCAAGGAAGAAGACAGAAATAGAGTTGGAGAAGCCAGTAGTACCTGAACAGGTATTAACCATGGTGATGACCAACTCCACTTAATATAGCTTCCTACTTCTATTCTAGAGCCCAAGCCAATAATTTGTGCATCAGAGCAAGGCGATAATTTATGGCTCTTGCTTTTATAAGAATACACCTTCACCCAAATAGATGTAACCCCATTGTCATGAGAATGTAATGCAGAGAAAAGACATGTAGACAGCCATGTTCTGCCTGGTAATATGTGGCCAGGTTCTGACTGGCAAACGTCAGCCTCTCAAATTGAATCAAGAATATCATTAGTGGTCTAGTGAGAATGCATTACATGTGGGAAGGGGAAAATCCAGTGCCGCCTCCTCGGCATCCCATATGTTACATGGCAATTATAAATACTCACTGCTCCTCAGGGATTCTGTGATTATTCATCAACATTCATAAAGGCCTTTGAAGATGAAGAGTGCCAAGTAATAATTAACTGGTGTGAAAGATCCCGAGATATATATTATTTGTCTCAGCTAATAGATCTCAACAAATATGCTGTACACATCTCCTAGAGGCAACTACACTCCCTGTGTTAGGAAAACTGACAGAGTTAAAATTTGTTTGAAGAAAGGTGAAACACCAATAAAGCCTGATAAAAACACAACTGGGATTTCCAATCCCAGGAACTGGAAATTGAGTAAAGGCCTTAAGAACTCTGCACCTGCTGTCCTCTTCCACTCTGGTTTCCTGCAGTAGAGAAATTACTTTTTGGTCTGTGTATAGATGTACCAAGCGTAAGCAATAGAGATGTAGAAATGAGTCATTTGCCTCAGCCCTCAATACCATCCAAGACCCCAGCACACACACACCCTATCCCCAATTTGCAAAGAGTGGCCAGTATTGGTAGAAGTGTAAGGGGAAATTCTCCATTTTCCAGATCTAGGTTTAAAAAACTGACTATAGTGACTTGTCCAGGATATCTAGGATTTTCAGTTTGTACAGGAGATACTGTCAAGGCGTATCTGTTTGGCACTGCATTTTCACTGTCCGCACTAATCCTCTGAAATGTCACACACATCATAGTGAGATTGCCATAACTGGGCACACACATCCTCCTAGAGAACTCACCTTGCTTTTAGGGGGTGGTCCACATTTCCAAGCCTTTGCTACATGGATGCAAATATACCTATTTTCTTTTAAGTGCTAATATTGATAAACTGAGCCACACACACACTTTCTTTCAAAAAAAAAATCAGCCGGGGAAAGAACAATTTCCTGGTGGTAATAATCACCTCTCACCAACCAGTTCCACCCATCACTAACTCCTTCCCCCAACTCCACAGCAAAAAGATGCAGCTTGGAAGGCCAAACACGTACCAAAAATCTGGAATTTCTGTAAAACTGTGGGGTAAAAGGCAAGGTTTTTTGAACAGAATCAAAGCCCAAAGAATGGCATTGAAAGTAAAACATCAAGAATGTTGTGTGTCTGGATCACAACACCTACATGAGTATGATTTCTTTACAATGTAGACAAGCACTCAGTCTCTATTCTGTACTTGTACAATTTGTAATCTCAGTTATATGAGGGTTGAATGAAAAGTAATGCCTCCACCTTCGTTACTTGGGTTTGGATGGGAATATTTTAATAAATCAAATGCAGAAATAATCCTTATAATGCCCTCTTTAACTACCACTATTCACTTTTCCACATAATCACCAGACAATTGTATACATTTCTGCCAACGATTAACATCTGTTTCCACAACCAGCATCTCACAGTACCCATCGTGCACAGATCTTCCGACAGCCAAGCAAAGTAATAATATGACACACACGTTCTTGTGAAATGCCAATTATGCTTGAAATTTCTCGGAGCGATATGACGATCATCCTAAATCAGTCAATTTTTTGCTTGTGAAACTCAGTGGTTGCTGTCACAGGACGTCCAACTCTTTGATTGTCATGCAAGTCAAATGTTCCCACCTCAACATCTTTAAACTTACTCGCCCAATGACTCACAGTACTCACATCAACACAATCACCATAAACAACTTGCATTCTCTGGTGAATCTCCTTTAGGGTGACACCTTCTGCTGTCAAGAATTCAATGACTGCACGTTGCTTAAGTCGCATTGACTGACCGTCTGTGCAGGGTTCCATACTTTGCTCTTTAACACCACAACCATTCAATGCTAAGGCTTCCCGCCAATCGGAACTATAGAGGAGAGTATATTGAACAAGCTAGTACCTGCCGCATACCAGTACTGCCATCTGTTGAGGAGTTACGAAGGTGGAGGCATTACTTTTCATTCAACCCTCATACAATTGAGATATACAGGTTCATTTTAAATTTCTCCATTTCACATGCTTTAAAATAGAGTTGTCCCTAGCACTGAAAAGTACATAACTAGACTGACAACAGACTAACCGTGTCCAAAATTAGGCTCTTGTATACTCCATATTCTAGTACTTCATATACATATACGATTTCACTCAAATGGTGATATTACAGTGAATACTCCAATTGCCAAGACTGTTAACAGTGAACATTACAAATCCCAATACTCCATTAAATGTCTAAAATTATGAACCCTGATAATGCTATGAGAGGATTCACAGATTGTTTTGTAATTTTAAAAATTCAGACTTCAATATAGTGTTTCTGTATTTTTACATGTACAAAAACGAAGCCTCTTGACTCTAAGTCCTTGTTATCTTTTATAGAATTATTCCTTGCAGCATGAAAAGCATTTCCGTAAGACATACACAAGAATCTTCACAGAAACATCGGGCTCTGAATATCAATTAGGATTTGGTCCCAGGATGTCCGTGGATATTAAAATCCATGGATGCTCAAGTCTCATTATATACAGTGGCACAGAAAAAAGTTTGCCTTATATAATGGCAAAATCAAGGTTTACTTTATGGACACACACACATATGGTTACATATGGTGTGTGTGTGTAATGTGTATCCATAAGTGGTTGAATTTGTGGATACAGATACAGAGAACGGATTGTTCTGTTAACATGTACCCAACTGCTGAATCTTCAACATGTCTCAAGATGTCACACAGAATGTTTGATTATTTTTTTTATTTCTATACATGATTATTTTCAGTAGTCAGAACAAGCTGGAAGGGAGTTCAACTATCCCCTCTTAAATGCCAAATCCCAGGCTCTGCTGGCTTCATAGAAAACATTTCTGGTACCCCCATCTTACAAGGATTACATTTTGTAACTGAAAGCAGTCGTGCATTCTACCAGTTAATACTCATACTCCATAGGCAGTGCCAATCCAAAATACAAGGCATGGATCAAATTCAATATTGCAAGTTTCTTTTCAAGTCACTTGCAAATCACAACTTGTTTCTAACAATTACGCCAATGAGTTTCATAAAAATGCTTTTCAATTAACTACACAACCCTATTTACTTGAAGAAACCCACTGGAGTCTGATGTGCTTAACTCCTTAATAATATGTGTTCACGATTGCACACTAACAATAAGTTCTGGATCTTCTTACAGATACAGAGTGTCATAAAACATCTCATTGTAATCATTATATCTCCACAATAACACCCAGGAGAGGGGGGACTATGGAATCATCACTATGAGTAAAAAGTTAAAAAAAAATGCTTTTCAGTATTTCAGAGTGATCTTAATTCCATTTAAGAATGTAAACATATGGGTGAGAGCCTGCATTAGGAGGCATAAATGTATCTATAGAAACTCGTCATGCTGCACTGTTGTAAAACCATTGTCCACTTTAACTGGCATGGCATCATCATATGGAACACTGGGATTTCCAGTTTAAGGAGAGCATTTAGAAATCTTAGCCAGAGAGTTCTTGGGCCTCACCAAATTACCAGTTCCATAATTCCATAAAGTTACCATGGCACATCAAGTGGAATATAGCTTTATATCAGTGTAATGTGATAAGGACATACATTTCTATAGCTAGACCTCCCAATGATCTCTCCCTAAAAAAAAAAATACATTGAAAGCAGTGCTTGAAAGCAGTGTGCGTGCACACCTCAACATGGCTATTTTCATATTATTGACAAGTGAGTGGATGTGTCCAGCTATTTTCCCAAGGAGAAGTGCAGGGGTCTTTTAAATATCTCTGCATATGACATCTTAACAATATGTCCAGCATCAAGAAAATAGCTGGATATGTCCACATTCATCTCCCCACTCTTGGACCACAATAAAATAGTCATGTTTGTAAGGGAGATGCTTATAAGGTAATGGGGAAAGGTTTTGTTGTTGCATATCCAGAACAGAATTCCAACTCATGCAGCAATCACAAAAATGGATTGCAATAGTGTAAGGCTGACTTACATCGTCTTAATTCAACAACAAGATGCCAGTCATACTAGTTCATACAGACAGGTTCTTTAATTATTTCAATGTTTTGATTCCCTGCAGTATAAGCTTTTATACAATTACTAATTATTATTTACCAAAAGGTCACAGGTTCAAATCCAGGGAGCTTAATGAGTGCTCACTGTTAGCCCCAGCTTCTGCCAAACTAGCAGTTTGAAAACATGCAAATGTGAGTAGATCAATAGGTACCGCTCAGTGGGAAGGTAACGGCGCTCCATGCAGTCATGCCAGCCCCATGACCTTGGAGGTGTCTATGGACAATGCCAGCTCTTCGGTTTAGAAATGGAGATGAGCACCAACCCCCAGAGCCGGACACGACTGGACTTAATGTCAGGGGAAACCTTTACCTTTACCTAATTATTATTTTAAAATGTACCTTCCATCAATGTATGCCTGAATAACATCTTACATTGTCATCATTGATTAATAAATACAAGAAGTAAGAGCAACAATTTGTGGCAGCATTACTGCAATGCTTGATTCTGTCATCCACAAATAAAATGTGCCCCTCTATCTGGACTCCAACTGGTACCAAGACCACATCCTGCATAACTGCACAATAAAATGCATGCTGTCTTCGCTCATAAAATGTGAAATATTTAGTTTTCAAGACAACATACTCACCATCAAAATACTGAGTCAGTCCACACAGTTTTTCCTGCATCAGCTGCAAGTATATACAGGTACCACATAATCACAACAGTCTTTAAAAAGCGCTGCTTTGGAATTTTAAAGAATAAATTGAATTGAAATGTCTTTTATATGCAAGAAATCACAAGCAACGCTGAATATTGTTCCATTCCTATTTCAAGCATTTAGTTGCATCATTTGCAAATTATCCATGTATAAGTCTAGAAATTTTAGTTAAAATAACAACTAAAATGTGTTAACTTATCCACAGACCTTAATTCCCATTTTCTTAGTAAAGTGGCAGAAAACAAGAGCTTGGTCTGTCTTGGTAAAATCTAAAGAATCACTAATCCACGCTACTCTGTCTGTTATGGTACCGCTTCCAGCCTTTGTGATGCCTGGGCAGAGAAATCATGACAGCGACCAGGGGCAAACGGTCCCCTGAGATGGCACTGGTGCTTTCCCCTCTTAGCAGAATGAACCACGGCTTATATCAAAATCCATATTTTGGGTCTCAAAACCTACCCTCAACTTCTACAGTGGTCGAAGATAATTGCTAGTAATTAACCACTAGCAATTATCTTCGAGAGTTCTTGGAGAACGGGAGAAGTCCCAGCAGATTGGAGGAGGGCGAATGTGGTCCCTATCTTCAAGAAGGGAAAAAAGAACGACCCAAACAATTACCGTCCGGTCAGCCTCACATCGATACCAGGCAAGATTCTGGAAAAGATCATCAAGGAAGTGGTCTGCGAACACTTAGAAACAAATGCGGTCATTGCTAATAGTCAACACGGATTTACCAAAAACAAGTCATGCCAGACTAATCTGATCTCTTTTTTCGATAGAGTTACGAGTTGGGTCGATACAGGGAATGCTGTGGATGTAGCCTACCTGGATTTCAGTAAGGCCTTCGACAAAGTCCCCCACGACCTTCTGGCAAATAAACTAGTAAAATGTGGGCTAGACAAAACTACGGTTAGGTGGATCTGCAATTGGCTAAGCGAACGAACCCAAAGGGTGCTCACCAATGCGTCATCTTCATCATGGAAAGAAGTGACAAGTGGAGTGCCGCAGGGCTCCGTCCTGGGCCCGGTTCTGTTCAACATCTTTATTAACGACTTAGACGAAGGGTTAGAAGGCACGATCATCAAGTTTGCAGACGACACAAAACTGGGAGGGATAGCTAACACTCCAGAAGACAGGAGCAGAATTCAAAATGATCTTGACAGACTAGAGAGATGGGCCGAAACTAACAAAATGAAGTTCAACAGGGACAAATGCAAGATACTTCATTTCGGCAGAAAAAATGGAAATCAAAGATACAGAATGGGGGACGCCTGGCTTGACAGCAGTGTGTGCGAAAAAGACCTTGGAGTCCTCGTGGACAACAAGTTAAACATGAGCCAACAATGTGATGCAGCAGCTAAAAAAGCCAACGGGATTCTGGCCTGCATCAATAGGGGAATAGCGTCTAGATCCAGGGAAGTCCTGCTCCCCCTCTATTCTGCCTTGGTCAGACCACAACTGGAATACTGTGTCCAATTTTGGGCACCACAGTTGAAGGGAGATGTTGACAAGCTGGAAAGCGTCCAGAGGAGGGCGACTAAAATGATTAAGGGTCTGGAGAACAAGCCCTATGAGGAGCGGCTTAAAGAGCTTGGCATGTTTAGCCTGCAGAAGAGAAGGCTGAGAGGAGACATGATAGCCATGTACAAATACGTGAAGGGAAGTCATAGGGAGGAGGGAGCAAGCTTGTTTTCTGCTGCCCTGCAGACTAGGACACGGAACAATGGCTTCAAACTACAGGAAAGGAGATTCCACCTGAACATCAGGAAGAACTTCCTCACTGTGAGGGCTGTTCGGCAGTGGAACTCTCTCCCCCGGGCTGTGGTGGAGGCTCCTTCCTTGGAGGCTTTTAAGCAGAGGCTGGATGGCCATCTGTCGGGGGTGCTTTGAATGCGATTTCCTGCTTCTTGGCAGGGGGTTGGACTGGATGGCCCATGAGGTCTCTTCCAACTCTACTATTCTATGATTCTATGATTCTATGATTCTACAGAATGTCAGCTTATACATGAGTAAATGTGGTGCACAATTTCAAAATGATATGAAAGAGCATCAGGAATCTCTTCTAACTTCTTACTCTTCAGCTTTCATGAAGTAATCATAGCTCAATGGTGATAGCTTGTCTAGAGTCTCTTCATTAATACAGGCAATACATCTTGATTGTCAAAACTAGCAGTAGCCTGTGAAGGCCTCAAAGAAGCCAAGAAGAAGCATACAACCAGTTGCACCATAGAAAATGCATTCTCTCCTGTGTTCACCTTCACTGCTTGGCCTCTCCTTTCAAATTAATCAAACAACTTTTGCCTAACCATTCCTCAAACATACTCCCTTGATTGTTACACAGACTGCATGGGAACAATGGTATATTCTGCTGTTCATTAAGTTCTACTGTACGTTCTTTGCTTCTCCTTTATAGAATTATTCGGGTATTATCAGCCCTGTTCTCTCTGCCATCGCTTTCTCCATATGGAAAATGACAAACTGGAAGAGAAGTTCCTGCTTGCATTTAGGGTCTCCATATCAACAAGAAGAACCTTGATTTTCCAGCATTTTTGCTCACACAGCGAATCTCTAACATGAACAAGAAACTTCTCCTTAGATCTGTTGCCTTCTCCACAAGGAACATTGTGATGGAGGGGGTTGGGATAGATAGTTTCCATTATAATTTCAAACCAGATTAGTAACATTTGAACAGTACTTATAGAGCTTTCTTGTCTGCCTCCAGCTAGATCTATCACGGAATTTAAAACATCCATCCTTTCATTTAGCTGAGACTAACACATGGCTGCTCTGAATATAAGCAATGAAATTAAATAGAGAAGGAAATATACCAGTCATAGAAAGTATATGCATTGAAGCCTGGTATGAGGAAGACTTTAACCCACTATGAGACCTTGCAGGGCTGCCTCTCAATTGAACGTTTCTTCCCCCCCCCCCCCCCTCTCTCTCTCTATTTTTTGAAACTCCCAAGTTGAGCCTGTAGTGTAATGGTTTGAGTACTGGACTAATTCTGGAGAAGAGGGTTCAGATCCTTGCTCAGCCATGGAAACTCACTGAGTGGCCTTAGGCAAGTCACATTCTCTCTACCTTAGAGAAAAGTAATTCTTGCCAGGAAAACCCCAAGCTTTGCTTCCTCATCACACCAGAGTATGGATCCACTTTAAATCTGTTTTCGGCCTCCTGCAGAATTCCGGAGTTTTTAGTTTGGTGAGGCCCAGAACTTGTCTAGCTGAGCTGTTGAAGGGGCCCTCCCTAAAGTGGATTTAAAGTGGATCCAAACTCTAGTGTGATGAGGTCCTTAGAGTTGCCATAACACCTGATTTAAATTGTAACTTAAATTTTGAGCTAAAACCCTATACATGTGTATTAGCAAGTACATCCCATTGAACTTAAAGGATTTCACATAATAACAACAACAATAATAATTTTATTTTTATACCCCGCCCCATCTCCCCGAGGGGACTCGGGGCAGCTTACATGGGGCCAGGGCCAGGCAACAAACAATATAAAACTCAACAGTAGAAAACAAATAAAAAAACAGATAAAAATCACATATACCAATAAACAATAAACATACTTAGGTAAAAACCTGGGTTGGCTTCTAAAAGAGGAGTGGGCCAGAAAAGTGCAAATAGTGTACGATGCAAATTAGGAGAAAGGTAGGCACCAGAGACTATTAACCCCGTTAAAGTGCTGGAGAAGGCGAACCTAGAGACAATGTACAGCTAAGGAGTAAAAATACTATAAAATAAGATAGACAACAGGGTGATCCCGAACTAAGGAAATCAGTCGCCAAAAGCCTGTTGGAAGAGCCAAGAATAAACAATTTTCAAAGTATGTGCTTTCAGAATGTGAAACATTTGACCAATGGCCAATTCAGGGTTGAAACTGCAGCTTCAATTAGATTTAGAAACTCTTCCAAAACAGGCCTATGAATGAGACACAACCCAGCTCTGTTCATTTTTCTTACTGTTATAAGAAATTATGCAAATGACCTATTAGGAATAAGGAAAATGCACTCTAAATACAGTAGAGTCTTACTTATCCAACATAAACGGGCCGGCAGAATGTTGGATAAGCGAAAATATTGGATAATAGGGAGGAATTAAGGAAAGGCCGATTAAACATCAAATTACGTTATGATTTTACGTATTAAGCACCAAAACATTATGTTGTACGACAAATCGACAGAAAAAGCAGTTCAATACATGGTAACATTATGTAGTAACTACTGCATTTACGAATTTAGCACCAAAACATTGCAATGTATTGAAAACACTGACTACAAAAATACTGACTACTAAAAGGCAGACTTGGTTGGATAATACAGAACATTGGATAAGCGAAGGTTGGATAAGCGAGACTCTACTGTACCAGCAAATACACAATTGTCACCAAAAAAAGCCACTGTTACCAAACAGAACCAGAGGGGAAAAGATACAAGAATACAGGGTCCTACAAAGCAATGCTTTTGGAGAAGTGACCATGTATTTCAAGGAAAAGAAATAGCACAATTTCTAGGGAACAGAAACCCAAAGAAGCATGGTAAATCAATTATAGAAGCTACAATCCTATTCTTTCTTTACAGACCTAGATGTAGTAGCTAGATTACCTGCAGAAAGTTTTTTTTGGGGGGGGGGAGGCTTTTGGACTCCAGCACCTCGAATCCTCTAGTCAGCATAACATTTTAGGGAGAGATGAGGGTTCTAGAAGCTGTGATTCAAAAAATAACTTTTCTAAGCAGTGGTTTTGTGGGTCCACTGTGCTCAAAGCAAGCTTCTTACTTCATGATCCCAATCCATGATTTAATTCCATCTGAATACACACACACATACAACCAGAATACTTCAACTATGTGGCTTGCTAGCCTTTATAGTCACAGTGACAGCACATTATGGGAACCGTATTCCTTTGAACTTCTTAACAATTAGACCACAGTGTTCAAGGTGTCAGGGATTAATTAGAAGACAGATTTCAGACCAGTTGTTCGCAGGCTGGTCATGTTCACTTCTTCTGCTACAGCACAAAAGAGAAATTTGAGTAAACAGATATCTGAATGTGTTGTGCACAACAGATCCTTGGTAGCTCTTTAAATACAGTGTTTCTTTTTAAAAGCAAAGCATCATATTAAAAGGAAGATAACCAGAACAATGTTATAAATCTGGAATAACTTTAAAGGTGAAAAACTCCAATTCTGAATAGAGTACCAAATCTAGATGTGGAAATAATGCTTAAACATGCACTATATAGGTAAGTTGAAAGAAACTTTATGTTGCTAGAAAGTAAGGACATGGGGCCCCTGGTGGTGGCACAGTGTGTTAAAGCACTGAGCTGCTGAACTTGCGGACCAAAAGGTCCCAGGTTCAAATCCCGGGAGCAGAATGAGCACCTGCTATTAGCCCCAGCTCCTGCCAACCTAGCAGTTCGAAAACATGCAAATGTGAGTAGATCAATAGGTACCGCAGGAAGGAAATGGCGCTCCATGCAGTCATGCCGGCCACATGACCTTGGAGGGATCTACGGACAACGCCGGCTCTTCGGCTTAGAAATGGAGATGAGCACCAACCCCCAGAGTTGGTCACGACTGGACTTAACGTCAGGGAAAAACCTTTACCTTTACCTAAGGACATACCCTGCCCTATGGGATTCCCTTCTGCCCTCATAAGCATGTTCTGGCTGCAGCTTAACCTTCCCGCACTACCTTAAGACTTTTTAGCCCCTCTGATGAACTTTTGTCTTGGTGGATTATCATACTCTGACCTGCAATGGCACAACACAACATCGTTACCTGGAAGCAGGTTGTAAACAATGGTTGCAATCCTTTCAACATAGTACACTAAAGGCTGAACCTTTTCCAGGACCATGCACACATGGCATGTGAAGGCTAATAAAATCTGTCAGCATCAAACAACATTTTCCCAAATGTCATAGTTTTTCCATGTCCATCATAGCAGTGGTCCTTTCCTTCCTATCCCTCCACCCAATATGGTATATGCATATGCATTAGCACGACTCCTGGCAATGTCCCCAAATTTCAACCAGCTTGTTCCTTTTCCCCCTACAATAAAACAAAACATGTCCCAAGCAGTCTACTGATTTGTGCCATTAGGGTCCTTTTTTGTCTCAGCCATGATCCAAGATGCAAAACATAACTAACATTTTCCAGTTGTCAAGAGGCTGGCCCCATTTTGGATAAAACTGGGGGGGGGGGGGGGGAATGGGTACGGGCACTGGAATACATTGGCAGCTGTAGCTAGAATCTCAATCATACAAAGGCATTAAATTGGGTTATGCAAGCAGAGTGCACTTATTGGCCACTGCACAATGGTCGTTTGTATCCAAATGATTGGGACTGAATCAGAGATCCACATGTAGAACAAATGCCAGTGTGCACCATGTGACACATACACAATTCATAATGGCCTTTGCTCATTCTTTATGGGCTCCTAGGGTCCTACTATAGGATATGCAGAATTCCTCTGCAGAGTACAAACAAATACACATTTACCAGTGATCCACATATGCTTTATGGCAGTGATATCCAGTATAGGGACTGTACAATGTAAATAGAACATAATCCCTCTGGTGGTTACTGAGACTCTTTATTGCTGCAGCACAATAAAGGACCTCCATCTGAATATACACCACATTCCAAGAACTGTATTTTATTGTGCTTTTATTTCACTCTGTTTTCTGGCTCATTTGATTCTACACAAACAAACAAGCCTTTGGCCATACCTCCTCAGAGACTGAACTTATCATTGAGATTAACAGGCCACAACTTACACAACACAAATTTGTTTATCCACTGGGTTGACCATGCTATTCTCCCTATTTTTCCCCAGAAGTATGTTGACTTCTTTTCTAGGAACATTGTTTAAGATTTATTTATAATGGTTTTGGGTACTGTAATTACAAATGCATTTGTGACTTGTGCATTCATGATCCTTATGTATCCCCTCATTTAGGGAATACGTAAGGATTGTGATGTTCCCCCAATTCTTTCTTGCTGCGATCAATGGGTGACTGCTTCCCTGTCGATCAGGAAGCAGCTGGCTGACGGTCCCACCCCACTCCCCTTGCGCAGGCGATCACGGCAATGGGAAATTATTGTGTGACAGAGACCCTGCCTCTTTCCGTAGCAATGGAAGTGGCAGGATGTACAAGGAGGTGAGAACATTTGTCAGCCACTTCCCAAGAAATAGGGAAACAGACCACCATCAATCAGAGTGGCTGTTGACCAACAAGTAGGGATTGGGTAAGTAGGTGGGCTGGATTTACTACGTTGCCACATAGCTACTGTGGTTACGTAGTACACAGAAGCACCACTCAGTATGGTGCTTAAAGTCCCCACCACAGACGGACAGACAGACATTCATCCTGATACCACCAAAGGAGATTACCTTGAGGGATTGTGATTGGCCCAAGGTCACCCAATGAGATTCAAGTCTGAGCAGGGATTTGAACTGTGCTTGCAGTAAGACTAGCTTTAAGAGGACACAATATGGCAAAAATGAGGAATGAGACAAAAAAAACCTCTCGCACAAGTATTGAACATTTACTCAAATATTAAAAACAGGAACCAAAAGAACAATACGAACATCAAAACTTATGAAATCCAGGCTTTGAGCTTGTTTTTACTGCAATAATAATCAATCGAAACCCTTCAAAATGAGAGGGGAAACTTAATTTGTCCTTTAAGTGAAAGAGGACAGGTTTGTATCTGCAAGGAAACAGTTGTAATGCATATAGTAATCATCAAAGTTATGCCCCATTCAGGTTTACCATAAGATATATCTATAGAAAGCTCCTAAAGATTTATTGAAGGCACTGAAATGATGCCATGCAGGTCAGAGAAAAGCTTGCTATTGCTATATTGCCCCACATACATGCATGTTCACATACCACCAGGTCACATTTATTCTAAACATGTTTTTTTATTTGAGGATGGATATCAATGGCTGTCATTCTCAAATTCAACTCCCACTCGCTACATGAGTAGAACCAAGATTTTAAAATGAGACTACGAAAGCAGAAGATGCTGCAGATTTGAGTCTCAAACAGAGCACTGAGTTATCTACAACTATGAAAAAAATCAGTCGAAAATTCAAAGGGCGTTTTGTGGCAAAATGCAAATTTGGAAGAAACAGAGAAAAAAATGGCTAAAGCTTTGGAAGGAGTGAATGCTCATCCCAAAGATCATTCTCGAGGCAAAATTTTAGTCTAACAAACTGTGTATTATGAAGATAGCTGTGTATGAAGCTATCTCTATATGATAATCTACAGAATTAGAGAATGATAACAGACTAATGAGGATTTTGATTGCTGATGCAAAACTAATCTAAAATATTCAATTATGTTGCCAGTCTTTAATATTGTGATGATAGAATATGTCAAATTTCTATTTGCTATAAAATCTATGCAACTTTTATTTATTTTTCTCCTATTTGAAGCTATTTTACCCCCACTATTAACTTCAAAACTAAGATATGTGTCAAGATGCAGCAATTTGCAGTTGCAGGTGTATTCACAATTTTCTTTGTACAAAATTAAGACACCAGAACAAGTTTGTTTGATATAAATCAATGAATATTTCACTTTCCTCCAAAGTTTCCTCTTCAACTCCAAGAAGTGAAAATTCAAATACAAAACTTTTTGCATAGCTTCAAAATTTCTGGAGGGTGTATATCTATGTTCTCAAGGGAAAGAAAAGGTTTGTTTCACAAATGGAAAAAGCCTTCAAGTTAATCATTTTATGATGACCACCTACTACTCAGTAATAAAGATTAATATTCCCTCTTCAAGTCAAAAAGAGCCCATTTGTATTAATTATTTGTAAATGGATTTCATCTCCATAAAGCCTAGAGCTGAGTTGCTATCTTGCCAATTACATGAGGTCATATATATATACCATTCTGTGCCAATTTCAGCAGTGTAAACTTAAAGTCATAATGATATTCTGCTCCAAGTGAGGGAGTTTGATCCAAGTGTTACCCTTGAAGTCAATGCCAATACAAAGATGGTCTGATATAAGTAAAGGAGGCCAAATAAGCAGCCAGCACATAATTTCAACACGATTCTTTCTGTAATAGTGCAGAACAGCTTGAGTATCCCTTATCCAAAATACTTGGAACCAAAAGTGTTCCATATTTCAGATTTTTTGTATTTTAGAATAGTTGGCATACATTGGAGATGGAACCCTAAACATGAAATTCATTTATGTTTCACATACACCTCATACACATACTGTAACCTGAAATTAATTTTATACACAATATTTTTATGAAGCAATATTTGTGTACACTGAACCATCAGAAAACAAAGTTTCCCCTATCTCAGTCACCCATGTGGACAATATTGGATTTTAGAATATTTTTGATTTTGGAATTCCAGATAAGGATGATCAACCTGTATAACAATTTAAGGCTCAAAGCAGAAAGACAGCAAAACAGTCCTATACTGGAATAATGGAACAAATCCTCTAAATCTAGGAAGGTGTCATGTGGCCCTTCAGATCCTGTTGGTTTGCAACTTCCAGAAGTCCTCATCACTGTGCTGGTTTTGACTGCTGAGAGTTATAGTCTAGCAACATCTGTACGGCTACATAATTTCCACCCAAATGAAATGACCCCTTCAATTCACATAAGGAATCACATCCAAGAGTGTATTCCATATGGCTTGAAAATGTAAGCTCATCTAAAATAAAGGCAAAGAAAATGTAAATTGCCCTTTGAATCACAAGATGGAATGTAAGTTACCAAAACTTCCATCTTAACCTTTATTCAAACTGTAGCTGGGCTCACATTTTGATGCCAAGAGCCTACAACACTAAACTTCATTTCAGTCACATGTCATTACCAGGTCCAATACCCAGAGGTTTCCATAATAACAACAACAACAACAACAACAACAACTTTATTTTTGTATCCCGCCCCATCTCCCCGAGGGGACTCAGGGTGGCTCACATGGGGACCAAGCCCAACAACATAGAATAAAATACAGTGGTATAAAATGCACAGATTTGATATATCTAAAACACAGCTTCACAGAATAAAAGCCCTGATTCAACATTTTGAAATCAAAACATACTATTATGTATGTTTTTCCTAGCTACATATATCTTTAAATACACAAGGAATAATGACACCTGACATATAGTACTGTAAACCCAAGGGATTTTGAAACTCGGTTCTCTTGAAACCACTGAAACTGATTTATAAATGATTGTGTTCAAGGACAAGATGTTATGCACCCTACCAGTCACAATGCAATGGCTTTGACATGAGATGTTTACATTATACAGGTTCAATTGCCATCATGTAGGAATGAATGAATGTAAAGTAGCTGCCATGTACAACCCTATATTCACAGAGTCTGTATCCACAAATTCAATGAACTATAGCTTTTTTAATTTCAAAAAGCAAACCTGGATTTTGCCATTTTATAGAAGGGACACCATTTTACTACACCAGTGGGAATTGACCACTCACAGATTTTGGCATCCACGGGGGGCCTGGAACCGAGTCTGAGCAGATATCAAAGGCCCCCTGTGCCCCTTTTCCTGAATCTAAAATGAAAGGTAGAATGAACTAGATTAATATTTATTTCCTGTCAAAAGCACTGCATAAATAAGTATAAAACTGATAAAAATAGAGGGAACACAAGCGTCTAAATAATTTTTGAGCAATAACGGGCAACAGTGACCACATTGTTTGTAACTTTCAACAATTCTTCCTCTGTACATGAGGCAGGGCATTGTGGGCAAACATACAGAAGTTGAGTTGTTTGTTCTGTTCCACAGTTGCACAAGGTGAAGGATTCTTCTAGGTAGTGCCATTTTTACCAGGTAGTCTTTTGATCTGCCAAGAGTGGTGGTTCTCATGAAACTTTCCCTTGATTTGAATCTACTGGGAGGAGGCTGATAGCCATGCAGAGAATGGCTTTCACAGTGTTCAACCTTAGTTTCTCTCACAGTTAGCAGCAACTTCCCATCGCACATCGGGGGAGGGGGGGGGGTAATGCCAGCTAGCTTGTAGAGTTTATCAACTCTACTACTAGATTGATATGAGGAGATGACAAAATTGGGGCAAATCTCTGGCACTGAAGAATAAAGTATATCACAAACCCCCAGAAATTGACATATATTTGCTTAGGAGTACAAGCTTATACAGCAAAATATTTATAGAGACATTTGCACAAAGAATGCAACAACCCAAACAAAAAGCTAGAAGAGTGTTTAACAAAATATCTTGGGATTTCTCTGAACGACTTTTGAAAGGATATGATAAATACACATCCTTTTTATAAAAATCTCTTTAAGAACAAGGTAAGTCTGTGTCAGATTCCATATCAGTAACAAAGCCAATAGCAGAGAACATACTTATCTCTTCCATCTAGCTAATACCCGTCTTCTGCCTTGGTTCTGATATAGCTCTTGGAGAACACGTGGGCCTCCATATTTTGTTGGACAAATATTGTTTGACACAGCCATAACAGGAATTGCCATGATGGAGGAGATAGAAACTAGTCAAGCAGCATATGATGGGAAGATGCTGACCCACCAACACCAGCCTAAGTGTTGCTAGCAAAAGTGTTGATACAATTCTGGGGCCTCACCAAGAAATGGAAAGGTTAGTCACACACATTGAGCATATTAAAGAGCAGGTGATTTGCACCCTCTTCTCTTTCCAAAAGTACCACTGAACGTTTTGAACCATCAGATAAAAACACCACATGGTTCTTCTCTAATGGTAGATTAGAGCTTTCCAATAGGTGTGTCGTAATAATTAGTCTGTTGGTTGCAAGGTTTAGCTGTGCCATGCAAATGTAATGACAAATGAGTCTATTTCAAATGAGTGACAAATCCTATATTTTAAAGGTTTTCATGAGATATGATGTATCCCTATACATTTCATTGCCACAATTTATTTGTGTGTTTGCATCTTTTAGAAGGGATTGATTTAATCTCTGGTCTGCTAGTAAAACTGAATTACTTATTTTAACTAAATTGTCTTTGTCTTGTTTTAACGATATGTTTATTTTGTTGTGTTAAGTTATTGTATGTTGTTTCACACTAATGTTGGAAACAGCCCTGAGTCCCTTCGGGGAGAAAGAGCGGTATATAAATAAAGTTTTATTATATTATTGTTATATTACTATATGCGACTGCCGACAGGAAGCTCTGGCGTGGACTGGTCCATGAGGTCACGAAGAGTCGGAAACGACTGAACGAATAAAGAAGAAGACTATATCGCAAAATGATGCATGTCTAAAAAACATGTCACCAACATGAATTGTTTAAAACACTACTGTCCCATCACAAATCCTGCCAGCCAATGGATGAGTGGACTAGGTTTGCTCAATTCATTTCCCATTACTAACTTTATTTGAAAGGACTACTCTGGTTCAAGCAATGTAACCATGAGCATCAGTTGCATGCAACCAAAGTAATTAGTTAAAAATTATTTGATGAAACTCAGCTGGAGTAAATAAATGATCTGGAGCAGTGGTTCACAACATTTGGTCTTTCAGGTGTTTGAGAATTTGACTCCCAGGTGCCCTAGTTGGCTTGGTGAAATATTAGGATTTCTGGAGGCTGAAATCCAAAACACCTGAAGGATCAAAAGTTGGGAAACACTTGCAATCCCAGGAGATTTCATTGCTGTTCTTTTAGGGCAATTTTAGCCTTGTCTTGTTATGGAAGCTCATGTATTTGTAAATGATCACAAATACTTTTGCTATCAGCCACCCTCTTTTACCAGTATTGGATGAAGACCAGAATATGAAACCACTTAGCAGAAAAGAGAGGAACAACTTAAAACGCCCAAACGTATCAATAGACATGGAACATAGCAGCTGATCCTCCCAGAAACGACGCAAAGAAGAGAAATGGGCATAACAAGATGGCTTCAGTCTAGCAGGATTATGGTGGCGAATGGGATTTAGAATAAAGACAACTTGACAAAGTAAACTTTTTTCCTCTTCTGCCCGAACAGCAAGAAAAAAGCAAGCACTTTTGTGTTATCAGGTTTCTTTTTCTCTTTCGTAAATGATCTCCCTTTGCTCACTTTACAGATAACACTAGAATCAAGCAAGACTTTGATGCTCACAAGTATGTACAGCTTTCATCTTCAAATTGTATAGCCCAGCACAGGCCCTACCCAGGTCTAGATCAAGGGACTGATATCTGAATAGCTTCACTGACAAATTGAACAATCAGTTTGCAACACAGACCAAAATGTTCTTTTTCTGCCCATGAGCAAATTCAAACCCCTCACCCCTTTTCTTGCCCCATTGCTGCTATAGGAATGGCCTAGAGGCCAGCTGTCCTTGCAGCTGTTTGAACCTGTCTAAATTTGTCACTGTCCTAAACTATTAAATATTTTTGGTTTAGTGATGGATTACTCCATGTATAAATTAGCCCAAAGATTACTGGCAGTGTAACTGTATACATATTTAACTAGAGTAAGCCCAATCAAGTTCAATAAGACCTAGGGTAAGGCAGTGGTTCTCAACCTTCCTAATGCTGTGACCCCTTAATATAGTTCCTCACGTTGTGGTGACCCCCAACCATAAAATTATTTTTGTTGCTACTTCATTACTGTAACTTTGCTACTATTATGAACTGTAATGTAAATATCTGATATGCAGGATGTATTTTCATTCACTGGACCAAATTTGACACAATGCCAGATATGCCCAAATTTTAATACTGATGGGGTTGAGGGGGATTGATTTTGTCATTTGTGAGTTGTAGTTGCTGGGATTTATAGTTCACCTACAATCAAAGAGCATTCTGAACGCCACCAACGATGGAATTGAACCAAATTTGGCACACAGAACTCCCATGACCAACAGAAAATATTGGAAGGTTTTGGTGGGTATTGTGAGTTTTGTAGTTCACCTACATCCAGAGAGCACTGTGGACTCCAAACAATTTATTTATTCATTTACAGTATTTATATTCCGCCCTTCTCACCCCGAAGGGGACTCAGGGCGGATCATATTATGCACACATAGGGCAAACATTCAATGCCCATAAACACATCAAACAGAGACCGAGACAGACGCAGAGGCTGCTGAGGGGATGTTTGATTCTGGCCACAGGGGGGAGCAGTTGCTTCATCATCCACTCTGACGGCACTTCCTCATTCCAGGTCGTAAATTAGTTAACCTTGCCTCCCCACTTTTTTTCTAAGTGGTACCTTATTTCCTACTTGATAGATGCAACTATCTTTCAGGTTGCTAGGTCAGCAACGAGCAGGGACTATTTTTTATTTTTAATTGACGGGTGCTCACCCCGCCACGGGCTGGCCTCGAACTCATGACCTCATGGTCAGAGTGATTTATTGCAGCTGCTCAAACAGCCTGCGCCACAGCTCGGCCCCCCGGATCTGGACCAAACTTGGCATGAATACTCAATATGTCCAAATTTGGACACTGGTGGAGTTTGGAGAAAATAGACCTTAACATTTGGGAGTTGTAGTTGCTGGGATGTATAATTCACCTACAATCAAAGATTCCCTTGAACCGCACCAATGATAGAATTGGACCAAACTTCCCACACAGAACCCCCATGACAAACAGAAAATACTGGAGGGATTTGGGTTCCTTAGACCATCAGAAATATGTGTTTTCTGATTGTCTTTGGTGACCCCTCTAAAATACTCCTCGCGACTCACCCAGAGGTCCTGACACCCAGGTTGAGAAACACTGGGGTAAAGTATCTGCAGGACCTAAATACCCTGAAGGCACTAGATTGTTTCAATTTTAGGAAACTAAGCATGATCAGCTCTGGTCAATATTTAGATGGGAGACCAAAGAATATCAGATACTTTAGACTGAATTTCAGAGGAAAGAGTGCCAAAACCACCAATGAGGATTTATTCTCTAAGAAAGCCCTGTAAAATCAATAAGGTTGCCAAAAAGGCAATTTGGGGTGTATGTACCCTATATAAATAATGCGGTTTGATACCACTTTAACTGCCATGGTTCAATGCTACATAATCATGGGAGCTGTAGTTTGGTGAGATATCAACACTCTGGCAGAGAAGGCTTATATCACTGCAATTTCCATGATTCCGTAGTATTGATCCACAGCAGTTAAAATGTTGTCAAACTATATTAATTCCCTTGAAGGCACCTACACACACAAAGTGCCTTCTGCTTTGTACTCCTACAGTATAAAAAAATCCTCCTTTGAAAGCACACAGTATGGTTTTGTCTGCATATTATATTAATGTGGTTTTACTTCAAGCATTAATTCAGCAGAATGGAATAAATTTCCTCTAATGGCCAGCGTTCCAGTAGCTCTGAAATACACTACATGATTACTCAACTGATTCTAAGTGTTTGCCACATGAAAGGGAATGACATATTGCAAACTTTGTTAAACACAATCAAAGCTTTACTCTGCATCCACGTGCTAAGGATTTTAACAATACTATTGAGAATATATGGGAATTAAAACAATTAGGGTTCACATCCACTTAACTTAAT
The DNA here is from genome assembly GCF_035594765.1 of Anolis carolinensis. Classification (NCBI taxonomy): domain Eukaryota; kingdom Metazoa; phylum Chordata; class Lepidosauria; order Squamata; family Anolidae; genus Anolis; species Anolis carolinensis. The sequence continues at coordinate 225,234,641 of NC_085841.1, forward strand.
TTTATGATTGAAGCAAAAATCTGATTTAGTCAGATTTAAAAGCTCCCCATAGATTATCAAGTTAAAAGTATAAAAATCTACATATTTGCAATATCTGCGAAAGAACGCTGTTAACAATCAGAACATGAACAGTGATATGCTTTCTAATAAAGAAATAAATGCCTTGATAAAGCACCCACCCAACTACACTAATTAACTTCAGCTTATTAAGTCACACAATCTCAGGCAGCTCCCATTCACTTGTGTTTGCAGTGAGTGCTTTATCAAAATGTAATTAGCATTCAAACATTAAGCATGAAAATCAAATTCATTTTTTCCATGTCAAAAGGCCATACTATCTCCTATATCATGTTACAACTTGCTCCTCAAATTCTAGACATATTCTAAATTTCAGTAAATTAATAGGCCTTAATCCAACTGCTAGCCCGATTATAGTGGAACAACTGAAGCGATGGAATCTACAAAATTGTGGATTTAGCATCAAGCAATTGACTGGGGAGGTCTACTTTAGTTGGGATGGGTAACTGGATTTAAGCCAAGGCAATGTGAACTGCATTGGCTTAAATGCAGTTCATATTGGCAATTCTGTCTGATCCCCTCCTCATTATTTTTTGTCCTTAACAAAACCTGTAAATTAATGCTTGTTATCAAGTATTATCTTCTCTTTCTTGAGAAAGTACCAGGAGTCCTAAGAGTGTTATGCATAGATAGCAAGATCAAAGAGTTAGCCTTAATGAAAAGAGCTATACAAAGACCGAATTAAACAGACAACTCTACATTTTTTAAAAGACTCTTTAGATTGTATTTCCAGTTCTACCCATTAAATAATTAATGATAAAATGACAGAAAAAGCACACTGGAGAGGAAAGAACACTATATAAATTTGGAGCAGCAAAAATAGGCTGAAACCAAAAGCAAATTCCATGCTCACAACAATACATCTTAAGCTCTTTTTGTTCCAATACAGTCCACTGAAGAGCTGGTTGGAAGGTTAGGAATGCTTTGGATAAACGGTTAGTAGGGTGGAATGGTTGAGCATTGGAATATGGCCACATGTACACTGACCAAATGATGTGGGACAAAATCAGCAGGGGAAGAAGTGGATCAAGCATGCACCTAATCACATGTCAAGAGCAGGAACCAGGTCGAGGCCTGGGTGGTGCTTGTATGCACTGGAGAGTTCAGCTCCAATCTGATTATAGAATCTACAGTATCCACAGATTCACAGCCATAGGGGGATTTTCAACTCCCCCACTCCAATGCACATGTGACCGAGTGATCCTCCCATAATGAGTTTCACCATATTATGTGCTGATGCGCATTATGGGCAAAGAATTCTGCAACTTTGCTTATCCCATGCACATTCCTGCATGTATTTGCACCATGCGTTATGAAAATACTGCTTTCAAGATACCTCCAATTCATGTTAAGTAATCAGTGTAGATCAGTGGTCCTCAACCTAGGGTCCCCAGATGTTTTTGGCCTACAATTCCCAGAAATCCCAGCCAGTTTACCAGCTGTTAGGATTTCTGGGAGTTGAACACCAAAAACATCTAGGGATCCACATGCTGAGAACCACTAGTGTAGTTGAACACTATGGCACCAGTGTTGGATGACTCGATTGGCCATGGAAACCCACTGGATGGTTTTAAACAAGTTCTGTTTTGTAACCACAGCAAACACCGTGATAGGTTCATCTTAGGGTTACCATGAGTCAAAAAGAATGTAAAGGCACACAACAACACGAAAAACAGGTAGATGACGAAGTCACTGCATGTGTATGGAAGCACACAAGAGGCTCTTTGAATCCTGGGCCTGAAGCAATGCTGAATATAACATTGAAAAACCTACGGGGATATTCCACAGAATAAGGTGCAAGACCTCCACTTTCTTTGAGAGGTCTAAGAATTTCAAAGAGATTTTGTTATGACTAACATGAGATTTGACAGCACACCTGTTTAGACAACTAAGTAGAGTCTTGGTTATCTAAGATAAAGGGGCGGGCCCAATCTCAGATAACCAAACTCCTCGGATAAGGCGAGGGTTCGCCGAGGGACGTTTCCCCAGAGCTCCCTCGGCCAGGCCCTTGCTGGAGGAAAGAGTTTCCTCCAGCAAGGGCCTGGCCAAGGAAAACCAGTGGCACGGCCAGGCCCTCGCCCCTTGGGAAGCAGCCCACGAGCGCTGCTGCAGCAGCGATCGCAGGACACTTCCGGGACGCTTCCTTCTCCCTCTCCTTCTCTAGAGCTCTCTTCACTCGAGAGAAGGAGAGGGAGGGGCACCCCTGGCAGTGCCTCGGATGATACAGAGGCTCGGTTAACCAGGGCTCGGTTAACTGAGATTCTACTGTACTAGGCAGGTGCCCCCATGACTATAAGTGTTATGATTTAACCCATTCTCGTTCCAATCAGAATTCCACTATTTGAACAAGTGGATAGCTGTTTCAAAAGAGGCCTGTAATGTACTATGGAAAGAAGGAGGGGGGATTAGCGAGTATGCAGTTCAGCATGAATGATATCGTGAAATAAATACTGTTTCAGTCCATAGCTTCGCACTATTGACTGGAGAAGGCAAGTAAAAAGCAAGTATATCATACATTTCTAGTGTCTGGCAACACTGTTGATGGAAGGAGAGAAATTGTATCAACATGCTATGATCCAGAAGACTGCACTTGGCAGCACATGTGTAAGGCTTCCAATTCCCATTGGATTCAGAGAGGCAGAGGTCAAATATTGTTCTTCAAGAGTAGGGTGTTTTGACTTTCCCCCCCAGTTACTGCTATTTTCTTGCACACCATTATTTTGGTTCCAAATTGAACTCCTGCAAGTCCAACACCACTTTACAAAGGAGTTATTATAAGTTTCTCATTTATGCAGCTATAAAACGGAGCTGTTAAACATATCCTAAAATGTTTTCATCAGAATAGATGCTTCGGGTAAGTGTGTGGTATACACAATTCAACCACTTCTGATCATTAGGCGTCCTTACAGTGTAACATACTGGGATTCTTGCCAAAAAGAAAGTCAGAAGAAATCTTAAAGCTACAGTTAAGCAATGGTAAGAAGTCCTAGTATGGTTGACGTCAGTAATGAAGCTGAAACAGAAACCCTACCCGGATTTTATTTTGCTTTATACAATATGTTATGATTCCTTCTTAATGGGAAAAAGCCACCTGTTATTACTATGTTGTTTTGTGTTCAAATAAACAATGTATAACTTGCAGGCAACTAAAGAACTATACAGATTCATACATATATATCATTTTGAAAATACAAAGGATTGATTCTGAGGGGGAATGACTTCAAGAAGCTTTTTAAAAGTTGTTCTTTCAAGCTGTGGTAGTCAATACATTATTTACAAAGAGTCAATTTCTCTTTGAAATAGGTTATTGATGACCATCTGTGCCTCACCCAATCTATACTTTCACATAACTAAGAATTTTTCAAGCTCAGAACTTGGAAAACTAGTTTTTTGAAACACAAGATCCACAAATACCCCAGGCAGCATGAAAGGCAATAATGCTGGGAGGGGGATTCTGGATACTACAGTAAAAAAGGGGAATAAAACTTTCTTCTGCTCTGTTCAAACTTCAGATATGTCCAGAATAGCAAAGCTACTAACTGTATAATAAGGCACAAAAGAATGACCCGAGGCCATGTAACATTATTCAACATTTTAAAAGTAAACAGGGCATGGCAGTGTCAGCACAGTTAGAGTATCCCTCATCTGACATGCTTGGGACCAAAAGCGTTTCATATTCTGTACTTTTTCATATCTATATTTACATATACATACATAGTAATCTTGGAAATTGGGCTCAAATGTAAACACAAGTGTCATTTATGCTTCTTAAATACCTTATAGTTGTAGCCTGAAGGTAGTTAACAGACAATATGTTTAATAATTTTGTGTTTAGAAAACAAACTTTACATACATTGAACCATCAGAGAGCAAAAGAGTCACTTTCTCAGCCACACCTTTTGACAATTTTAGATTCTAAAGTACAGTATTTCAGATTTTGGAATTTCAGATAATGGGTGCTGAACTGGTACTTGGATGGATTTTTTTTCGTGTCAGAAGCTACTTGAGAAACTGCAAGGACGGTGTGAGAGAATTGTCCTTCTGCAAGGACGTTGCCCAGGGGATGCCCATATTTTTTTTGATGTTTTACCATCCTTGTGGAAGGCTTTTCTCATGTCCCTACATGGAGATGGAGCTGAGAGAGGGAGCTCATCCGCACTCTCCCCGGGTTGGATTTGAACCGGCAACTTCAGGTCAGCAACCCAACCTTCAAGTCATAAGTCTGCTGGCACAAGGGTTTAACCCATTGTGCCACTGGGGGCTCCTTGGATGGATGAGACTCAGGTAGGTGGGTAATGAACACTTAAATCAGTGAACGAGAAGTATGTTTGCAATACTATAGTTTTGTACTGCCCATCAGTTTAAGAACTCTTTTGGAAATCCTGTTACATCTCTCACCACTCTGAGCCAGCACTACCAGTAATGCCCTTTCCATGTTCAGCTTCACATAGGCAATAACTTTTTCATTATTCTTAGCTTCCGGATGATTTTTAATTCTGCACTTTCCTTTTTAAAAATGTCTCCCCCAGCCATTATAATTTCTTTACAGCTAAAGTTATAATGCTATCTTTATTCTTTGTTATCATCACCTAAGGCTGATTATAAACAGCTAATAAATATTAAAAATAAAAAATACAGAAGGTCATAATTTAGTTGGACAATAGCTAGTAAACTGTGAGTAAGCCATGCTGTCTCCTTGATTATGACTTTTATAACAGTGAACACTTTGGTCCCAAGCAACTGAACTTTTCCATTCTGGAAAACGGACAATTGTTCCCAAAACGTATATATTATATACATAAAAACATATAGAAAATCATTGGCTTATAGGCACGAGCTGTTGTGACTGATATAATGTAAATTATGTTTCAGTAAATAGATGGATACAACTGACATGGGGAGGGGGGCAGGTAAATTATATATTTTAGTTTCTAGTAATACTGTTCTTGTATGGTGGCAGAGGGTGACCAGCAAAGATCCAGTACAGTGGTTCTCAACCTGGGGTCCTCAGATGTTTTTGGCCTTCAACACCCAGAAATCCTAACAGCTGTTAAACTGACTGGGAGTTCTTGGAATTGTAGGCCAAAACACCTTGGGACCCCAAGTTGAGAACCACTGATCTAATACTATTAAAGCTAGAGATTGTAAAAGTCTATGGCCCACCACCAACTGAGCATACAAATGTATTTCATGCACATCTTTCTTATTTCCAGTTACTCTTCAGTTAGGTATAAAAGCATTCTACATCTTTGCTGATCTATTTCTTTTCAGCTGTTAGACAACTATGTATTTTTACTGTTTTTCTTTTTTAAATATCCTTGGGGACATCAGAAAAACAGTGTCACACAAACTATGCCTTAGGCTAAATAGCAAAAGACTTTATAATATAAATGCATTATAGTTGGAAGATACATTTTTCAGCTGCCCTTAAGCCATTTTGCTTAAAAAGCAACCAAAAAAATTACCATATCATAAGGCTCCAGCCCTATTCTTTAAGAAAATACAGAAATCCTCTGAAAAATTCAGACTTCAATTGATAACTACAGAGAGTCTTGTGTTTTATTTCAGTGGATTTCTCAGACTAAATAGATAGGTTTTACAATATATAAATAGAAATGATTCTTGTTGAATTAATTCACATTGTTGCCACAAATATCTGTGATGCCCCACTTTCAGTACAGAAAGTGGTCAACTTGCTATTAGAACATATGAACTTGAAGCAAACCCAAGATGATCAAGACACACTGACACAAAAAAACACACAAACGAAAAGAATATGCAAGTTGATATCCAAAAAAGGAGAGGGGGTCAACTCTTCATTGCCAAACAAGAATTTGCAATGACTTTTCTAGATGGTATCCTTAAAAAGCAATGCCAATGTATTAAAAAGCACATTGATATATTTAATATTGTACTTGTTGTAAGTTTTAAAATTGTTTTATTTGATTTCTTAATTGGGTTTTAATCAGGATATGATGTTTTAATTGATTATGTATTGCTGTTCAATGTATCTGTATGAATTTTATGTTGTACGCCACTTTGAATCCCACCCATGGGAGAAAAGCGGGATAGAAGTGAAATAATAATAATAATAATAATAATGTCTGCCAAAAAATCATAAGATGGATTATGGACATTTTTCTTGCTGACATACCATTTTATGATCTACCATAACAAATCCATAGGCCGCTTCCACACAGCTGAATAAAATCCCACATTTTCTGCTTTGAACTGGGATATACAGCATGGCAGTGTGGACTCAGATAACCCAGTTCAAAGGAGATATTGTGGGATTTTCTGCCTTGATATTCTGGGTTATATAGCTGTGTGGATGGACCCTTAGAGCCCCATGAGACATGGTAATGGTGCTATTGCAGTTGCTGTTGAAGTCTGTAATGGTGCCACAATACTATATTCCATGAATGCTGGACTGGAATATTTAAAAAGTACTGTAGTTCAAAAAGAAACAGCAACCTTACATGAAGTGTGGTTTCAACCATCATATTAAGAAGTCACTACACATCTGGTGAAGTAGTCATCCATTTGTTTCATTACACTGTCTTCTCCACTCAGTGGTTGTTCATGTCATGACTTTCAAAGGCTCAATGGCTGCTATGTAGGCATGAAGCCACTATGTAAGTCTGTACAAGTTTTTACATTCACCTCTACAAACCTGGCAAGATTGCAATGCTAAACTATGGTTTAGAATTACATGCTGAGCCTGGGAATTGTGCTCTCCTTCCTTCCAAGATTACAAGGAAAAGTAAAGAGGGTTTTAACTTCATTTTCCATAGGCCTCGGTTTAGTGTTATGTCTACATTCTAAATTACAGTGAACTATGATGTATTAAAAAAGGAAGTCTTCATAAAACATGGATTTTCAATACCTATATTTCACTTGTTTCATGAATCACTGTTATGATTAGCCAATGCAATTGATGATAATCTCATGTACCTACTGATATCCACAAAGCTCTCTGGCACAGGTTACTTTTCAAGGAGCCACAAGACTACTTTTGCTACAATCCGAACCAACACAGCTAGGCCCCTGAAAACAGTCATAGCAGGCACAAGGCAGCAAGTTCTGGTTAATTTAGGACAGAAATAAAAGTGTTTAAACTCTTCCATTTGTCCACTTTAAGGGAGGAAAGCACACAGATCCAATCATGCAGATCATATGATTTATATGAGCTACATCTAAGATACTATATTGAAATAAGGCAACTTTAAGAAATGTTATTTTCACTAGTCATACTGAAGATTAGCCACAGTTGAAGGGTAATGCCATAAAACAAAACTGGAATCAATCTAAAATGGAAAGAGAACCTTTTGATCATGTTGGATTAAAACTGGGGAGTTGACATGCCCATTATTTAGCATTTCAATTAGGTCAATATTTAAGACAGGATTCTAACTATATTTGCCATAATCCTGTACCTTTTTTTTTTTTACTTAAGATAACTTTATGTATATTTAGCTAAGAAGCAGAAGCAATAAGAAACCCTGTTAGTGAACTGTGAAGATGCATTTAAGGAGACTGACAAGATGTGCATTGGGACTGATGAACATTGGTGCACAAGAGCGCCAACTCTGCTATATAATAACATATCAGCAGCTTTCTACTGGACATGGATATTACAAAATTGACCAATGCTAATTTCAACATACGAAGTCCACTTATGAAGGCATCACTCCCATACAGGATCCCTGCCCATATCCTACTGTTGCATATAATAATATTAAGCCCTCCCTATCATTAATTCAGCAAAAATCCCTCTTTTTACTCATAAACTACATTTTCTGGACTAGAATTATGCTGTCAGCATTATCTAAACTCATTTGTAGGCACATACAGATATGCATTCATTTTACAACTTCCTGGTTCAGTTCAATATGATTTTCAGTACGCTGTGTTGCATGGCAGTACATAATTAATGTGTAAAAATCTGCTTTATTTGTCTTTTACCTTTTACCTTAAAAAGGTTTAGAAATCTTCAGATAAATACCCACAATGTACCTAGTTTATAGATAAAATACAGGCAGTCTCTAAGTTACTAACTAGTTCTGTAGGCTTGTTCTTAAGTCAAATTTGTTTGTTATCTGAAACAGATACATTTTAAAGATGCATTTAAATATATAGAGAGATAGATAAAAGCTTTAGATAGCATAGGGAAGGGTGTTTGTTTATCTGTGCCCCTGTTCAGAAGATTTCATTTCACTTTCTGCCACTGTGATAATTGGATTTTGAAAAATTTGGCTTGTTGTGGAAACAAGGATTGGTGAGAAAGCTTCAATGGAGACAGCTTTTCCTTTGATAACTCTTCCAGGAGTGAATTTCTCTTCCGAGAGGTTGATTTCTCCCACTTCCTGTTGTCTTACCCCTGTTCTTAACTATGAGTTGTTTGTAAGTGGGATGTTTGTAACTCGGGGACTAACTGTAATTGCAATTTTACAGAAGAAGAAGAAGAAGAAGAAGAAGAAGAAGAAGAAGAAGAAGAAGAAGAAGAAGAAGAAGAAGAAGAAGAAGAAGAAGAAGAAGAAGAAGAATATGATAATAATAACTTTATTTCTGTCCCGCCGCCATCTCCCAGAAGGGACTCAGGGCAACGTACAGAAAGCACATAATAGTGCCATAAACACACAACGTTACCAACAACTATGTAAGTAGTTGAATACAATAGTCATATACAATTATAGTTGCATATATCAATAAATTAAGTATTTAATTAATAAAAAACACATAGTTACAACCACATACCACACTTCTGCAATGCACAGCCTTGTGACTCAAAGAAAATCCTGTAACACGGGCATAGAGAAGAGCTTGATCTCTAGCTATTGCTGGATTAAGATTTCCATCATCCCTTAACATTAGATGTGGTGGTTTGGAGTGCTAAAATTTGCCGCCTGATGATAGATAGAGGGCCACAATTTCCCCACCCCTGCTGTAGCATCCCCAATTCACATAAAAAACAGTGTGATTTGTGGACTGCTGGTTACATGACGATTCCATTGATTACCCTGTTTTAAAATTGATGCAACAATCCTCTTTGGTTTTAGTTATGTGGAACAAAGGAAAACTTTAAGTTTTATCCAATGATGTGTGTATTAGCTTGACTCATGGACAATCCTTTCTGAGTTCTTCCTAATTCATCTCATATTGTTCCTGGCCGCATCCGTCTAAATTTAGCTTTTTAGAGATCATGAGATTGGGGAGAAGAGTTCCATTACAGCAGTGGTTCCCAACCCTTTTTTTGACCAGGAACCACTTTGACCAAGGACCACTCTCCAACATTAGTACCAAAAGGGTTACCAATCGGTTTTTGGTCAACTTTAGATTCAGTTTGATTATTTGGGGTGCTGATTCAGATAACTGCAGTGGATAGACCACATCAGCTCTAGCTTCTGATACAGAACATATGCCATCCAGTAGTCACTATCTGCTCGCCCACAGAAAACCATATTTAATAATCTAGAGCTGATTTTGCCTGCATGTTTCGCGAGCCTTATTTTAGGTCTCACGGCTCAAAGGCTGGGAACCACTGCATTAGAGAAAGGACCTCTTTGCAGGGCAAGTGGTATCTAATGCCTGGTGCAGTAGTAGGCATAGTGCCGCCCCTGAGAATCATGCCGCCCCTGAGAATAGTTTTTGTGGCCCTCAAAGGGTCCAAAAATTGCCAAAATATTTTTATTCCAAAATGACCCAAATTATAAATAGAATGGGAGGCATTTTGATTATTAGGAGTCCCCCTGATGGGTCAAAACAAATGTTTGCAAGTATTATCAAAAATCAACTTATCTCTCAAAATGTCCTTGAGGGACCCAGAAGGGCCAAAAACATGGACAACAGGTTTCCATGTCTCTTACAGGATAAATGTTTTGTTTTGGATTTTTGCAAGAGCAGATTCATTGGGGGCCCCCAAGGTCTTCCGGGGGACCCTGTACAATTGCCATAGATCATATCCCGGTTTTCACAAATCATTTCTCAAAAATAAAATTTAAAAACTTGATTCATAACAAACCTACTCTACTCACCGAATGAGCTCCTACTTCAGCTATAGTGCCCCAAAGACTTTACTTTTAAACATTAACAATGTGTTACTATTGGCACAGAAATACATTCTCAAGCAATGTCTAGAAGGCAAAATAAGTAAAATAATACCACGGTATCTATGTAATGTGAATGGGCTTCAGTTCTACCATAAGTTCACTGCATCCTTTCGTTCAGCATACACTCAGTAGCAGCAGAGATTGTCCCCCAATTATACCACAATGTCTCATAAAAATGGATTTTATAAATGTATTGTTCTAGGAAAATACAACCAAGTATAGATAGCATGAACATAATACTACAAAAATCTAGCTGAAGTCGAGCAGTTTTACAACAAAAATGTTTTTCAAAAGAAGTGTTTTAGGTTGCAACCCAACCCATATTTGGCTGGGAATGATATCTGAGGAACTCAATGGTAATCACTTCCAAGCAGATATACTCTGGACTAAGAAGACACTTAAGAAACACTCTTGTTGAGACAGAATTCTAAATCTACATCAGTGGTTTGCAACCTGTGGGTCCCCAGATGTTTTGGCCTCCAACTCCCAGAAATCCCAGCCAGTTTACCAGCTGTTGAAGGCCAAAACATCTGGGGATCCACAGGTTGCGAACCACTGGCCTACATCAAGTAATTCTTTGTGTCTTCGCATACATGTAAACAAATAATATGCCTGCTTTGGACTATATTAATTCTGTTCAGGACATCTGGAAATGGTCGCCAAATCCTAAAGGTTAATCCCAATTAGAGCAGTTCCAATTAGTCATTTGTATCATTTTGATGCAACACATTGTTAAACTACATTCATTTTATGGGAGACTTCTAATTCAGGCAATAGGGTTCATGCCTTGGGAACTTTCTAGTGTTCCTAATAACTTTTTTTCCCTTGGGAACTAGCACAACTCGCTATATTTTAAGCCCCCCCCCCCCCAATAGATGTACAGACAGTCACCAAAAGAAACATTAAGCAATCCCCAAGAGTCTGTGAATTGAATAATTTAAGATACCTAATCTCAAAGGTGGGGGAAAGGTAGACCAGACCCCCTCATAGATTGCTGAATGACTTTAAGCAGATCAAAGGTTTGTAACTGCCAAGTGCATTAAAACTACAAAAAGGGAATATGGCCTATTGGCATTCCTATCTACTGTAACTTCAAGGTACGTACATATTTGTATACGTAGCACACATCCAATGAAATACAGAACATAATTGAGTCCACATCTGAAACTTCCATTTTGAATCTGCTTTTGCCCCCGTTTAGTTAGTTGAATTTAGGGTCCTTCCACACAGTTATAAAGCCCAGAAGATAGGCAGATAATCCACAACATCTGCTTTGAACTGGGTTATCTGAGTCCACACTATAATGCAGTTCAATGTGGATTTTATACAGCTGTGTGGAATGGGCCCAAGTAATATAACTAAATAGGTAGGTAAAGGGTTTCCCCTGACATTAAGTCTAGTCGTGTCTGATTCTGAGGGTTGGTGCTCATCTCCATTTCTAAGCCGAAGAGCTGGCATTGACTGTAGACACCTCCAAGGTCATGTGGCCGGCATGAGTACATGGTGCGCCGTCACCTTCCCGCTGGAGTGATACCTATTGGTCTACTCTCATTTGCATGTTTTTGAACTGCTAGGGTGGCAGAAGCGGGGGCTAACAGTGGGAGCTCACCCTGCTCCCCGGATTCAAACCGCAGCTCAGCAGTTTCAACTAAGTAGATGCTGCAAAAGTCTAAAGCAAGCATGGGCAAACTACTAGCTGTTAGAAATTGTGGGAATTGAAATCCAAAACATTTGGAGGGCTGAAGTTTGCCCATGCCTAGTCTAAAGTCTATGCACCATCCCTACACTGCTACATATCTATCATGGCCAGAATTCACAAATTCACTGAGCCAGACCACTTGGACTTTGTGCAAGACAAATGCCTATCCTCATCTTATCACCTAACTTTGATACATCACATGTGATTCCTCTTCATGGCGCAGCATGAGATGCCGTCAATAAGAGATGACATACAGAGCTTTTATCTGTTAATTCAGATCTAAATTGCTCATTTGAACATCTAAAATGCAAGATAGAGAGCTGGAGAGCCTTTTAGAAAAATGATTGAGGATATTTCCTGAACAAATCACTCTTTACTAGCTTTATGGAACCAAAACACATCAATATTTTTTGCCCATAAAAATAATTATTGCTGAAGCAGATCAGTCAATTTATAGCCATCTATAAATCACAATCTGAGTACAAGTTTATGACTTCATCTCACTTCTTCATTTCCCGTCTACCTTGGCAAAATATTTGATGTTATTTTCATCAAGAAATGAACAGACCAGTGTAAAAATGAACACATCCCTCTAGATTTTAATCCAAAGAAAATCCCAATCTATGTATTGAAACTTGGTCCTGAGCACATGTGTGTATGACAGTATTTATCTGTATTTATTTACCATACTTATACCCAGCCTTTCTCACCCTGGAGGGGACTCAAGGTAGCCTTACAACAGACAACATTTCGATGTCATACACATGTATATTAAAAATAATAGTTAAAGTTAAAACCCAAAAATTAAAACATAAATTATTATAACAATAATTTAAATCACACAATCCAAATCATAATCTAGGGCCATTCCATTTGTCAATCACTTTGATCCACAGTATTCCAATTGTCCTCTTTATTCAGGAGCTTAAGGCTACAATATTATGCACAGTTATGAGAATGGCCCATACCACCAAATACTCCGCATGTCTCAGAAGAAAAACATAAACAGAATATGATGCAAACTATGAACAAGCTCAGAGTCAAATATATATTTTTGGCATGATTTGTTTCATCCCCATCAGGAAATTCAAGGAACTGCAGTAACATCTAGTAGTGCCACACAATTGTGCAAATTGGATTTTACTTACTCTATATATTCATATATAAGTCAACCTCATATACAAGTCGAGAGTAGGTTTGGGGGCCAAAATAATGGATTTTGATATGACTTGTGGATAAGTCGAGGGTGATTCAGAGACAGAGCAAAGCACCATCTCAGGGGCCAGACGTCCATGGTTGCCGCCACCATCTTCCTGCCCAGGCATTCAAAAGGCCAGAAACGGCACCATGGCGGAGAGAGTAGAGGTGGTCGGTGCTTCTTTTAGCTTCTCCTGGGACAGACTGAGCCAGTGGTTCTCCACCTGTGGGTCCCCAGGTATTTTGGCCTACAACTCCCAGAAATCCCAGCCAGTTTACCAGCTGTTAGGATTTCTGGAAGTTGACGGCCAAAACATCTGGGGACCCACAGGTTGAGAACCACTGGACTAAACTCTTGCATTTTGCCACTCAGAGAAGATGGTATATAAGTACTCTCACTGACCTGTTGATAAGTCAACCCAGATTTTTTAAAGTTTATTATCTTACTGAAATTTCTAGACTTATACATGAGCATATAGCATACATAACCAATGCGTTAATATATTTACGAAGTCCAACAGCAATTTTTTTTTATGTTTATTCAGAAGCAAGCTGCAATGTGCTGTCGAAATTAGGTTGCTGTGTGTTTTCCAGGCTGTATGGCTATGTTCCAGAAGCATTCTCTCCTGACATTTCACCCGCATCTATGGCAGACATCCTCAGAGGCTGTGAGGTCTGTTGGAAACTAGGCAAGTGGGGTTTAAATATCTGTGGGAGGTCCAGGGAGAACTCTTGTCTGTTGGAGGTAAGTGTGAATATTGCAATTAATCACCTTGATTAGCACTGAAAAGCCTTGCAGCTTCAAGGCCGGGCTGATTCCTGCCTGTGAGAATCCTTTTTGGGAGGTGTTAGCTAGCCCTGATTGTTTCATGTCTGAAGCCATTGAAATCCGCAAGCATGTTGGCAATTTCAACAGAAAGGGGGAAACTATGAAAATGAACAAAATCTGGCTACCTGTATTTTTTTCAAAACAAACCCTCTAAAATCAGGACAGTAAATAAAGAACAACACTCTGAAAACAGAGGAATGCCCGACAAACAGTCTGGGTCAGCTGACACCTCCTAACAAAGGATTCCACCAGGCAGGAAGCAGCCAGGCTTTGAATCTGCAAAGCCATTCAATGCTAATCAAGGTGATTAATTGCAACATTCACACTTGCCTCAAATAGACAAGGGTTCTTTCTCCCACCCTGGCCATTCCACCAATATATAAACCCCACTTGCCTAGTTTCCAACAGACCTCATAACCTCTGTGGATGCCTGCCATAGATGTGGGCGAAAAGTCAGGAGAGAATGCTTCTGGAACATGCCCATACAGCCTGGAAAAACTCACAGTAACCTAAGCTGCAATGGCTTTCCCTTCCTGAAGAAAACATCATGGGCAATAAATCCACACCACACAATTGCCTTCATCTTTCCTTCAGTGATATATGCCGCACGGAACAATGCCTCTGCCTGTCTGCTTTGGATGCAAACCTGTTCTTCGGCAAAGAAGGGGAGCATCACGCCAAGCTCCCAGACTGAAATGTTTGGCATTCAAGCTGCGGGAAGCAACCTGTGGAATTCATACATACATACGGGATTTGAAAGCAGCCAATTTAGCTTGGCGTATGTACTCACTGAAAGTGCAGAAGGTGACCTGTTGAATCTGTAATGGCAAGAGAAGCCCATTTGCTATATGCATTGGATTCCTTGCCCTAACATGGACTTAAATCCACCATACATTCCTCCATTGTTGGGGTGGAATATGTTCACTGATTGAACTGGAACATTTCCATCACAGGGTGGCATCCAATATATCTGAGGGAGATGTGAATAAAATATAGTAAATGTGATTTCATGCAGCATAGGAAAGACCTCTATCGTATTATCTCTGAGCTAATGGGGCACTATCTAAGGCGACAACATATTTTGCAAAATAAAAAGTTTGAGAAGGGAAGGGTCTTGTAATGCCCAGATTAATAATAATAATAATAATTGGTCACTGTGAGTTTTCCTGGCTGTATGGGCATGTCCCAGCAGCATTCTCTTCTAATGTTTCGCCCACGTCTATGGGAGGCATCCTCAGAGATTGTGAGGTTTGTTGGAAAGCAAGTAAGTGAGGTTTATATATCTGTGGAAGGCCCAGGATGGGAGAAAGAACTCTTTTCTGTTGGATGTGTAGATGTTGCAATTAATCCCCTTGATTAGCATTGAAAAGCTTTGCAGCTTCAAAGCCTGGTTAATTTCGGGCTGGAGGAATCCTTTGTTGGGAGGTGTTAGCTGGCCCTGATTGTTTATCAACCCGTTCAATTATCAACCCTGTGTATCAACCCGTTCAATTGATATATGTAACTATAATTGTATATGACCATTGTATTCAACTAACTACTGAGAGTTTACCGGTCTGTATGGCCATGTTCCAGAAACATTATCTCCTGACATTTTGCCCACATCTATGGCAGGCATCCTCAGAGGTTGTGAGGTATATTGGAAACTAGGCAAGTGGGGTTTATATAGCTGTGGAAAGTCCAGGGTGGGAGAAAGAACTCTTGTCTGTTTGAGGCAAGTGTGAATGTTTCACACTTGATTAGCATTCAATGGTCTAGCTGATTCCTGCCTGCGGGAATCCTTTGTTGGGAGGTGTTAGCTGGCCCTGATTGTATCCTGTCTGGAATTCCTTTGTTTTCAGAGTGTTGTTCTTTATTTACTATCCTGATTTTAGAGTTTTTTTAAAATCCTGGTAGCCAGATTGTGTTCATGTACATGGTTTCCTCCTTTCTATTGAAATGTTCCACATGCTTGTGGATTTCGATGGCTTCTCTGTGTAGTCTGACACAACACAATAATAATAATAATAATAATAATAATAATAATAATAATAATAATAATAATAATGGCAGCCAGATTTTGTTCATTTTCATAGTTTCCTCCTTTCTGTTGAAACTGTCCACATGGTTCTTATGGATTTCAGTGGCTTCTCTGTGTAGTCTGACACAACACAACACAACAACAATAATAATAATAATAATAATGGGAGCCAGATTGTGTTCATGTTCATGATTTCCTCCTTTCTGTTGAAATTGTCCACATGCTTCTTGTGGATTTCAGTGGCTTCTCTGTGTAGTCTGACACAACACAATAATAATAATAATAATAATAATAATAATAATAATAATAATGGGAACCAGATTGTGTTCATGTTCATGGTTTCCTCCTTTCTGTTGAAACTGTCCACATGCTTCTTGTGGATTTCAGTGGCTTCTCTGTGTAGTCTGACACAACACAATAATAATAATAATAATAATAATAATAATGGGAACCAGATTGTGTTCATGTTCATGGTTTCCTCCTTTCTGTTGAAATTGTCCACATGCTTCTTGTGGATTTCAGTGGCTTCTCTGTGTAGTCTGACACAACACAATAATAATAATAATAATAATAATAATAATAATAATAATAATAATGGGAGCTAGATTTTGTTCATTTTCATGGTTTCCTCCTTTCTGTTGAAATTGTCCACATGCTTCTTGTGGATTTCAGTGCCTTCTCTGTGTAGTCTGACACAACACAATAACAATAATAATTCAGAGGGATGGTTTTCTAGGAGGCGAGCTCTGCTGCCCGCCCTCCTCCAAACTTCCCTTTTGCCTCTTGAGTTGCCTGCCTCCCTCTCATACAATCCTGACTTGGAAAAGACCTCAATGGCCATCCAGTCCAAACCCTTGCCCCCAAGAAGCAGGAAAATCTCATCCAAAGCACGCCCGACAGGTGGCCATCCAACCTCTGCTTAAAGGCAGAAGGAGCCTCCACTGAAGACACGCGATTGCAACGCGAGGCAGAAACCAAACCAGGGCAAAGGAAGACTAGAAGAAGGAGAGGGCAAAAGGAACAGGTACTTCCCGATATCTGGAACAAGCCAAGCCTCCCAAAATAAATCCATCTGTTGCTGCAGAGCCTGAGCGCTCCGCAAAAGCCCCCTCCTCCTCCTCCGCGCCAACTCACCGCTTCGATGGGCAGCCTTCGCCTCCTTCCCTTCCCTCTTCCTCCTCCTCCTCCTCCCGCTGCTGCTGCTGCCCTCGCTCCGGCCAGGCGCCCCATCCCACGAGCGCCCAATGCAGCGGCGTCCAGACTGCAGTCCTGCGATGGAGCGCTCGGCCCCCGCCGACACGCCCCGCAGCCAATCAGGGCGCCGGAGGCCACGCTAAATTCAGGAACGGCCTCGCCATTGGCTGGCCCATTACAAGAAGGGGAGGGGGGCCTGCCTCCCCATCTGGGCCAAAAAGGAGGCGGGACCCGGCTTCCCCACGCCAGGGAGGGGGAGCCTGCCCACAGGCACGCCCCTCCGCCCCCCAAGCAAGGCACCCAGCACCTTGTACGCTCTTCAGGGGTGCTTGTCTGTGGGTGTTTCTATGTATGCGTATGTATATGTATATGTGTGTGTGTGTGTATGGGGATACCAAGTCACCTTGTCTGTCTCCTGAGAAATCTGTATAAAGACCAAGTAGCCACCGTAAGAACAGATCACGGAACAACAGACTGGTTCAAGATTGGGAAAGGAGTGTGGCAAGGCTGCATACTTTCACTCTCCCTATTCAACTCCTACGCAGAACACATCATGCGACATGGGGCTTGAGGAATCCAAGGCCGGAGTTAAAATTCCTGGAAGAAACATTAACAACCTTAGGTATGCAGATGATACCACTCTGATGGCCGATAGCGAGGAGGAGCTGAGGAGCCTTATCACCAAGGTGAAAGAAGAAAGTGCAAAAGCTGGGTTGCAGTTAAACGTCAAGAAAACCAAGATCATGGCAACTATACCTATTGATAACTGGAAAATAGAGGGAGAAAACATGGAGGCTGTGACAGACTTTATATTTCTAGGCACGAAGATCACTGCAGATGCAGACTGCAGCCAGGAAATCAGAAGACATTTACTTCTTGGGAGGAGAGCAATGGCCAACCTTGACAAAATAGTGAAGAGCAGAGACATCACACTGGCAACGAAGGTCCGCATAGTCAAAGCAGTGGTATTCCCCATAGTAACCTATGGATGCGAGAGCTGGACCATAAGGAAGGCTGAGCGAAGGAAGATAGACGCTTTTGAACTCTGGTGCTGGAGGAAAATCCTGAGAGTGCCTTGGACTGCAAGAAGATCCAACCAGTCCATCCTCCAGGAAATAATGCCCGGCTGCTCACTGGAGGGAAGTATATTAGAGGCAAAGCTGAAGTATTTTAGCCACATCATGAGGAGACAGGAAAGCTTGGAAAAGATCACAATGCTGGGGGAAATGGAAGGAAAAAGGACGAGAAGGGCAAGATGGATGGACGGTATCCTTGAAGTGACTGGGTTGACCTTGAAGGAACTGGGGGGCGGTGACGGCTGACAGGGAGCTCTGGCGTGGACTCGTCCATGAGGTCACGAAGAGTCGGAGACGACTAAACGACTGAGCAACAGCAGCATACATGCACACACACACACACGTTATATATTAGCTTGGGGACCAGGCAGTGCCCGGTCATTTGAGAAAGGCACTGTTTGTCTTTGAATGTTAGGTATTCTCAGTTTGGAGTGGGTGATCTACAATTCCCAGAATCGTGGGTTAATCTTCCCCAAACCTGCCAGTATTCAAAGTTGGCAATTTTGGTTCTGTGTACCAAGTGTGGTCCAGATCTATCATTGGCTGGGTTCAGTGTTCTTTGGATGTGGGTGAACTACAACTCCCAGATTCAAGGCCCATTACCACAAACCCCTGCAGTATGTTCAGTTGGTCATTAGGCTTCTCTGTGCGAAGTTTGGTCTCGGTCCATTGTCAGTGAGGATTACTGTTTCTCTGGATGCAGGTGAACTATAACTCCCTTTCCCCCAAACTTGTCCAATATGTTCTGTCGGTTATGGGGGCTCTGTGTGCCAAGTTTGGTCCTCATCCATCATCGGTGGGGTTCGAAGTGCTCATTGTAGGTGAACTATAAATCCCAATACCTACTACTCCCAAATGTCCAGGCCAATTCCCTTCCAAACCCTGCTTCTGCTCAGTCGCATAGTCGTTTCCAACTCTTCATGACCTCCAAACCCACCAGTATTCAAATCTGGACATATCAGGTATGCATGGCAAGTTTGGTCCAGACCCATCATTGTTTGGGTTCATAGCGTTCTGGGTGTAGGTGAACTGTGAAGACAGTGTGTTGACTGGCCATGCACCAACCTCCACACATTAAAAAAAAACCATGCACAGGCATCTTCCAAGAAATGGAGGACCATCATCCTCGAACTACAAGGGTCGCCTAAGGAAGGAACTACAGCTCCTCTAAATTTTCCAGTAGGAGTCACAGTGCTCTGACTTGATGCAGGGTGAACTACAACTTCCATCATGTGGAGTCAATTGCCAAAACTCCTCCAGTATGTTTAGTTGCTACACAGTTCTGCTCTGTTTGTTCTGCAGACAGATTTGAAGGGGAAGGGCAGTAGGCGGAGTCACGCAAATTCCACACCAATGGAGAACCCTGGGATGCCTGCCTGTGGTGGAGGAAAATGCTAAATCTAGGATGAAATGGTCCTCAAATGAAAGCATTCCTTGGGTGGTGGGTCGTAGTGTTTGGGAAGGACATTGGCAGGGGTTGGGCTACATGTTCATGGAGCTCGCTGTAACCGCAATGTCAGTGGAACTGTAGCCTGTTTGTGAAGGCTGGAGGCTGTTTGTGTGAGGTTTGTACTGTCTGTATGGGTTTTCACTTTTATTATGGATGGATGGATGGATGGATGGATATAGATATAGATATAGATATAGGTATCTATAGATATATATAGATATATATAGAAGAAGATAGAAGATATAGATTAGATATATATGTGTGTGTATACACACACACACATAAAAAAGGTAAAGGTTTCCCCTAACATTAAGTCCAGTCATGTCTGACTCTGGGGGTTGGAGCTCATCTCCATTTCTAAGCCGAAGAGCCGGCGTTGTCTGTAGACACCTCCAAGGTCATGTGGCCGGCATGACTGCATGGAACACCGTTACCTTCCCACTGGAGCAGTACCTGTTGATCTACTCACATTTACATGTTTTGAAACTGCTAGGTTGGCAGAAGCTGGAGCTAACAGCGGGCGCTCACTCCGCTCCCAAGGCTTTGAACCTAGAACCTTTCGGTCTGCAATTTCAGCAGCTCAGCGCTTTAACACACTGAGCCACCCTTTAAATCATTATCATTATTTTTGATATATATGTGTTTGTGTCTGATGTGAAATATATAGACACACACAGATATATGAGTGTGTATGTGTATGCGTGTGTGTATGCATGTATGTGTGTGTTTTGGTAACTACCTAAAGCCTCCTCCATCCTTCATGGGAACCAAATGTCTGAGGTCCAAGGCTTCCACCTTTTCTCAGGCTTTGAGTTTTGTCCGCACTGTTCCCCTCCTTCCGACCCATTCCTGCTGCCCACGTACAGCCTCCCCTGTTGCGCCTTCCTCTTTTCCCCTCTCTTCCTCTGTCAAAGAAGCAACTGCAATCTCAGTGATTGATTTTGCATCCTACCATCATTAGGAATTTGTAAAGGCCCTTCTGTAATTACTCAGTGGCTTACCGTGCAAACATTACTTGTTGAATCTAAATCACAGTCCAGACTAAAACTCCCATCACCTCTGGTCCCTTGCCATGCTGGCTGGGGCTAATGGAAGATAAAATTCAGTAACAGCTGGAGTGCTATGAATTCTTCCAACAGTAGAGTCTGCATCAACTCCAGCAGACTGGGATTTGAATCACCACTCAGCTATGAAGTCCAGTGGGTGACCTAGGGCAAGTCACAGCCTCAAAGGAAGGCAGGGGCAACCCTTTTCTGAACAGAGCTTGCCAACAAACCCTTAGGGTTCTCTATAGGATCACCATATGTCAAAAACATTTTGAAGGCCCACAACAAGTATACAGAGATTATAAGCAAGCTGGGGCACTAGCCCTCCAAATATTTTTGGGCTATGACGTAGCTAAGTGATCATTGGTTCATGCTAGGTGGGGTTGATGGGAACTGGAATTGAACCGTCTTCAAACTACCAGGTGCTCCATCCGTGGTCTGAAATGATGACAACAATTGATCAGACACCTTGATCCTCATGAAAAGCTGTTTGTTGGGACCATAGAAAGCAATAGCCACCCCCACTAATAGAAGGCCCATGTCGCAGTGCCTATGGTGACTGGTGGCTCCAATGTCATTGTTTGAATTCATTCTGGTGATACTCACAACTTCAAAGGAGCTGAACTGTATCTCACCACCACACAAAGAGAGAGAGACATAGATCTAGCACAGGGGATAGCTTCTTCGAAGCATGTTAGACCCAACATGAATTCACCATCCAGTGAAACTGAAATCAACAGCTGCCACAGCCCAGTGCTGTATTGCTGCTACCTGTAGAAGCAGTAGTACCCACCCCACCTGGGCTTGCAAGGCAGATAATGCAAGACTCAACAGGGGTAGATCCACCTGTGCCCACATGGAGAGGAGATAGAGCTGTAAGGAGACATTGTCTCGATCTATTGATCTGCCCTTTGCTTCCTCCTGTCTTTCCGAAAAAGAATGAAAACGTGGTTATGGGACCAGGCTTTTGAGCAAGAGTAGCAGTAGAAATGAGATATGATAACTATACGACTCACTGATAGACCCCACTTGGATTTGAAATGCGCCTGAATGTATATTTATATGTATAATTATTTAGGTTTTTAATGTAAGATCCTAATTTTAATGTAATTTTTAATTTAAATGGATTTTTAAACGTGATGTAAACTGTTTTGATGTATATGCTCATATTGTAAGCCGCCCTGAGTCCTCTGATGGGTGAGAAGGGCAGGGTAGAAATGATGTAATAAATAAAAATAAATAAGATGCTCAGGCCAAAGCCAGGACTGCCAAGCAAGTCATCGGGTCAGGAGGAGCAGCAGCACTCCTTTCTTCTTTCCTTTTGCTCTCCCTTTTCTTTTAGGGCAGAGGGAAGGGAGAGCAGCATCCAAACCAAAGAAGCAACTAGCCTTCTGCCCTCTGCATACACAGAAAAGATAGCAGATATTATTCTTGAGAGTGGATGTGTAGGGAAGTTGGGTGTAGTTACAGGTGAGTCAAAATGAGAACGTTGGCCATCAAATAAGAATTCGGGATCTCCCTGTGAAATTTTATTTCCATATTGAGATTTCTAGCATTGTAGAAAGTGAGACATTGAAAATCATTCACACCTACAACTCTTACATTTGCAGTGTTTGCGTTCCCTTGGTAACTTTGCCTGCCCCTTTTCTTTAGATTCCTAAAGTGCATCTCTAAATGCTCGATCAGAATTTTAAATTACTACAAAGCTAGGAATTTGAGGACTGAAAAACAATCTCATGGGTGGGAAGGACAGAATTCTGACTGGGGCAATGTTTTAATTTGTCCCCCGCTCCACATAGCTACACTTCCAAGGGTGGTGAGATGGAGGACAAGGAGGGCTTCCTTCGTCAGAAGTGTCTTAGTCTGCTCTGGGTTTTATACTAAATTTCAAAAGAACTATACAAAGTGCTTAAGTCCTGTGCATCTTGGAAATCTTCACATTTTAAACTGATGCCAAAACAAATTAATTATCCAATGACATCGGGGCCACCAATTTCCACTGTCTGGAACAGGCTCTGCTTTGAAATAATTTATGAAATGTCCTTTCACTGAGAGGCAAAAACTGAATTATTTGTTGTGGCAAACTAGATGCCACATTAAACATGTATTCCTTTTTTGGGCAAGAAAACTAGCCAAAAGAGATGTCAAACCTAGACTTCTGGGCAAGGTATTAGAGCATGCAATGCCTTCTTAACTCCAAGGGTTCCTGGATGAAATGAATTATCAACCCCCATTTCAGTCCGGCTTCAGGCATGATTATGGGACAGAGACATCTTTGGATCCCTTGGTGGACAACCTAAGGCAATGGTTCCCAACCTTTTTTTGACCAGAGCCACTTGACCAAGGACCACTTTGATCAGGGACCACTTGACCAGGGACCACTCTCCAACATTAGTACCAAAAGGGTTAGGAATCAGTTTTTGGTCAACTTTAGTTTCAGTTTGATTATTTGTGGTGCTGATTCAGAAAACTGCATTGGATAGATCACATAAGCTCTAGTTTCTGATACAGAACATATACCATCCAGTAGCCACCATCTGCTCGCCCACAGAAAACCATATTTAATAATTTAGAGTAGATGTGGTCTATCCAACACCATGGTCAGCTCTGCAGAAAGGAGCAGAAATAAAATAAAATAAAGAGAAAGGAGGTTCGCAAACCAGAGTTTTTTTCTTGTGACCCACTACTGGGCCACAGCCAACAGATTGAAAACCAGTAACCTAAGGAAAGAACAAGACAAAGAGCATGTGTCTCTGTTGGTTATGTTGGATATCTCAACAGCTTCAATATCATTTATCATCATGTCCCTCTGGGCTGCCTTTCTGAGATGGGAATTGCAGGTATTGCTTCACAGTAACTTCAGTTTTTCTTGGAGAAACACTCAAAAAGTGGTTGAGGGACTGTGATGTTCCTCAGGGTTCAATTTTATCTCCTATGTTATTTAACATCTATATGAAATTGTTGAGAGATTTTGTTCAGATATTTGTGTATATTCCCATTCTACCTAGTAGAGAGAGTTCTCAGTATCACACCAAACTACAAATCTCAGGATTTGTTAGGACGAAGCTGTAACACTTAAAGATGCATTCCACTTCTATAATTTGTTTTGGTGACTAAGAGGATTCCCAGTTTGTATAGGGGGGTTAGATATGGAATACAATGAAAAGACATAAAATATAAATCCTTTACCATTGGAAATGTTAAAGATGATATATCTTTAAAATCATCATGAGCATTTGGATCTTTTGCCTCAACTATAAAATGCATTGGAACACCTTTAGGTATAAGCCTTCGACAATATCTTTAGATACAGCTTCTACAACCTAGAATCTGGGTGATTTTGAGAAACATCACCTGCCTTTTTTACATTTATAGATTCAAAGCTGTTGTTATTTGGGGGGCCAAAAATCAAGAGATACAAGTATTAAACCTGCTTAACTAGATGGTGTTGAGGTATATGTAGTTAGAAAGATACAATTCAACCCAGACATAATGAAAAAAAAAGTGTGAGCCATTCAATGGTTGTTGAATAAATCAAGACAGGAAATGAAGCAGCAAGTTTCTCCAGTTTCTTGAACAAATCTCCAGTAACCTAAAGAGCTGTAGCCAAAGCATAAGTAGAAAATCTTGTTCGGTGCTTTTTTCTCTCTCTCCTTAGATCCATAAATGTTGGTTAAGCCAGGCACAAAATGTGTGGTGACATCAGCAAAATTGCGTAATGCTCATTCTTTGTTTACCTGAAGGAAATGTTTCTTACATACATTCTCTTCCCCATTCTCCCCTCTCACCCCTCCCCATATCTATCAATTGAGGGAGGCAGCAATTTCAATCATCTTACTCAGTTGTAAAGGAATCTTCATTAAATCCCCCTATTTTGGTTCACACTTTAAAGTGTTTATTTATTTGCATAGAATGCTTACACAGGACTTAATATATTAAAAAGTCTGAAGGATATTATTTAAAAAATACTTTTACACCAAAATAGATATAAAGCAAGCATAAACAAATCAAAAGAGTAAAACAGAGCAGCTTGACCTTTTCTATGAGCCAGGAAAAGCTTTGTGTAAATGAGTGGATTTTCAGAATGCTTTGAAAATTATTCACTTTGTCTGCTTTCTGGACTGTATATGGAAGAAAACTCTAGAAAGAAGTGACCACTTCAAAAAAGTCACATGGTTGTCATTGTATGCTTTCTAGCCATTTCCAACTTACGACGACCCTAAGGCAAACCTATCACAGCAGTGGTTCTCAACCTATGGGTCCCCAGATGTTTTGGCCCTCAACTCCCAGAAATCCTAACAGCTGGTAAACTGGCTGGGATTTCTGGGAGTTGTAGGTCAAAACATCTGGGGACCCACAGGTTGAGAACAACGTATCACAGGGTTTTGGGGGCTGGGCGTATGTAACTGTGATGACTCATGGGCCATGTAGTCCCGTTCCTAGCGCTGTTGTGACAGATGAAGAGGAAAACTTAGGTTTCCCACCGTTTCAGCCAGAGATGGAGCCCCTGCACCTGCAGGAGATTTGCCTCCCAGAAGTTGCCCAAACAAGCCCTGAGCCGAAATCTCCCCCTTTTTCTCGCCGTGATTATTATCAACAACAGAAGGGAGCTCAACAGGCTAATCGCAGAAGCCTGAGAATCGCCGCCAAACAAATGGTTGATTAAGCCTGCTTCCCATGGGAATCTTTAGGGAGTCATGCATCTGGACTCAGAGAATGGCTTTCGGTTCTGGTTCCCCAGAGAATTGTTCTCTGGCGGGAAAACGAGACCCTACTTAGGTGTTTTGCCCACGTAGGAATCTTGCGGAGTCAATTCGTCAGCTCCGGGAGTAGGTTGTGTGTGGACTACGCTGCTCCCGCGTTCAAGTTCTTGTTCCCGTTTCCAGCCTTGCTTTTGCCTTCCAGGACCTTGTTTTGCTTCCTGGATCTCGCCACGAATTCACCACGGATCTTGTTTTTGCTCCTCGTTTCTTGTTGCCTTGAATCAAGCCTTGTGCTCCAAGAATCAAGTTTACTTCCTAGCCTTGCTTAAGTTTCATGGACTAAAGGACCTTGTCATCTCCCCTCACTTTGCTTGGCAAAGTGAGTGTTTCGGTTACTGGATTACAACTTTGGACCTTAATATTTTATATTGGACATTGTTTTCCTGGACTATAATTGACCTTTCCTGAAAGGTCTCCTTCTGAACTATATTCTACACTTATTTTTATTGACTTTACATATTTCCTTAATAAAGATATTAGATAGATTCTGGCCTCTGTGTATGGTTATTGGTGCTCTGCAGCCTGGGTCTTGACAGTTTGACTCCGCCACCCTAAGCACCAATCAACCTCGGCCAGAATGTCTACCGGAGCCGGACCGGGTGACCAACCACTCAGCTACACCATCTCCAAGGATGAAGTGGACAGAATCCGTGATATGCTCCATACGCAGGAGGGGGAAATACGGGGCTTGAAGGAACGCGGAACCCGTCTCCCTGCCCTGGCGTTGCCAACCAAGTTTTCTGGAGAAGCTTCCAAGGTTCATGTTTTCCGTCGCCAATGCCAGGCATACCTAGAAGCCCGTAATGCCGAGTTTCCCCAAGAAGACATCAAGGTGGCATGGATTTACAGTCTCCTAGACGGGCCAGCGGCCAACTGGGCGATGGCGCTGTTCGATCAAGCCTCCCCACACTTAAGTTCCGCGCAAAACTTCTTGGATCACCTTAAGGCAACTTGGGGGATCGAGGACAATTTAGAGGCGGCCGGCCACAAACTCCGGCGCCTTTCCCAAGGGGACAGGCCCTTGTCCCAGTACATAGCCGAGTTCCGAGTGCTGGCTCACAACACCGGTTGGAATGACATAGCCCTCAGAGGACAGTTTCGGGAGGGTCTCAACATCGAGATGTTGGAAGAAATCTCCAAGGTGGACCCTTCAAACTCTCTTGAAGGACTCATTGATCAATGTTTACGAGCTGAAGTCATGCTTGCCAACAGAAAGCAGTGGATCCGAGGCCAGAGTGGAAGAGCTGGAGCAAAACCTCCCGCTCCCGCCGGCATCCAGCCGCGTCCAGTGTGGAGACCCCCGCCACCAGCCCCATACCCCAGAGGAAGCGAGGAGGTGCCGATGCAGTTGGGCAATGTGCGTCCCAGACTAGATGTTGCCGAAAAGGCCCGCCGCCAACGTTTAAACCTCTGTTGGTACTGCGGAAACGGGGGCCACTTTGCCAGAGAGTGTCCAGCCAAAGGAAAGCCCGCCGCTCGACTGGCGGCGGCGTCCTCCGTGGAGACGGAGAAGGCCGAGGCGGCTGGCGCAAAGCCGGCGGGGGAAGCCAGCGACCGGGCGTAGAGAGGCTCGCCAACCCGGTCAAAAACCCCACTCAAGAGCCGCCAACCGGGGTCCTATTTCTCCTAGTGGTCACCTTGTGGTCAGCGAAAAAAGGACCCGTCATGATCCATGCCATGATAGACTCAGGAGCGACAAGCAATTTCATTGATAGAGAGTATGCCGACTCTCTGGGATTACAGTATCACGATTTCAAGAACGCCCGGGTGGTGCAAGCCATAGATGGCCGCCCCCTAAAGACAGGTCCAGTAAGCCAATGGACTGAACCCACCAGAATGTGGATAAGGGAACATATGGAAGAGATTTCCTTCTTTGTTACCGAGGTTCCTCATTTCCCTGTGATTCTAGGGATCCCATGGCTGACACTCCACGACCCCAGCATCTCTTGGACCAACAGAGAACTGCAGTTTGCTTCTAAATATTGCCAAAACCATTGTCTTGTAGCCAAGGTCTGCCATGCCACAGATGCTGAATCCATCATCACCTTGCCCAAGAAATACTCAGACTTTTGGGATGTTTTCAATGAGAAGGAAGCCGAGAAACTGCCCCCGCATAGGCCTTATGATTGTGCCATTGACTTGGTGGAGGGGGCCCCGATCCCGCGAGGACATCTCTACTCCCTGACTGAACCAGAGCAAGAAGCTCTCAGGAGGTTCATAGAGTCAAACCTCCGCAAGGGGTTCATCAGACCCTCTCAATCCCCAGCCGCTTCCCCAGTGATGTTTGTGAAAAAGAAGTCAGGGGACCTACGCTTGGTGGTGGACTATAGAGCATTGAACAATATCACTAGGCGGAACCGTTATCCCCTGCCTTTGATCTCGGACCTATTAGATCGGCTTCGAGGGGCCAAGGTTTACACCAAGCTGGATCTTCGGGGGGCTTATAATCTAGTTCGCATCAGGGAGGGGGACAAGTGGAAAACCGCCTTCCAAACTAAATTCGGATTATTCGAGTCCCTGGTCATGAATTATGGTTTATGTGGAGCTCCCGCAACGTTCCAGCATTTTGTCAATGATATCTTTCAGGATTATCTAGATCGGTTCTTGATCATCTACCTGGATGATTTTTTGGTGTTTTCTAGATCACAATCGGAACATGAGAACCACGTCAGAATGGTGTTACAACGATTGCGGGATCATGGACTTTATGCCAAGCTGGAAAAATGCGCTTTTGATCTACAAGAGGTAGATTTTCTGGGATACCGTGTCTCACCACTAGGGCTCTCCATGGACCCGGCAAAGGTTTCAGCAGTATTGGAATGGCGGGCGCCAACCAACAAGAAAGAGGTGCAGCGTTTCTTGGGGTTCGCAAACTATTACCGCAAGTTCATTCCAGACTTTGCCCGCTGGTCTGATCCAATCACCAGCTGCATCCGTGGGAAACAGCCCTTCCGCTGGACGGAACAAGCAGAGAAAGGGTTCCAGCAACTAAAGAAATTATTCACGTCCCAGCCAATCCTTCAGCACCCAGATCCTAAAACCCCTTTTGTTGTGCAGGCTGACGCCTCCGATGTGGCAATTGGGGCTGTACTCTTGCAACCAGTGGGAGGTCATCTTCACCCTTGTGCCTTTTACTCCCGTCAACTAACAGCCCCAGAGAGAAATTACACTGTTTGGGAAAAAGCACTTTTGGCCATAAAGGCAGCCTTTGAAACTTGGAGACATTGGTTAGAAGGGGCCAAATTCCCCATTGAGGTCCATACTGATCATCGGAATCTAGAGCATCTAAGAACTGCCCGCAAGTTAAATCAGAGGCAACAGCGCTGGGCTCTATTCTTTGAACGTTTTGACTTCCAGATTCATTATGTAACCCCAGCTCAGACCAAGCAAGCAGATGCTCTATCACGGAAACCAGAATACGCTGCAGGGCGCAGAGAGACCTTTGAATCCCAATTGCTACAGCCCGAGAACTTTGCCACGCTCACAGTGGGGAACACCAAATCCACTCCAATTGAATCAACTCCCTCTTCTCCAGGGCCCCTTTGTGCTCAGGAAATCAGGGCCAGTCAACAGGCAGATGCCTGGGCTCAAGATCAACTTCGTCAAGGACTACAATTTCCCTTCTCGCTTAAGGATGGGTTACTTTGCTATAGAAATCACGTCTACATCCCTCCCGGACCGGGCAGGGAAAAGGCACTTCGTCTGTGTCATGACTGCAAGCCAGCAGGGCATTTCGGACTATTTAAAACCATGCATTTGATCCTAAGAGATTTCTGGTGGCCCAAGATCCGCAAGGATGTGGAAAAATATGTCAATACCTGCCCGGTATGCCAGCGTTCCAAGACAAGAAGGGAAAAGCCCTCAGGGCTACTGCATCCCCTTCCTACACCATCCCGTCCATGGGAAATAATTTCTGCGGATTTTATCACTGACCTACCACCTTCCTTTGGATTCACCATGATCCTAGTGGTGGTGGACCTTTTTACCAAATTAGCCCATTTCATTCCCTGCAATGGCCTCCCCACGGCCAAGGAGACTGCAGATTTATTCCTTCAGCATGTTTTCAGATTACATGAATTGCCCAAGAGTTTGGTCACTGACCGTGGGTCTCAATTCACCTCTCGTTTCTGGAAAGCACTACAAAAACTATTGGGCATAGACTCTCGTTTATCTTCGGCTCACCATCCCCAAACGGATGGGCAAACTGAGCGCACCAATGCCACTTTGGAACAATACCTTCGCTGTTATGTAAACTATCAGCAGGACAATTGGGCTTCCCTGTTGCCGCTGTCGGAGTTTGCCTACAACAATGGTGTCCAGGCTTCAACTAAAGAAACCCCGTTCTTTGCAAACTACGGCTTCCATCCACGTTTCTTTCCTTCTGTCATTGAAACCTCAGAAGTTCCCGCAGCAGAGGACTGGCTGCAAGAACTCACAGCGGTGCAACAACTTTTGCTCCAGCAACTAGATCAAGCCAAGGAGGACTATAAACGCCACGCTGACAATCATCGCCAGCCGGGGCCCGAAATCAAGGTAGGAGACCGGGTTTTTCTATCCACTCGCTTCTTGCCCTCCCACCGTCCCTGCCGGAAGTTAGATGCCCGTTTCATTGGTCCCTATCCAGTGGTGGCGCAACTTAACCCCGTGACTTTCAAACTTCAACTTCCGCGCTCTATGCGCATTCATCCAGTGTTTCATCGCTCCCTGCTCCTTCCGGCGGATGGTATGCGCCCTGATGCAGACCGGCCGGCCCCCGCTCCTGTTTTGGTGGATGGGGAGGAGGAGTTCGAGGTTCAGGACATTTTGGATTCTCGCTTTCATTGCCGCCGCCTTCAGTATCTCATTGACTGGGTGGGTTTTGGCCCCGAAGAACGCTCTTGGGAAGACGCTTCCTCAGTCCATGCCCCCGATTTAACCCGCCGCTTCCATCAGACCTACCCCGCCAAGCCGCGGCCCCGCACCTCGGGGAGAGAGCCCATTTTTGAGAGGGGGCTTGAGGAGGGGGATAGTGTGATGACTCATGGGCCCGTTCCTAGCGCTGTTGTGACAGATGAAGAGGAAAACTTAGGTTTCCCACCGTTTCAGCCAGAGATGGAGCCCCTGCACCTGCAGGAGATTTGCCTCCCAGAAGTTGCCCAAACAAGCCCTGAGCCGAAATCTCCCCCTTTTTCTCGCCGTGATTATTATCAACAACAGAAGGGAGCTCAACAGGCTAATCGCAGAAGCCTGAGAATCGCCGCCAAACAAATGGTTGATTAAGCCTGCTTCCCATGGGAATCTTTAGGGAGTCATGCATCTGGACTCAGAGAATGGCTTTCGGTTCTGGTTCCCCAGAGAATTGTTCTCTGGCGGGAAAACGAGACCCTACTTAGGTGTTTTGCCCACGTAGGAATCTTGCGGAGTCAATTCGTCAGCTCCGGGAGTAGGTTGTGTGTGGACTACGCTGCTCCCGCGTTCAAGTTCTTGTTCCCGTTTCCAGCCTTGCTTTTGCCTTCCAGGACCTTGTTTTGCTTCCTGGATCTCGCCACGAATTCACCACGGATCTTGTTTTTGCTCCTCGTTTCTTGTTGCCTTGAATCAAGCCTTGTGCTCCAAGAATCAAGTTTACTTCCTAGCCTTGCTTAAGTTTCATGGACTAAAGGACCTTGTCATCTCCCCTCACTTTGCTTGGCAAAGTGAGTGTTTCGGTTACTGGATTACAACTTTGGACCTTAATATTTTATATTGGACATTGTTTTCCTGGACTATAATTGACCTTTCCTGAAAGGTCTCCTTCTGAACTATATTCTACACTTATTTTTATTGACTTTACATATTTCCTTAATAAAGATATTAGATAGATTCTGGCCTCTGTGTATGGTTATTGGTGCTCTGCAGCCTGGGTCTTGACAGTAACTCACCCAAGGTCATCTAGTGGGTTTCCATGGCCAAATGGAGAATCAAACCCTGACCTCCAGAATCCCCTTTAGATAGTGGGATCCCACCACTTATAGAGTTACTCAGTAAAAGGGGGAAGTAGTTTGTTAGTTAGCCTCATTCCAAATTATTCAAGACTTTGTATGTCAGGATCTTGAACATCCAATAGGAAATGCATTCCTTTAATACATATTCAGTATAGCTGTATACTTTTGTATACAGTTGTTGTTGAGTTTATGTTTTGATGATGTTTTACATGTTTTAATGTGGTTATGCCTTGTAGTGTAAATGTATATCATGGTGATGTATTTTAATTTTTGTTCCACTGGGGTTGGTACCCATGTAAGCTGCCCCAAGTCCCTTCGGGGAGATGGGGCGGCATATAAGAATAAAGTCATTACTACTACTACTACTACTACCTTGTAGCAGATTCTCTTAATCTTTGCAGGAAAAGAACAGAAACATGAACCCCAATTTCACCAGAAATTATAGCAATGAAGCAATCTCTTCTATCACCCTGCTTTTTAGATGAGTGGTTCCTAAACCTTGGTCTTCCAAAGCTTTTGACTTCAGCTCATAGAATTCCTGACAATTGGACAAGCTGGATGAGGCCTCTGGAAGCTGAAATCCAAAATACCTGGAGAACCAAATATTGGGAATCACTGATCTAGACTGTCTCCCCACACCCTCTTCATCCATATCCAGAGATAAAGGCCAGGTCAAGAGTATGTTTTGCCTTGTGTATTTGGCATACTGATGGTCATGGAGGCCATGAATTTCATAGTCTGTTAAGGCACCTTCAGAGTAACTGTTGAAATCCTCCAGGACCAAATGTTTTCTAATGTCATGCCTGAAACTGGCTGAAGAAATTAAGACAGGAAAGTTCTGGGGCATCATAGTGGACAACCCATGAACAGTCCATCTCATAATATGGTTACACACAACATCCATTCAATGGTGCTGCATGATACATGGGTGTCTAACCTACTCACCCTTTGGAGAGATGGATTTTCCACCACACAACAATTTCGTACTGAGGTTTCTGTAATCCTTTTAAGGGAGTAAACCTCAATTGTAGAAGTGGACATCCATTCACTCAACTTTGGATCCAGTCTTTTATTAGCGGTACCCATTCATCAGCCTCAGCTTTCATACTTCTGCTTGTGCCTTATTTAATGATCTTTTATTGCCTGCATTTGCTATTTTGAGTTTTTTTATGTTCTCAGATTTTTCAGATGTTCTCAAATATAAGATTACATTGATTTAGCATCAAAGCTGAATGAGCAACATCTTCATATCAATGGAAAATAACAGACGTCTGTTGATTTCTTTCCCCCATTAGGTAAGATGTGCAACCCTATTCATGCTGTTTGAAATTTTAATGAAACGGCCTTTGTAAAATCCTGGAGACAACAATGGCTAGAGAAAGAATAATTTAAATAAATTCAAGCGGCAGCTGGAAAAGAAGGAAGAACAATATAAAGAATCCAATGGTTGAGCCTGCCCCCTCCAAAATTATTTTCCCTTTGTACTATATAGAGAAATGCCAACTTTACTTAATATTCACACAGTACTTCTTTCAAGACAGTTTCTATTTACCAATGCACACTATTTCTCTCATTATTTGAAAATGTTATCATTACTTCCTATTATTTTAACCCACATCTTTTTGTCTTTGTCTTTCATATCATTTACTCTTCTTCTCATTATGTCCTCCCTTTTCATGGATCAGTACAATCACTGGAATCATTCTATTTCCCTGTAAATTTAGTACTCACAGTCACATGCATGGAAATAACACATGACACTTAACTTTGAATTGCACTTCATGCTTCTGATGAAATGGAAATGTGGCAAATAAAGTTTATAATGTGGATAATGTGCAGCCTATGACCTCATATGCTTCTCCAAGTCCATTTGGCTCTCAGGGCCCCCAAATCACCCCAACTAGAAAAAGATTTTGAGTCCCAAACATCTGCTAAAGCCAGAAATTGATTTCACTACCTTTGGTGTTTGCAGTGGGCTGTTCTGTCAAGAGGGACATTAAAAAAGAAAGAAAGAAACTAACTGGGGGTTTAGGGGAAATTAGGAGCATTTTGTTTTTATAAATAACTAGCTTGGGGACCTGGCGATGCCAGGGTTATTTGAAAAGGGCATTTGATGGCTGGGTTGTTTGTTGGCTGGGTTCAGGGCTCTCTCGATAAAGGCGAGCTACAACTCCCATATACAAAAGTCAGTCACCCTCAAACCCTGCCTGTATGCACAGTTGACCATGTTGGGTCTGTGTGCCAAGCTTGGTGCAGATCCGATATCGGCTGGGTTCAGTGCTCTCTGGATAAGGATGAACTACAACTCCCAATATCAAGGTCAATTCCCCAAAACCCCTGCAGTTGGTCATGTAGCTTCTCTGTGCCAAGTTGGGTCCCTGCCTATTGTCGGTAGGAGCCACAGTTTCTCTGGATGCAAATGAATGATAACTCCCATAAATCAAGGTCAATTCCCCCCAAACACCTGCAGTATGTTCAGTTGGTCACAGGAGTTCTCTGTGCCAAGTTTGGTCCCAGTCCATCATCAGTACGGTCCGGAGTGCTCTTTGATTGCAGGTGAACTATAAATCCCAGTACATGCACCTAACAAATTCCACCCCAAATCCACCAGTATTCAAATTTGGGCAAATTGGATATGCGTGTCAAATTTGGTGCAGATCCATTGTTGTTCGCGTTCACAATGTTCTCTGGATGTAGGTAAACTATATTCCTCTAAATCAAGGTGAATTCCTCCCAAAGCCTTCCTGCATGTTTTGTTGGTCATGGGGTTCTGTATGCCAAGATAGGTCCAGGGCCAGAGTGCTCTTAGATTACAGGTGAAACATATCTCCCAGTACTTACAACTCCCATAAATCAAAATGATTTTCGCCAAAACCTCTCCAGTATTTTTCGTTGATCATGCGGGTTCTGTGTGCCAAATGTGGTCCAGGTCCACTGTTAGTGGGGGTCACAGTGCTGTGTCTCAATGCAGGGTGAACTCAACTTCCATCACGTGGAGTCAGTCCCCCAAATCGCTCCAGTATGTTTAGTTGCTGCTCAGTTCTGCTCTGTTTGTTATGCAGACAGAGCTGAAAAGAGAAAGAAAGATTAAGGGAGAGGCACTGGGTGGGGTCATGCAAATTTCACACAAATGGAGAGAGAAAGGAACCCTGGTATGTCTGCCTGTGATGGTGGAAACACATAAAATCTTGGATGAACTTGTCCCCAAATGAAAACATTCCTTGGGAGGTGGGCTATAGTGTTTAGGGAGGGCATTGGCAGGGTTTGTGCTCCATGTTCATAGTGCTTGCTATAACCTGAAATGTCATGTCATTGGAGGGAGGGCCATTGGTGGCTCCTCAGCACCGTGGGTTGTAGCTGTTTGTGGAGGGAGGGGGTATCTGTGTAAGTTGACACCTCTGCCACATACACACATACACATGTTCACTTTTATTATGTGTATAGAAGATAAGTTTCATGGGTGGGGTGGATCAATGGATTTATATGCAGCCCTCCTTTGATCTTCTTTGAGGAGGCAATGAACCCCCAGTTCCTGACAGTTGCCCTCCTCTGCCTAGTAGCTCATCCTATAATAAAAATAGTGGTCTTTAAATTACTCCAAGTTTTCTTTGTTTTGTATGTTTGTGTGGGTGTGTGTGTGGAGCTGCTTGAAAAAGCAACGTACTTTTATAGATATAGATTCCAGCCACTGGAGTTGCCATCCTCGAGCATTTTGTGTGATCACAATTCTCAGTTATATTCAACACAACTTCCAAGTTTCCTGATTTGGCAGAGACAGACACAAATCATCTTTTATTGTCCCACTTTTTCAACTGCTTTTAAAATGTGTCATTTTTTTCTCACCTCCATTCTCTTTTTCTCTTTGTCTCAGCTTAACTCCAACAGCTGCAAACCGAGTTCAAAGTGCAAAGGAAAAGAGTGGAGGAATCCTTCTGTTCCTAGTACAGGCAAAACCACATTGCTGTAACCTGTCCTACCTTGTGTGTTCTTTTTCATTAATAAGCAATCATTTTCTGGCCATACTCAGATATTACTTGGCCACGTATGCTTCAGTTCTCATCTGTGAAACATTACAGTGATCCAACAGGTTCCCCTGTGGAAAAGTAATGCTGGAAGCATAGCTTGGAAAAGGTGCTTTTTTAGACTACAAGGTTTTAGAATTAGGGTTGCCAGTTCAAAGCCAAAATTTGAGTCCTGGGACAATGCTTTGTGAACTCATAAGAAGTAAGGTAAAAGGTAAAGGTTTTCCCTTGACATTAAGTCTAGTCATGCCTGACTCTGGGAATTGGTGCTCATCTCCATTTCTAAGCCAAAGAGCCAGCGTTGTCCGTAGAACCCTTCAAGGTCATGTGGTCGGCATGACTACATGGAGCGCCGTTACCTTTTCGTTGGAGCAGTATCTATTGATCTACTCACATTTGCATGTTTTCGAAACTGCTAGGTTGGCAGAAGCTGGGACTAACAGCAGGAGCTCGCCCCACTCACCGGATTCGAACTGCCAACCCTTCAGTCAGCAAGTTCAGCCCACTGCACCACTAGGGGGTACCATAGGAAGTAACCACTACTGATTTTTCAAGGACAATGTAACAAGAAGCAACCTCATAAGCATGTTATTCAGCAAGAGATTAAGCATCCATCGCAGTTTCAGAGGATGCAATTCAAATATTTAAAAAGTCTAATAAATGTGGAAGGTGACCGATTGTCAGACAAACTGACCACATCTTTCAAGGCACTGCTGAGAGTCCTTCCTCTTTCTCTTAAGACTGCAGAAGAGATCTGGCAACCCTTTTCTGAAGTCCTCAGCCAGTGTAGTCTGTAGCTAAACAGAACTAAGTCAGGGTTTTTGAGGGACCTTCCAGACAGGGCCAAAAATGCAGGTGCCAGGAGGGCTGCCGGAGAGGAGGCATGGCAGCCTGGTAAGTTTTATGTTATTTTAAGGCTTTAGGCATGGTAGTTACTGCACTGGAATGGGGACAACCCCTTAGAAAGCTCAGTTTTTTGGGCACCCGTGGGGACTTAAACCTGCTCAGAAGCAGGTTTCAGCCCCTGTGTGGAAGGCCCTGAGACTTGAGGTCCAGAGCAGCAACTGTGTGGAGAAAAATCAAAAGTGCAAGACTATAGCATATTTTTCCCTAATCAGGAGCAGAGATAATATAACTTGTTATGCAAGCAACATTTCCTGGATGGCATAATTTCCTTTAGTGTGTCTTAGCTTTACTGCATTTACTCGTGATGGTTCAAAACTATCTGCCTTGCCTTGATCCATGGATTAAAACATACTTGTTTGGACTTTTATCCAAAGTATGCAAGCTGTGTAGAGCCAGGGTGTGCAATGGTTTGAATGCTGGACTACAACTCTAGAGACCAGAGTTCACAACACTGCTTGGCCACAAAACCAGATGCACATCTGTGAAACTGTGCATCCATCTCAGGGACAACTAAATTAGTATCATTTCCATGATGGAATAGTTCAAATTGGTGTAGTTGAATAAAATGTTCACAATTCTAGTAGCAGGGAATGGGGTATCCCTCTTACAATCAGATTTACATTTTTAAAGTATGTAAGCTTATAAAAAGCCCACCAAAAGTTAACATCTGCAAAGAAGACCCTCCCTTGACTTGTCATTAACCCTGAGTCTAATCAACCTTTTATTTACTCGCACAAAAACTAATAAGGTGACTAATGAGAAATTTGGTTGGAGGCACTGCATTCTTTAATTACAGGCTCCTGGAAAAAATGGAATGAACCAGATAGTGCCAGCTATCTCCAGGGGCTGTAGAGAAATGCAAGGAGATAAATGGCATTCATTCACAAAGTGCAAAGCAAGTCCTACTTTTTAAAAACTGTTTACATCACTAGGGTTTTTTTTTCCGTTTCAGGAGCAAATTGAGAAACTGCAAGTCGCTTTTGGTATGAGAAGGACATTGCCCAGGAGACATTCAGATATTTGATGTTTTACCATCCTGTGGAAGGCTTCTCATGGGGAGCTAGAGCCGACAGATGGGAGCTTGCCCTGCTCCCCAGATTTCAACCACTGACCTTTAATTCAGCAGTCCTGCCAACACAAGGGTTTAACCCATTGCACTACCGGGGGCTCCTAGATCTCTAGTGATTTCAAGGCTTCCATTCCTGTACTGTTCAGAAAGCTTGAATTTAACAATTCTAGTCCTAGGTAGAGTGGACCCATCGGAACAAAGGTAAACACAAAGAACCACAATAACCTTCAGTTCTATTGGTTTGACTGTGTTGGGCTAGGGCCAGGCTTCAGGTCTCTGCCCAACCATGGAAAACCACTGGGTGACCTTGAGCAACTCACACTCTCTCAACCTAAGAGGAGGGCAAAGTGGAAACCCCCCTGAACAAAGCTGGCAAAGAAAAACCCATGATAGGTTCACCTTTGTGATGTGATAAGTCAGAAATGACTTGAAGACACACAACAACATATTTAATTCGGTTTTTACTGACCTTGGTAGCAGAATTCTCCTTCTAAATTACTGAGAACCCACTGTCTAAGGCAGGCACAGGCAAACTTTGGCCCTCCAAATGTTTTGGACTGCAACTCCCACAATTCCTAACAGCCTACCGGCTGTTAGGAATTGTGGGAGTTGCAGTCCAAAACACCTGGAGGGCCAAAGTTTGCCCGTGCCTGGTCTAAGGGAATTGCTGCACATTGTTAGACCTGTGACATTCAAAACAGGATTTCCCAGCAGTGGGACATTGGGGAAGGGGCTTGGATTTACAAAAGTAGCAGGAGTGAATGAGAAGCTCTGAATGCTTCCCACCAATACTGTCTAAATTTTGTAAACCTCCCATCCGATTACATTTCTAACTGAGAGAGCAGAAAGGAGTAGGCATTGTGGGAACAACAGCCTTCCAATTTGAAAGTGCATTAAATTCTTCCATATTCGTTGATAGCAAGCCTGCATCATATGTCCGATATACCATATTGCCTTATCAAAAAGGCAGCCAGTGGCAATTTCTTTATTACTATTGTATTGTTACTTCCTGAGTAACAGAGAGAAGATTTTCCTCCCTCAGATACCACAGAAATTGAGTTAGCTCATGGGAGTTATGGCTCGAACCCTCTCAAGTGTTATGCCTATTTACCTCCTGGTTACAGTGGTGGTGGTTTACTGTTCAGACACTTGCATGAAGAGGTGTCTAATACACTATGTTTGTAATACCTGAAACAAAGTGTGTGTATACTGAACCATCAAAAACCAAATGTCATCAAAAACTAATGTCACCATTAGTGGTGTGCATCTGTATGGAATCACTGTTCGTTTTGTTTAGTTTCATTCATTTTGTATCAGATTTGTATTTGTCCCCATTTTCAAAAAGAATTTTTGTCTCACTTAATGAAACATTTTCGGACCATTGGTAGCAATAGGAGGGCTTCTGACGCTCACTCCCCCCCCCCCCCCCCCGGCTCGGTTTTTGGGCTAGAGGGGTGAAAATCACAACACACAGAGGGCATTTCAACCCCTTTTAGCCCACCAACTTTTAAAACATTTTAGTCTTCCCCAGAGTACTATTGTTATTAATATCAATGTTATTATTAACACCCATTGGCACACATCAGCTGTCATGGGGAAGCAGACATCTCTCAGACCCAGCTTAGGGTCCCAGAGTAACTATTGTCATTAATATTAATATTATTATTAATACCCATTGGCACACATCAGCTGTCATGGGGAAGCAAACCTCTCTCAGGCCCAATTTAGGGTACCAAAGTAACTATTGTTATTAATATTGATATTATTAATAACACCCATTGGTACACATCAGCTGTAATTGGGAAAGTAGCCCTCTGTCAGTACCTGCTTATTGTTACGGGGTCGAAACGAAAGGAAAACAAAAGCAAGCACGATAACTGTGTGGCTATCATTTTCATGTTGCCTCTCATTTCCTACGAAAATGTCGTCATTCGTTTTGTGTAGATGAGCGGTCGACATGAAACAAATGCATGAAGGAAATGAAGGAAACATATATCGCGCTCATCCCTAGTCACCATCTCATCAACCCATGTGGTTGAGATTTTGAAGTATTTTGGATTTAGGAGTTCTGGATAAGGGATGCTGAATTTGTAGGCCTTTATTACAAGCCACTGCCCATTATACACATCCCACTCTATTTACACCCAGTTTGAGCCTATCCAATCCTTCTCTCATACACACTCATTGAACACATGAGAAATGACACCAAAACATCACAATAATGGATTCCAGAATAGCTGGGAAGCTACTAACCACTTTGCATCCATTATGCTCCAGCAACCTTAAACAGAAGTTTATCCTATGCAGGAAAAGTCATCATTTGCCACTCCATCTGAGGCAGCAAAACATCTTTGCTTGTTATTTTTTGGAGGTTTTGGGGGGGAAAATGAAAACAGTAAATGAAAGGGGGGAATTTATCACTGCAATGTGCATTCCAGCAAGTGTTGTTATTTTTCATTCATAAGAGAACCTGACTTAGATGCCGTTTGAAGCCTCATATGGGAATCTGGCTCCAATCCACCAATGCTCATGCTGCAATAAATTCATTAGCTTTTCATGTGCCATGAGACTCTGCTGTTTTTGTGTTAAGAACTGAATTTTTAACAAGATCA
The DNA here is from genome assembly GCF_035594765.1 of Anolis carolinensis. NCBI lineage: Eukaryota > Metazoa > Chordata > Lepidosauria > Squamata > Anolidae > Anolis > Anolis carolinensis. The sequence goes on from NC_085841.1 coordinate 225,274,674, forward strand.
TTCTTCAATGGCAGTAATGCTCTAAAAAGTCTGTTTTGTCCCACACACTTTTAAAAAGAAAACATATTGCTTATTTTGTAGGTTTTCCTGAATGCCCACACAAGGTTTATTTGATTTATTTTAGAGCTATTTTCTCCTATTGATCGTAGCACAGGAAAAAAAAAAGAATCTCTTCTGGGAACATGCCAGAAAACACTGAGACAATATAAAATATTTCTAAGCGAGGATCATTCAGTCCATGGGAGAAAAGTCTTTTTTGTAGAGCTGGAATCTCTGATTAGTACAAATTAATGAGAAGCTTCAAAAAAACACTGTAAAGATCTCATTAGGACTTCTCAGTCAAGGATTGCATCTTTGTTTTCTTCAAGTCACCTTTAAACAGTCTTTAAATGGAAATGGAATGAGACAGAAAGGGATGGGTGAGGATGAATCATATTTTACAGTTAAGTAGCGTAGACTTTGGTCATTTATTATGCTAACTTAGGCAGGAAAAATTGAGTGAATCTATTTCCATATCTTTGCATTGCTGCCTCATGAGCAGGGAACCCTTCTGGGAGCCAATAGAAATGGAATCAAAACTCATTAAATTCTGAGTAAATGTGTAGGTTGCCATTTTGCCTTTATTTCAGCCTTCAAGTCATTTGTCAACTTATGTTAACTCCCATGAATGTCATAGGGTTTCCTATTTTCTTTGGCGTGTATTGTTTTGATGCAATTTGTTAATTTGTCTTTTTGCTGGAGTTTAATGTTTACCATATGTGTTGGAAACTGTCCCTGCAGGGAGCTAGGGCGGTCTACAAGTAAAATTATTATTATTATTATTATTGACACAAAGACAGAGTATGACACAGCAAACAAGATATATATGCTGGATTTCATATCACAGAATCACAAGTCGAATCACAGAATTCCCAAGCATTTAGGACCGTGTGATGTATTTTCAGATGATGCGCACAGATCCCAGTAAGGATATTAATTATTATTATTATTATTATTATTATTATTATTATTATTATTATTATTTCTTCCTTAAGGAATACTCAAAAGGGGCTCTGCCAGTTCCTTCCTTCCTAGTAAGAACCAGGACTGACCCTGATTAGCTTCCAAGATATTTCCAAGGGTATGCAGGCAGGCTAATTGGAAATGTTTCTTTTAGAGTTGGAAAGCGGAAAAGGGATGAAACACTGATGCTAAAATTCCCAGATTTTAAAGGTGGGGGTTGCTTTCTACTGTATGGCTGGTAGGATTTCTCAGGATAGGTTTAAGGGTGGGAAGTCTACATGGATTGCAATAATTGTTCCCCTTATTTTAAAACAACAACAACAACATTTAGACAAGCCACTAGAACAGCCTTACTGCTGGCAGAAGGGGTTGTGTCTAACCCTCCAGCTGGTACCTCTTTCAGTTAGAATTGTACTGTGAGTTAGTGAATCTAAACTGGCTAAAAATTGGAAACATTTTCAAGAGGAATTAAGGAAGCTCAAACAATAATAACAAAGGATAAGGAGGCACACAACAAAATGTACATTTGTGGGGTGCACAAACATGACACCTGAACTTGAAAATCTTCTGCTTATCTATGAGGTAGAGTAGAAATTGACCCAGTGCACCTTTCTTTAGACCAGTGTTTCTCAACCTGTGGGTCCCCAGATGTTTTCGCCTTCAATTCCCAGAAATCCTAACAGCTGGTAAACTGGCTGGGATTTCTGGGAGTTGTAGGCCAAAACACTTGGGGACCCACAGGTTGAGAACCACTGCTTTAGACATCATAGAGATATCCTGACAAAATGAAGTTTATAGTGAATTGTGGAAAACTCCTTGGCATATCTTGGATGGATTCCAACGTTTTAATGAGGCTTTTTTCTATTGTCTAGAAGTTATTGTTCCATGTAATGTGTACTTCATATTAACACCAACAATAATAATTACAAACATGGGTGGTAGTCACACAGTGATCTTTCTTTCTGAGTCATGATGAAACTTGTCACACAGTCATTTTGGAAATGGGGTTGACCTTCTACGCTAATGCTAGTGCTCCCTCTGGCACTAGCTCTTAACTCAAAATGCTGCTTATGTGCCAAAGAAAAACTCAGGCAAAGTGAGGGCTCTTATCTTAAAATGCTCTTACGTTGAGGTTCCATGGTGTCTTTACAACTGAGGATATTTTCTAGTTCCTTCATAGCTGCCCTTCCGAGTTGTAGTCTTCTTCACATTTCTTGACTGCAGTCTCCAATATGATTAACGATGAAGCCAAGTTACGAAGTTTTAAAAGTTATTTCAGTGTCTTTATCACCCACTTTAAAGTTATGCATCTATGATCATTAGTTTTGTTTTGTTCCCATTCCTGTCCACTTTTACTCACTCACTCCAAGAATGGTGATGTTTATACATTCCATTTCATGTTTCACAATGTCTAGCCTGCTATGATTTATTATTTTCACATTCCATGTTCCTATAATATGCACTGTGCAGCTTCACCTCTGAACACATCAACAGCTGAATGTCCTTTTGGCTTGAATCCAGTTGCATCAGTATCCACAGCACTACTCATAGTTGTCCTCTGATGTAGCTCAATAGCTCATTGAATGCCTTCTGACCTTAGAAAAACATCTTCTGACACTATCTCTTGTTTCATTTTGTATTGCCTCACCATGAAGTTTTGTAAAGGATCTTTAAAGGTGGGGGTGTTACTGTGCCCTCCTCTTTGAGGAATTACCAAGCATTAGCTCTGGTACCAATGCCATTGTCTCTTGAAAGATATTCCACCAGTGTCACTTCTCATTGCTGCTGCAGCTGCCCAGTAGCTGTTTGGCACATTGAGTCTGGCTCCTCAGCAAAAACCTGTCTGATATGGGAGACCCTGATAACAGCATTGCTACTGTCAATATAACTTTCCTCACAGGAAATTTAGGTAGGCTAGATATAATTAGTATATCTTAAATAGAAATACAATACCTGTGTGCTTGCTACTTAGTCTGATGTGCAGGAGCGAACTGCTGACAGATAACTCCAGGGTAAGGATGTCTTCTTTCCTTCATTTCTTGAGAGTCTCTGAAACAGACAATGACTTCAAATAGTGGACTGCTTTTAATGCCTCTTCAAATAGATAACTATCTTCTATAAAGCAGAATGGGAGGATGCCACAGTCCGTGCACTGCCATCATTTATAATACAGATAAAAGCATAGCATGTCCAATTCAAAAACCCAATTTGGCCACAACATATTAAAACCAAAATCTTTTATAAATAAAAAAGGCAATCTCTTCTGGTGAAAAGAGAGCAAACAGGAGTACCAATTGCATGAGAGGGAGTCTGGGAGCAGCCATGGAGACAGGTATCTCATATGGCTTCACCAAACACACATGTACCAGTGGTAGGACTGCGACAAAACTCTCTCCACAAAATTTTAACATTTGGGAAGATTCATATAGAGCTGTGGTACTCAACCTGTGGGTCCCCAAATGATTTGGCCTTCAACTCCCAGAAATCCTAACAGCTGATAAACTGGCTGGGATTTCTGGGAGTTGTAGGCCAAAACACCTGGGGACCCACAGGTTGAGAACCACTGATATAGGTGGTTACAATATTTCAGACTGTAGATCCAAGTCACATAGAACTTTATAGGTCTTGCCTCTCCATTTATTGAAATGAAGGACCTTATCACACAGTAAAATATCCCATCGCTGAGGCTCTTTGTATACTGGTCCTGTGTGTCCCATCACAAGATGCATAATTTGTTTCATAGGAAAACAGTCGGAAGCCATATACAAAGGATCTGCAGACTGTAGCTTTGTAAAACAGGGTTCCGATAGTCTTCACATGCACATTATTTCTCCACCAGCAACACGGGATTTGATATTTGATAGTACACCCACCTGCAAGTCATCAGCAGCCCACCCTCTATTAATAAATATTAGGTTTCACATTGAAATAATTGAATTAGCAGGTTGAGGTCTTTTGCTGGCTAGAAAGGGTTTAGCAAATCATATGCTTAAAAACCATATGTGTTCTGCCTCTCTACACATCCTGTGTTCCATTTACTGTGCACCCCCACAGCACCAAAAATATCCTTTTATGTTTCTTTCTTTGGAGGTTAAGAAGTTGTGTGGTTGCACAAGATCTGTCAAAAACAAAACAAATTGGAAGACTGTGACGTGGGGAACATCTGACGGATTGGAAAAAATTATCCATCAGCCATGTGATGAGTCAACGGTGCATTATTTCATTAGATACAGAAACAAGAGAAACCAGTGTGATGGGGTGGATATGTATCTAATATGTATCAAGCCCTCATCCAGTCTTCTTAAAACATAGGTTGCCTACTTAATAGACATTTCCTCTGGTGGGTGTGATAGGGTGCTCAGACAACAAAGGAAAAATCAAGGATCTTTATTGTTTCAGTAGAGCACTCAAGCTGGCTCATGCGAAGAGACAAAACCAACACATTGCATTTAACTAAGGAACAAGAAGAGACAAATGGTTTTCAAATGGGAAAGACTTGCTGATGCAGCTGACTTCGCTCATCATGGAGAATCTCTGCCACAGAATCCTGAATTTTGTCATTTGGTCAGGAACTTGGAATTTTCTTTAGACATGCACTAAAACAAAGGATTCAAATTGACATACCAATTTACAAATTCCAAGGTTTTGTAGGATTCAGCCATGGCAGTTAAAGTAGTATCACAATGTTATAAAACTGTGGATCAGACACATTGGTAGTACTCTGCAACTGTGTTAAACCACAACACAAATGTAGCCATTAGCCAACCAAGCCATAAAATTGGAAGAGACCTCACGGGCCATCCAGTCCAACCTCCTGCCAAGAAGCAGGAAAATCCTATTCAAAGCACCCACAACAGATGGCCATCTAGCATCTGCTTAAAAGCCTCCAAAGAAGGAGCCTCCACCACAGTCCAAGGGAGAGAGTTCCACTGCTGAACAGCAATTACAGTGAGGAAGTTCTTCCTAATGTTCAGGTGGAATCTTCTTTCCTGTAGTGCAGGGGTCCCCAAACTTTTAAAGCATAGGGCCGGTCCACAATCCTTCGGACTGTTGAGGGGCCGAATTATCATTTGGGGAAAAAAAACCAAACAAATTCCTATGCACACTGCACATATCTTATTTGTAGTGCAAAACAACAACAATAACAATGAAAGAACAATACAATATTTAAAAATGAAAATAATTTTAACCAACATAAACCTATCAGGATTTCAGTAGGAAGTGTGGGCCTGCTTCTGGCCAATGAGATAGTCAGGTTAATTAGGATTGTTGTTGTTGTTGTTGTGTGTCTTCAAGTCATTTCAGACTTTGGGTGAGCCTAAGTCCAGAATTATTTATTTAAGTCCGAAATCATTTACTACATTTATTTACTACATTTATATCCCACCCTTCTCACCCCGAAGGGAACTCAGAGCAGTTGTATGTACATACAATATATTATATTATTAGCATAGCACAATATTAGCATTATACTATATTGAACTATACCACTATACTGTAATATTATATGTAATATATAACATATAATTAATATTATATGATATTATTGTTAGTATTGTATTGTATAAAATGATAATATTATTATCAATATTATATGTATATACAATATATTATATTATTAAAACTGATATAAAAATATTATATTATAAATGAGGGCGAGGGCCAGGTAAATTACCTTGGAGGGCCGCATCCGGCCCCCGGGCCTTAGTTTGGGGACCCCTGCTGTAGTGTAAAGCCGTTGTTCCGCGTCCTAGTCTGCAGGGCAGCAGAAAACAAGCTTGCTCCCTCCTCCCTATGACTTCCCCTCACATATTTATACATGGCTAACATGTCTCCTCTCAGCCTTCTCTTCTGTGTGCCCAGCCCTTTCAGCCGCTCCTCGTAGGGCTTGCTCTCTAGACCCTTGATCATTTTAGTCACTCTCCCCTGGACACCTCCCAGCTTGTCAACATCTCCTTTCAATTGCAGTGCACAGAATTGGACACAGTATTCCAGGTGTGGTCTGACCAAGGTGGAATAAAAGGATAGCATGACTTCCTTGGATCTAGACACTATACTTCTATTGATGCAGGGCAAAATCCCATTGGCTTTTTTAGCTGCGGCATCACATTGTTGGCTCATATTTAACTTGTTGTTCACGAGGACTCCCAAGATCCTTTTCATACATACTGCTACCGAGCCAGGCATCCCCCATTCTGAATCTTTGCATTCTGTGTCTTTGCATTTCATTTTTTCTGCCCATCTTGCCTTTGTACCTGTTGAATGTTCACAAGGGACAAGCAAGTCTGATGTAGTCAGGCCCTGTTTTGTTTTGCTTTTAATTAAGTTCCTGATTCTTGCTCATGGTAGAGCCTTACATCCTAGAATGAGGTAATGCTAAAATTAAGAGCGTGAATTGTGATCAATATGTTTTGACTTTCAATCCTCTGTGACAAAATTATAAGCAACTTGTTACCTTTAATCTTGTCTCACCTCAAAAATGATTTATTACCATGGAGCTAAGAAAAGCAGTTCCTCACATTTCTTTTCTGCACATTATTTCATTAGGTACCACAATAAACAAATTGTCTTCCCCTCAGTAGACTGCCAGGTGTTTTTTAAATGTTTGTTTCTTTTTCTAACTGGAAATTCCATAGAGTTATTTGCTTTCAGAACTGAAGCCCTGATACTGCATTTAAGGGACACTAATAGTAAGGTAAATTGACAGAAACTGAGATGAGGAAAGATATCTCATGTTGCATCTGGAGGAGAGGAAATTAAGCACGTTCAGCTGGAGTATGGTGTAGCAAGATTGTCTCTGTTTAACTAAATATTACTCATTTTTCACATATACAATAATGGTAAAGCTGTGTCAACGGTTTCCACATGGATTCCTTGGTCTACTCATGTGTTTAAAGAGGGCCACATACTTAAGTATTTGCTGGACTGGGACCCAGACTGTTCCTCTGGCCAAGAATTCAACCTCATTATCTGTTTATGTGTAACTAGGAAAACAGAAAAATGGCACTGGGATGATTGTTTTACAGTTTACATAAAGAATGCTGGATGGAGGCCACACATTAGGGATCAGGTTTAGACTTACTGCGCCCCCCAACCTCTGCAGGGGTGGTGGACCTAAAATGGTCCGCCCCAGGAGACTTATGGATCCAGAAGGATTCCTGACGGCTCTTGGGGAATTTCCCGCCTCCTCGGCAGGTGATCCTGTTGATGCTCTGGTCTCTCTCTGGAATGGAGAGATGACTAGGGCAATAGACACGATCGCTCCGGAGCGTCCCCTCTCGAGTAACCGAGCTAAACCAGCTCCTTGGTTTACTGAGGAGCTGGCAGCGATGAAGCGAAAGAAGAGGGAACTAGAGTGCGTGTGGCGATCAGAGTATAACGAGTCAGACCGAACACGGCTCGGCTCCTATTGTCACGACCCAGGCTGCAGAGCACCAATAACCATACACAGAGGCCAGAATCTATCTAATATCTTTATCAAGGAAATATATAAAGTTAGTAAAAGCAAGTGTATGAAATAGTTCAGAAGTAGACCTTTCAGGAAAGGTCAAAATTAGTCCCAAGAAACAATGTCCAATATGAAATATTAAGGTCCAAAGTTGTAATCCAATAACCGAAACACTCACTTTGCCAGGCAAAGTGAGGGGAGATGACAAGGTCCTTTAGTCCATGAACTTGAGCAAGGCTAGGAAATAACTTGAAACAAGGCTTGATACAAGGCAACAAGGCACGGGGAGCGAGAACAAGATCCGTGGAATTACTTGGCAAAATCTGGAAGACAAGGCAAGGCTGAGTCCTGGAAAACAAGGCAAGGTCCGTGGAGGTAAACAAGGCTGGAAACGGGAACGAAGGCTTGGAAACGGAGCGAAGGCTTGGAATCAGGAACAAGGCTTGAAACAGGAACGAGGCTTGGAAATGGAGCGCGCTGTCCACACACAACTTACTCCAGTAGCTGACGAATTGACTCCGCAAGATGCCTTTGTGGGTAAAACACCTAAATAGGGTCTAGTTTTCCCACCAAAGAGCAGTTCTCTGGGGAACTAGAAACGAAAGCTAATCTCTGAGTCCAGATGCATGACTCCTTAAGGTTTCCCATGGAAAGCAGGCTTAATCAGCTGAATTCTTAGCAGCTATCCTAGCACTCCTACGAGAGGCCGCTTGAACTGCTCTCTGATGTTTACAAAACTCGTGGCGAGAAAACACAGGAGATTTAGACTCAGGGCTTGTTTGACAGATTTCTGGAAGACAAATCTCTTGCAGGTGCAAGGTTCCCAAATCTGGCTGGGAAGGTTCCAATTCTGACTGAGACGGTGAAAAACCCAAGTTCTCCTTTTCATCTGGGACTACAGTGCCATGAACGGGACTACATGGCCCATGACTCATCACACTATCCCCCTCCTCAAGCCCCCTCTCAAACCGGGACTCTCTCCCCGAGGCGCGAGGCCGCGGCTTGGCGGGATAGGTCTGATGGAAGCGGCGGGTTAGATCAGGAGCATGGACTGTGGAAGCGTCTTCCCAAGAGCGTTCTTCGGGGCCAAAACCCACCCAGTCAATGAGATATTGTAGGCGGCGGCGGTGAAAGCGAGAATCCAAAATGTCCTCAACCTCGAACTCCTCCTCCCCATTCATCAAAACAGGAGGGGGGGCCGGTCGGTCTGTATCTGGGCGCACACCATCCGCCGGAAGGAGCAGGGAGCGGTGGAACACTGGATGAATGCGCATTGAACGCGGAAGTTGGAGTTTGAAAGTCACGGGGTTAAGTTGCGCCACCACTGGATAGGGGCCAATGAAACGGGCATCTAACTTCCGGCAAGGGCGATGGGAGGGCAAAAAGCGGGTGGACAGAAGAACCCGGTCTCCTACCTTGATTTCGGGGCCCGGCTGGCGATGTTTGTCCGCGTGACGTTTATAGTCCTCCTTGGCTTGGTTTAATTGCTGGAGCAAGAGTTGTTGCACCGCTGTGAGTTCCTGCAGCCAGTCCTCTGCTGCGGGAACTTCTGAGGTTTCAATGACAGGGGGAAAGAAACGTGGATGGAAGCCATAGTTTGCAAAGAACGGCGTTTCTTTAGTAGAAGCCTGGACCCCATTGTTGTAGGCAAACTCTGACAGCGATAACAGGGAAGCCCAATTGTCTTGCTGGTAGTTCACATAACAGCGAAGGTATTGTTCCAAAGTGGCATTGGTGCGCTCAGTTTGCCCATCTGTTTGGGGATGATGAGCCGAAGATAAACGAGAGTCTATGCCCAATAGTCTTTGTAGTGCTTTCCAGAAACGAGAGGTGAATTGGGACCCACGGTCTGTGACCAAACTCTTGGGCAATCCATGCAATCTGAAAACATGTTGGAGGAATAGATCTGCAGTTTCTTTGGCCGTGGGAAGGCCATCACAGGGAATGAAATGGGCTAACTTGGTGAAAAGGTCCACCACCACTAGGATCGTGGTGAATCCACAGGAAGGTGGTAGATCAGTGATAAAATCCGCAGAGATTATTTCCCATGGGCGGGATGGGGTAGGGAGGGGATGCAGAAGCCCTGAGGGCTTTTCTCTTCTTGTCTTGGAGCGCTGGCATACTGGGCAGGTGTTGACATATTTTTCCACATCCTTGCGGATCTTGGGCCACCAGAAATCTCTTAGGATCAAATGCATGGTTTTAAATAGCCCGAAATGCCCTGCTGGCTTGCAGTCATGACACAGACGAAGTGTTTTTTCCCTGCCCGGTCCTGGGGGGATGTAAACATGATTTCTATAGCAAAGTAGCCCATCCTTAAGCGAAAAGGGAAAGCGTAGTCCTTGGCGAAGTTGGTCCTGTGCCCAGGCGTCTGCTTGCTGACTAGCCCTGATTTCCTGAGCACAAAGGGGTCCTGGAGTAGGGGAAGTTGATTTAATGGGAGTGGATTTGGTGTTTCCCACTGTGAGCGTGGCAAAGTTCTCGGGTTGTAGCAGCTGGGACTCAAAGGTCTCCTTGCGCCCTGCAGCGTATTCCGGTTTCCGTGACAGAGCATCTGCTTGCTTGGTCTGGGCTGGGGTTACATAATGAATTTGAAAGTTAAAACGTTCAAAGAATAAAGCCCAGCGTTGTTGCCTTTGATTTAGCTTGCGGGCAGTTCTTAGATGCTCTAGATTTCGATGATCAGTATGGACTTCAATGGGAAATTTGGCCCCTTCTAGCCAATGTCTCCAAGTTTCAAAGGCTGCCTTTATGGCCAATAGCTCCTTTTCCCAAATGGTGTAATTTCTCTCTGGCGCGGTCAATTGACGGGAATAAAAGGCACAAGGATGAAGATGGTCTCCCACTGGCTGTAGGAGTACAGCCCCAATTGCCACATCGGAGGCGTCCGCCTGCACAACAAAAGGGGTTTCAGGATCTGGATGCTGAAGGATTGGCTGGGACGTGAATAATTTCTTTAGTTGCTGGAACCCTTTCTCTGCTTGATCTGTCCAGCGGAAAGGCTGTTTCCCACGGATGCAACTGGTGATTGGGTCAGACCAGCGGGCAAAGTCTGGAATGAACTTGCGGTAGTAGTTCGCGAACCCCAAGAATCGTTGCACCTCTTTCTTGTTGGTTGGCGCCCGCCATTCCAATACTGCTGAAACCTTAGCCGGGTCCATGGAGAGCCCTAGTGGTGAGACGCGGTACCCCAGGAAATCTACCTCTTGTAGATCAAAAGCGCATTTTTCCAGCTTGGCATAAAGTCCATGATCCCGCAATCGTTGTAACACCATTCTGACGTGGTTCTCATGCTCTGATTGTGATCTAGAAAACACCAAAAAATCGTCCAGGTAGATGATCAAGAACCGATCTAGATAATCCTGAAAGATGTCATTGACAAAATGCTGGAACGTTGCGGGAGCTCCACATAATCCATAATTCATAACTCGGGACTCGAATAATCCGAATTTAGTCTGGAAGGCGGTCTTCCACTCGTCCCCTTCTCTGATGCGAACTAGATTATAAGCCCCCCGAAGATCCAGCTTGGTGTAGACCTTGGCTCCCCGAAGTCGGTCTAGTAGGTCCGAGATCAAGGGCAGGGGATAGCTGTTCCGCTTAGTGATATTGTTCAATGCTCTATAGTCCACCACCAAGCGTAAGTCCCCTGATTTCTTTTTCACAAACATCACTGGGGAAGCGGCTGGGGATTGAGAGGGTCTGATGAATCCCTTGCGAAGGTTTGACTCTATGAACTCCCTGAGAGCTTCTTGCTCCGGTTCAGTCAGGGAGTAGAGATGTCCTCGCGGGATCGGGGCCCCCTCCACCAAGTCAATGGCACAGTCATAAGGTCTATGTGGGGGTAATCTCTCGGCTTCTTTTTCATTGAATACATCCCAATATTCTGAGTACTTCTTGGGCAAGGTGATAATGGGTTCAGTGTCTGTGGCATGGCAGACCTTGGCTACAAGGCAATGGTTTTGGCAATATTTTGAAGCAAACTGCAGTTCTCTGTTGGACCAGGAGATGCTTGGGTCGTGAAGTGTCAGCCATGGAATTCCCAAAATTACAGGGAAATGGGGAACCTCGGTAACAAAGAAGGAAATCTCTTCCATATGTACCCTTATCCACATTCTGGTGGGTTCCGACCACTGGCTTACGGGACCCGTCTTGAGGGGGCGGCCATCGATGGCTTGCACCACACGGGCATTCTTGAAGTCATGGTATTGTAATCCCAGAGAGTCGGCATACTCTCTATCAATGAAATTGTTTGTAGCTCCTGAGTCTATCATGGCATGGACCATGACTGGCCCCCTTTTTGCTGACCACAAGGTGACCACTAGAAGAAATAGGACCCCGGTTGGCGGCTCTTGAGTGGGTTTTTTGACCGGGTTGGCGAGCCTCTCTACGCCCGGTCGCTGGCTTCCCCCGCCGGCTGTGCGCCAGCCGCCTCAGACGTCTTCGTCTCCGTGGAGGACGCCGCCGCCAGACGGGCGGGGGGCTTCCCTTTGGCTGGGCACTCTCTGGCGAAGTGGCCCCCGTTTCCGCAGTACCAACAGAGATTTAGGCGTTGGCGGCGGGCCTTCTCGGCGGCATCTAACCTGGGACGCACATTGCCCAACTGCATCGGCACCTCCTCGCTCCCCCTGGGGTATGGGGCTGGTGGTGGGGGTCTCCATACTGGACGCGGCTGGACGCTGGTGGGAGCGGGAGGTTTCACCCCAGCTCTACCGCTCTGGCCTCGGACCCATTGTTTTCTGTTGGCAAGCATGACTTCAGCTCGTAAACATTGATCAATGAGTGCTTCAAGAGAGTGGGGGGGATCCACTTTGGAAATTTCCTCCAGCATCTCGATGTTGAGACCCTCCCGAAATTGTCCTCTGAGGGCTATATCATTCCATCCGGTGCTGTCGGCCAGCACTCGGAACTCGGCTATGTACTGGGACAAGGGTCTGTCCCCCTGAGAGAGGCGCCGGAGTTTATGGCCGGCTGCCTCCAAATTGTCTTCGATCCCCCACGTCGCCTTAATGTGATCCAAGAAGTGTTGCGCTGATCTTAGGTGTGGGGAAACTTGGTCGAACAGTGCCGTCGCCCAGTTGGCCGCTGGCCCGTCTAAAAGGCTGTAGATCCACGCCACCTTGATGTCTTCTTGGGGAAACTCGGCATTGCGGGCCTCTAGATAAGCTTGGCATTGGCGACGGAAAACATGAACCTTAGAAGCTTCTCCAGAAAACTTGGTTGGCAATGCCAGGGCCGGGAGTCGGATTCCGCGTTCCTTCAATCCCTTTATTTCTCCCTCCTGCGCATTGAGCTTATCACGGATGCGGTCCACTTCCTCCTTGTCGATGGTGTAGCTAAGTGGCTGGCCACCCGGCACGGTTCCGGTAGACATTCTGGCCTAGGTTAATTGGTGCTTAGGGTGGCGGAGTCAAACTGTCACGACCCAGGCTGCAGAGCACCAATAACCATACACAGAGGCCAGAATCTATCTAATATCTTTATCAAGGAAATATATAAAGTTAGTAAAAGCAAGTGTATGAAATAGTTCAGAAGTAGACCTTTCAGGAAAGGTCAAAATTAGTCCCAAGAAACAATGTCCAATATGAAATATTAAGGTCCAAAGTTGTAATCCAATAACCGAAACACTCACTTTGCCAGGCAAAGTGAGGGGAGATGACAAGGTCCTTTAGTCCATGAACTTGAGCAAGGCTAGGAAATAACTTGAAACAAGGCTTGATACAAGGCAACAAGGCACGGGGAGCGAGAACAAGATCCGTGGAATTACTTGGCAAAATCTGGAAGACAAGGCAAGGCTGAGTCCTGGAAAACAAGGCAAGGTCCGTGGAGGTAAACAAGGCTGGAAACGGGAACGAAGGCTTGGAAACGGAGCGAAGGCTTGGAATCAGGAACAAGGCTTGAAACAGGAACGAGGCTTGGAAACGGAGCGCGCTGTCCACACACAACTTACTCCAGTAGCTGACGAATTGACTCCGCAAGATGCCTTTGTGGGTAAAACACCTAAATAGGGTCTAGTTTTCCCACCAAAGAGCAGTTCTCTGGGGAACTAGAAACGAAAGCTAATCTCTGAGTCCAGATGCATGACTCCTTAAGGTTTCCCATGGAAAGCAGGCTTAATCAGCTGAATTCTTAGCAGCTATCCTAGCACTCCTACGAGAGGCCGCTTGAACTGCTCTCTGATGTTTACAAAACTCGTGGCGAGAAAACACAGGAGATTTAGACTCAGGGCTTGTTTGACAGATTTCTGGAAGACAAATCTCTTGCAGGTGCAAGGTTCCCAAATCTGGCTGGGAAGGTTCCAATTCTGACTGAGACGGTGAAAAACCCAAGTTCTCCTCTTCATCTGGGACTACAGTGCCATGAACGGGACTACATGGCCCATGACTCATCACACCTATCTTAGGGCATATGCCGCGGCAATCAAAGCTGCAAGGAGAGTCCACCTTGCGGCCAACATTGCGTCCGCACAGAACCGTCCCGCTGTGCTGTTCTGTGTTATCAGAGGGTTGTTAACTCCCACCAATCAAGGTGGGAGCCCTGATAACTCGGCAGCCCGCTGTGAAGCATTTGCTCGGTTCTTTGTGGACAAAGTCGCTCTGATCCGTTCCGACTTTGACACCATATTAACGGCAGTCTCTGAGGATGTAACGAGTGCACCTGCTTGTCCAGTTTTGTTGGATTCATTTCAATTGGCTGAGCTCGAGGATGTGGACAAGATCCTTGGAGAGGCGAGACCGACCACATGCATCCTAGACCCCTGCCCATCCTGGCTGGTGAGAGAAGCCAGAGGGGGTTTGGCCGAGTGGGTGAAGGTGGTGGTGAATGCCTCCCTTCGGGAGGGCAAGTTTCCAGCGAGCCTAAAAATGGCTGTGATCAAGCCGCTGTTGAAAAAGCCATCATTGGATCCCACTCAATTTGGAAACTTTCGACCTATTTCCAATCTCCCCTATTTGAGCAAGGTCTTGGAACATGTGGTTGCCTCGCAGCTCCAGGGATTCTTGGTGGACACTGATTTTCTGGATCCGGCACAGTCTGGCTTCAGGCCGGGGCATGGTACCGAGACAGCCTTGGTCGCCTTAGTCGATGATCTTCGCCGGGAACTGGACAGGGGGAGTGTGTCCCTGCTGGTTCTGCTGGACCTCTCAGCGGCCTTCGATACCGTCGATCACGGTATCCTTCTGGGACGCCTCGCAAGAATGGGACTTGGAGGTACTGTCCTGCAGTGGCTCCACTCATTCCTGGAGGGTCGGTCCCAGATGGTGTCATTGGGGGACGCCTGCTCAGCCCCACAACCGTTGACTTGTGGGGTCCCGCAGGGTTCTGTATTGTCTCCCATGTTGTTTAACATCTACATGAAGCCGCTGGGAGAGATCATCAGGAGTTTCGGGGTCCGGGGTCATCTGTACGCAGATGATGTCCAGCTCTGTCACTCCTTCCCACCTGTCACTAAGGAGGCTGTTCAGGTCCTGAACCGGTGCTTGGCCGCTGTGTCGGACTGGATGAGGGCCAACAAATTGAAATTGAATCCAGACAAGACAGAGGTCCTCCTGGTCAGTCGGAAGGCCGAACAGGGTATAGGGTTACAGCCTGTGCTGGATGGGGTCACACTCCCCCTGAAGGCGCAGGTGCGCAGTCTGGGGGTGATCCTGGACTCATCGTTGAGCCTGGAGCCCCAGCTCTCAGCGGTGGCTAGGGGAGCCTTCGCACAATTAAAACTTGTGCGCCAGCTGCGACCGTACCTTGGGAAGCCAGACTTGGCCACGGTGGTCCACGCCCTTGTTACATCCCGTTTAGACTACTGCAACGCACTCTACGTGGGGCTGCCTTTGAAGACTGTTCAGAAGCTTCAATTAGTCCAACGGGAAGCTGCCAGGTTAATAACTGGAGCGGCGTTCAGGGAGCGTACTACTCCTCTGTTACGTCAGCTCCACTGGCTGCCGATTAGCTACCGAGCACAATTCAAGGTGCTGGCTTTAGCCTATAAAGCTCTAAACGGTTCCGGCCCAGCTTATTTGTCCGAACGTGTCTCCCGCTATGACCCACCTCGAAGCTTAAGATCGTCGGATGAGGCCCTGCTCGCGGTCCCGTCAGCCTCACAGGTGCGGCTGGCGGGGACGAGAGACAGGGCCTTTTCAGTAGTGGCTCCCCGCCTATGGAACGCCCTCCCCATTGAAGTCAGGCAGGCTCCCTCCCTCCTATCCTTCCGTAGGAAGGTAAAAACTTGGTTGTGGGGCCAGGCTTTCGAATAAGAATCAGCAGCATTAATTACTATTATGTATACTGGAACTCAATTGACAGACCCAGTCTTTTAAACTTGTACACACCTATCTATCTTTTATAAATGCATTTTATGAATGTTATATGTAAGTTAATTTTTTAACTGATTTATAGTGTATTGTACTGTTTTTATATGTCTGTTTTATTGTAAGCCGCCCTGAGTCCCCTGTTGGGTGAGAAGGGCGGGATATAAATATTGTAATAAATAATAAATAAATAAAATGTGTCACTGCAAGGTCAGAAGATAGGGGATAGTCATTTTCTGTTCAGACTAAAGTAGGGAAATTGACAAAGTGGGATTTTATCTGCTGTGCTGTGATATAGTAAAGATTCTATCCTTAAAAATAATAATAAAAGGAGAATAAATTCATAATTTATCTCCATAAAATTGGGAACTGTCCAATAGAGCTAGTAATGAGACAAGATCTGTACATTATTTTTGCATGTGTGTATGCACCTTTAAGCCACCTAGTGACTTATTGTGACCCTATTAATTTCACAGGATTTTCTTAGGCAAGGAATACTCGTAGGTGGTTTTGCCAGATCCTGCCTTTGAAATATAGCCTACAGCAGCTAGTGTACATTCCAAGAATTAGCCAGAGCTGACTCTACTTAGCTTTGAAAATCAGACAGGACCTAGTGTTCTTAGGGCAATTAAGCCCTATAGTTGTGTGTGTGTGTGTGTGTGTGTGTGTGTGTGTTTCAGTCAAGAGTGACTTGGGGAACTGCAAGTCACTTCTGGTGCAAGAGACTTGAGCGTCTGCAAGGATGTTGCCCAGGGGACGCCTGGATGTTTTTATGTTTTTACCACCCTCTTATATCCCCGTATGGAGCTGGAACTGACAGAGGGAGCTCATCCGTGCTCTCCCCGGGTTGGATGCAAACCGGCAACCTTCAGGTCAGCAACCCAACCTTCAACAGTCCTGCCAGCACAAGGGTTTAACACTCTGCACTACCGAGGACTCCTGTAGCCCTACAGTGAGCAACACATATTCATTCCGGTAAGACGATTAGCCATCAGTATAATACAGACTGTGGACTGCTGTATGACTTTGTATTTTTATATGTTGTTTCTCCTAATCAAACTAGGTTTCAGTTTACAGAATAGCAGACATATTAGTTCATCACAAGAAAAATAATTGTGTTTATGCTCTGGTGATAAAGGATGCTGGCCACAGAATCACAATATAATCAAGAACAACGTTTACCCCACAATACATTTAAATACGTTTTTAGAATGCCATAAGAATCTGCTTTTGCTTCTTATTTTTGCGTATCTGTATGTCTAGATAATCCATGGAAAGATGCCTGCTAAAGCACCTGCACTGGCTGCCAATTCCTTTCCGGGCCCAATTCAATGTGCTGGTTTTGACCTTTAAAGCCCTAAACAGTTCAGGTCCTACTTACCTATCCGACCATATCTTCTCATACCAACCTGCCTGAACATTAAGATTTTCTAGCGAGGTCCTCCTCTTGTTGCCACCACCATTGTCGGCAACAAAAGAGAAGGCCTTCTCAGTGACCACCCCAACTCTGCAACTTCTCCCCAAGGAGGTTAAAAGAGCCCCCTCCCTGACATAGTTTAAAAAGCAGCTAAAGACCTTCCTGTTCGCACAAGCTTTTGATGACACTTAGCTGTAATGACAGGAAGGTTCACTTTTATTGAGTCATGTTAATTTTACCAACTGTCTTGCTGAGTAGCTTGCAATAACTGTATTAAATAATATTTTTAAATATGTTTATTTTTTATTGTAAAATTGTTTTATAGTTTGTTGTTTTATATATGTACATCTATATATAAAAAATGTACTATCCACTTGTGGGACCGAGTTAACAGCAAAACCACTGTGCCAAATCACACCAAATTTGGCAACAAAATGCCAGTGACTGACCACCACAAAGAAAAAAACATACACACACAGAAAAAGGTCTTTAAAACCCAAAAAACTCTAAAACCAGGACACCGAATAAAGAACAACACTCTGAAAGCAGGGAAATTCCAGTCAGGAAACAATCCGGGCGAGCTAACACCTTCCAACAAAGGATTCCCCCAGGGAGGAATCAGCCAGGCATTCAAGCTACAAGGCCATTAAATGCTAATCAAGGTGGCCAATTGACTACGCCACAGCAATGCGTGGCCAGGCACAGCTAGCTGTTTTATATTGTCTTTTACACAGTGTTGTGAGCCGCTTTGGGTCCTGTTCAGGGAGAAATGCAGGATATAAATAAAGATTTATTATTATTTATTACTGTTTACTACATGGCGAGGCTACCACTGGTAGTAAGCAGGATCTGAATGATGTGGAGTCCGTCTATAGCAGTGGTTCTCAAGTTTTGGTCCTCCAGGTGTTTTGGACTTTAGCTCCCACAATTCCTAACAGCTGGTATGATGGCTGGGATTTCTGGAAGATGAAGTCCAAAACACATGGAGGACCAAAGCTTGGGAAGCACTGACCTATAGGAATACTCAGTTTTGTAATGGGCAGCTTCAGAGTTTGGAAATGTTTTTATTTGGATTTTGGGCAATTTTTCTTTGCTCTAGAAACAGACTGACTTGAGATTTGTACTAGCTGTAGTCTTAAAAAAGGTAATTTTCTCAAACTTTCACAGAGTTATGTGCTGCTTAATACCAGTATGTGCAAGAAAAGGAAAATTGCACCTGTGGGCTGGATCCCATTCCTCTGCTTTTCTCAAAAAGAAACACATTCTTATTCAACAACGTGCCATAGGGAGTTTCTTACCTTCCCTTCTTCCTTAGAAATACTATATGACTTTAATCTGCAAGATTATATCATCACACATTTCTATACTGATGCCATATAATCATATATCTCTCTGATACGGTATGTGTAATTTTGTGAAGAAATCATTGCATTATTCATGATACAGAATTATGTCTTTGGTTCATTAGGGCCAGATGGAAAGCCATATCATTTCTCCCTGCTTTTAACTACTTCTCTCTTTTTTTTAAAAAAAAGTAGTCTTCCATTTGTACTATCTTCCTGCATTTACGAGCAATAATGTAACAATGGGAATATTGAAGACATCCAAAAGGCAGAACACAGAGCTATTGAGCTGTCTGGTATATAAGAGATTCT
Organism: Anolis carolinensis; assembly: GCF_035594765.1. NCBI lineage: Eukaryota > Metazoa > Chordata > Lepidosauria > Squamata > Anolidae > Anolis > Anolis carolinensis. The sequence continues at coordinate 225,293,496 of NC_085841.1, forward strand.
ATCAACTTCAATGTCTACTTCTGCCGTCTTCTTCACTTTCACTTCAAAGGCTACCGGCACAGCCAGGCAAATTTAACGTAATTGTGATGCACTTAACGGATCCAGAAGAAGAAACTACATTTCAACGTACGTATTGTACAAATCATGAAACAAGCATGCAATGAAGTCTCCATTAATCATCATCTAAAAAAGAAATAAGCCATTTGTTATTTTGTCTTTTTCTTAAAAAAAAGAAAAAACCCAGCAACTATGAAATTGTGGGGAGATCAGATACAATCATTCCCTAGGCTGAGTCTATATGCTTCACATTGAACTTGCCCGCTTTTGGTCTAAAACTATTTAGTTGCTTGTGGTTTCCTCTAATTTTTTTCATCATTTTTAAAATGTATTTGTTATGCAATGCTTTTGACACGAAATAAATAAACATTGAACTTGCCTGGTATATGCAAAATACAGTAGGTTCCTGGTATCTGTTAGAGTTTCAGAATCACCTATGGATATTCAAGTCCCTAGAAGCTCCCATAATATGCAACGGCATAGTAATTTGGTGCCCCTTTTATTTGCTTTTTGAGTTTTAAAAAATATTTTCAAGTGGTGGGTGGTTGAATCTGTGAATTCAGAACCTGGATACAGAGGGCCAACTGTATAGGGCAAGAAATGTCAACTTCTGATTTGATTTTTCTAGAATTATTATTCATGGGTCATATTTATTTATTTATTTTCAGAAAGGCAAGGAGAAATCTCTTCTGAACAATTCTTTGAAAAATACAATTCATCTTAGAGTAGCCACTGATCAGAAATAACTTAAAAGCACACAACAACAAATAATGTATAAGCACGTTCTACAAATATTGAAGAGCATACGTGGATTCAGTACTAAAGTGCCATCTCGTCCCTCCTCCTAGGTAATAGCACTTTTGATCGAGTGCTTTCATGGTACTCAGATTGTTGAATGGGGATGAGGACTGTTAGGTAGCAACTAGGACCCCTTCCATCAGGCCTGTACTGAGGGGGGGGGGGGTTCAACCCCCCCCCCCCCCCGAAATTTTTCAGGTTAAAAAAAAAACCTGGGTTACTCATGAATATTAACTGGTTAACCAAATCCCCATGCTAAGGAACTGGAAAAACTACTTCTGAGTATTCCTTACCTAAGAAAACAATGTGAAATTCAGGGGGTTGCCATAAGTAACCAGTGACTTGAAGGTACACACACACACACACACCTTAAAGTAGTCAAATTAATAATGACCTGCTGACCAATTTTAAGTGCCCTCACCTTAAAAACAATTTTGGAGTCCATAATTAAGTGTCTCACAGTTCTAAGTGATCCAGTAATCTAGGAGAGGAGGTTAGTTGGAGGAGGTCACTTTTCTTTATGAAACAATTCTCTCGTTTCTATGATTAGTGGTTATTTCCTTGAGAGAGCTAATGCCTCCTCTCACTTCAAACCATCTGTAATTAACTACTTTTGGTCCCATTGAAAATTATCCATGTGTATTATATGCAAACAAAACACACTTCCCTCTCAGAATGGCAGGCAAGGCTTAAAGGTCATTTAAAGGAGCTCCAAGATAGCCTGCCCAAGGCCAGGAAAATTCCAAAGATGCTTCACTCAAATACAAAGATAATGGTGGGTTTGATGAAAGTGGAAGCATATAGACATTCAAGTTGTACTGTATGCTAATGGTCTTAGGTTTCAGTTGGAAGGTCTGATTTTATCCAAAAAGTGCAAAGCATGTTAAGCACCTCTACTTGAAACAAATTCATGCAAAATCTGTGAAACCTATTTCTAGTATAATAGATGGTGCTCCAATGATTCTGTCCAAATGCCAGGAATGTCATCAAAAGTCTTTTTCAGGTGAGAGAGTAAAGCATTTGACAACTATAATGGGGTGCATTTACACCAGTTATCGGCAAACTTCATCTCTCTAGGTGTTTTGGACTTCAACTCCCAGAAATCCCAGCCAGCTTACCATCTGTTAGGAATAGTAGGAGTTGGCAGATTGAAGTTTGCCCATGCCTGATCTACACAGAAGATATAATGCAGTTTGGCACCACTTTAACTGCTGTGGCCAGTGCCATAGAATCATGAAGATCTCTCTAGAAATATCTAGTTTCTCCAGCATGAGTCTACAGTCAACACTCCCTATTTGCAGATTTGATTATTCATAGATTTGATTTAAATATTCTCTCTAGATCCCCCAGTATGCATGAGTCTACAGTTGACTTCAAATAATACTGGAGAGTCTAGAGCAGTGGTTCTCAACCTGTGGGTCCCCAGGTGTTTTGGCCTTCAACTCCCAGAAATCCCAGCCAGTTTACCAGCTGTTAGGATTTCTGGGAGTTGAAGGCCAAAACATCTGGGGACCCACAGGTTGAGAACCACTGGTCTAGAGATTCCAAGAGAGATGTTCACTCTATGGCCAACTTTCTGCAGAAGTTGACATAGAGTCACACTGGAGGATCTAGAGAGAACATTTAAATCAAATCTATAAATAATCAAATATGCAAATAGGGAGGGTTGACTATATAATAATAAAAGAGAAAGTATGCACAGGCACTTTTACAAGGCCACCTTCCCAGAGTGACTTCTGCTTGTCAGACAGTCCATGAAGCCAGGGACTGTGAAGATAAGCTAGGACTGCGGCTCCCATCAATGATGCACCATCCACCATCAATGATGCACCATCCACCATCAATTCCTCCTGCCATATAGAGATGCTGATCAACAGAATCTTAATAAACATGTAGAACATTTAAGATAGTCTCTTTAACTGAAATTTCCTGTATCTTTGCAGTACATCTTTGAAGCAAGCAGGATCAACATGCAAATACTTTTTATGCCCAATTAGGGGTGGGCAGTTTGAGCATTAGGATAGGAAGACAGCATGTGCCAGATGGTTGAAGATCATTTGCATTTTTACAGATACATAGGCAGCATGATGATCACAATACCTGCATGGAAATGGTGGATATGAGACCCAGGGATTCAAGGGAAGTGCCGTGAATAGATGTTTTTGTCATTTCCAGGTTACAATCGAAGACTCCCTCCCAATAAAAGGCACAAATTATTTTTCTTTCCCACATACACACCATGACATCACACTGACTTTCTGACATGACTTTAAATATTCATTCTGTTACATACTTTGAAATGCCATTCCTACTGTTTTATTGCAGGAGATGATGTGCATCCCACAGGCAAGTTCAGGCTGGCAGCAAACGTGATTGGCAGGAAGAGAATGGAAAATGGAAAAAAAAAACCTAAAAGAATGCACAGGATAAAGCGATACATCTGTTCACTGCTGCAGGATAGTATGTGAACACTGGTTCACTTTATTTAAGTGCCCACTTTAATAGGGACTAAACTTTAAAATGAAAAATGCTGGTTCTCCCTCTATATTCCTCTTGCTACCATCTAATGTGAAAAATTGATCCTTTTTGCCACAGCAAAAAATTGCATCCATTGTGAACACTTGGGATACAGCCCAAGACCCTCCCATGGATATCTGAAACTTTGGATAACCCTATATTTTGACTATATTTGGCATGGAAGCATACCATAAAATAGCACAGAGGTCTACAAAAAATGAGAAGAAAATATATATTGGATCATAGGTAAAGGAAACTGTCGATATTGATTCTGTGGGTAAAGGGGTTGTGTTGTACATGTCATACAAATAAATACTGTAGTAGTTGATAAGGATCCAATAAGTGGGATAATTGGGGAAGTGAAAAGGCAGATCTCAATCATTCCTTCATACTGCCCTGGTCAACGGAGACTTCTATCCTAATGTAAACAGTAACATTCAGAAGATAATTTTCATCAAAACTGTGGTAGAATAGAGCTGATTAAATTCCCACCCTCCACTCTCCTGTACAGTTGCTCTTCTGCACACTATAGTATATATTAAGGTGTAGTAGTGTTACATATGGCAGGGGTGCAAAACTTTTAGACATTCTGGAATATAATTTCCATAATCCCTTACCATTAGCCATGCTTCTAATTGAAGTTGTATAATTTCAGAAGGCCAAGGGATCTCCATTCCTGGTGTAGAAACAAATACGTTTCTTTGCACGTGCAACATACTTCCCAATCATGGTATGGTTTTAAAAGTTTTTAATTGTTTCACTTGTATTCTATTATTTCGAAATGTCTTTTAATGCCGTATTGTTGTCAAGGCATCAAATAGCTGCCTTTTATGTAAAGGTGGGATAGAAATATAGCAAATAAATAATCATGTTAGAAATAGTACATGTGAAGTAAATTCCCAGATAAAAAGTGGAAGGTAGATGGAGAATACTATGCACAACTGCATGTTGTAACACTGGTGATTTAGAAGCCAGGATTGCATACCTTAAGTCCCTCCTTTAAAAAACAATTAAAATCCCACGTGTTAGCTTTTTCCTGCCATGCAACGATGCATAGTCCCAAGTATTTTTCAAGAACCCAGATGGATTGAGAAAATAGTGTACCGTATATGCTAGGCTTGCTCAAATAATTCGATTTCCCCGTTACCCGTTATTAATTCGTTACTTTCGTTAGTTTTGAAGCAATATACGGCCTTGATTGTCCACACGTCTGGATATCGCGGTTTCGAACCGCGAGAGGCCGTTTTTTATTATGTCGTCGTTTTTTTCGTTAGGAAAAAAAGCTTTTGCAAATCACCCAAACTCCCACCATTCAGGCCCTTTCCTTTTGTCCCTCAGCAAAAGGGGCGTCACGGGCTCAGCCAATGGGAGGGGGTGAGGGGGAAGGAGGCCGAGGAGGAGGAGGAAGACGGAGGGGGGAAATGGCCGCCGCCGCCGCCTCGCCTCAGCTCAGGCCTGGTGTCTCTCTGTGAGGCGGGAAGGCGGCGGATGGAGCCGGGAATGGAGAGACCGAGAGAGACAGAGACACGCAGAGATGGAGGCTGGCGCGGGGCCCGGCGGTGAGGAGGAAGAGGCCCGGGATGTGAGGGGGTGTGGGCCAGGCCCGTCCTCGGCTGCTCCCGGGGAGGGAGGGAGGGAGGACTACGACTCCCAGGGGCCCAGATTCGCACCCTCCCTCCCCCCAATACAGGTCTCCATACGACGCTACATGAACTTGAATGGATACTGTGGTTGTGTTGTCGAAAGCTTTCATGGCCGGGATCACACTGTTGTATGTATTCCAGGCTCTATGGCCATGTGCCAGAAGCATTCTCTCCTGCCGTTTCACCCACATCTGTGGCAGACATACTCAGAGGTTTTGACGTCTGTGCGAAGCTAGGCAAGTGGGGTTTATATATCTGTAGAAGGTCCAGGGTGGGAGAAAGAACTCTTGTCTGTGGGAGGCAAGTGTGAATGTTGCAATTGGTCACCTTGATTAGCATTGAATAGCCTTGCAGCTTCAAAGCCTGGCTGCTTCCTACCTGGGGGAATCCTTTGTTGGGAGGTATTAGCTGGCCCTGATTGTTTCCTGTCTGGAATTCCCATTTTCTGGGTGTTGTTCTTTTACTGTCCTGATTTTAGCTTTTCTGTAGCTAAAATTGCATATAAAATTGATTCTATAGGGAGGATAAATGATTGGATTTCAACTCCTACAGCTTAGCTTTCTCTGCCAATAATGGTACCATACCAAACTAAACCTCCCAAGATTCTGTAGCAGTGAGCCATCTTGGATATTGTAAGGGATTTATTATTATTATTATTATTATTATTATTATTATTATTATTATTATTATTATTAGACCTTGCTCCCAGGAAGGTGCCTTCGCTGTGGCTCCCAACTTATCTATCTACCTTTCCACATATTCTCCACATTGTGTGTATGTGTAAGTATATTATATATACATGAGCCCCGGTGGCGAAGTGTGTTAAAGCACTGAGCTGCTGAACTTGCAGACCGAAAGGTCCCAGGTTCAAATCCCGGGAGCAGAGTGAGTGCCCGCTGTTAGCTCCAGCTTCTGCCAACCTAGCAGCTTGAAAACATGCCAATGTGAGTAGATCAATAGGTACCGCTCTGGCGGGAAGGTAATGGCACTCCATGTAGTCATGCCGGCCACATGACCTTGGAGGTGTCTATGGACAACACTGGCTCTTGGGCTTAGAAATGGAGATGAGCACCAACCCCCAGAGTCAGACATGACTGAACTTAACGTCAAGGGATACCTTTACCTTTACCTATACACACACACACACACACACACACACACATATGCAGGGACTATATATATATATACAGTATATATCACACACACACCAATTTAACAAAGTTTCAGCCACAAAAACAAAGTTTCTGAAGTAGAACAATGACTTTCACAGTAAAGACAACCCAATTTAACAGGAAATAAGACTTTCAAACCAGGAACAGATTTTTGCAATTATTAAAAAATGGTTTATTATAAAAGCTATGAAAATTCGCCAAAAATCAGAGGATAAGGGAAACGTTCCAAATTTTGGTGAGCTATCAGTGTTAAATGTGTTCTACCACTGTACCAAGTTTGAAGAAGATCACTCAAAAAATGAGGGCGGTAGAGTCCTGTAAAATCTCCCCTTGTGCTGTTTTTTTTGGCCACTGCGCATGCGCGTCCGCCATTAACGAATTAATTTAGAAAATAACGAATTTTCGTTAATTTTGAATTTTTTGGGGGGCAAAATTCGGAAATGACATCAGAAACGAAACGCTGGCACCCCCTGCTTTTGAAACGAGTTTAGAATCAATTTTTTCATGGATCGCTCAAGCCTAGTATATGCCAATGGGAAGACATGGACAAGTGGAGCTCAAGACATCATATGACAAGTGCTATATGGGTGCTGGCCATAAGTGTACACAGCGCTTCTTAGTCACCTTCCTGACCTGGCCTCCTAAAAATGTACTGGTATGCTAGTGTCATTATCCCTGCATAACATGGATTAGAAAAGTTGTGGCCCATCAGAAGTGGAAGGCACCAATTCAAAGTGGAATAGGCAAAGGAAATTTACACAAATCTCTACTTTTCAAGATCTTACACTGACATCAGCCAAACATTAATAATTTCATGGCTAATGTTAATTTTTACTTAAACAAAATAGTGAAATGTGAAGCAATGAACAGCATGATTCAAATAGTTTATAGTACTATAAGAGCAGGCTAACATGTCAGCACTCTGGAAACATCTTCCAAAACAAGAACATGGGACAGAGAGATATCTGTGTTAACTGACAGCTACTTACACAGCAAAGATAGAGGGTCATCCAGTAATTAAACTGTAACATCAGCATTCCTACTGAATTTGACCCAGGGACCAAAAAGACACAAATGCATTTTTTTTCAAACAAATAGTAAACATGGAAGAAAATTGATAGGATTAAGAAGAAGGTGTTTTAAAGCCAACAATGCTTATGCAGTTGGGAATCCAAAACAAAAATAATTGATGATTTAATCCGAGAATGATTGCCATGTCTTTTGAACTTTTTTAAACATTAATTTTAAGACATCATAATTTAGGTCATGTCTCATATAGTACATGAAGAATGGAATCAATATGAGCTATGCACCCACAGTATCACCATCCATGGTTTTAAATAATATTAATAATAATAATAATAATAATAATAATAATAATAATAATAATAATAATAATAATAATTTTTATCGTGTCAGAAACGACTTGAGAACATACTACAAATTGCTTCTGGTGTGAGAGAACTGGCCATCTACAGAGACATTGCAGGAAAGCTTGGGTGTGTTGCTGGGAGGCTTCTATCATGTCCCAAAATAATAATAATTTTTATTTATATCCTGCCACCATCTTCCCCAAGGGTCTTGGATGGCTTACAAAGCACTCCAGGGTGCAGCATATAACATAAAATGGTACATAAATATAAAAGAATAACACATAAAATTATAACTCCAACCACTACCATCAGACATAACATAAAAATAGAATTGCTCAATTGCATTTTATCAACTAGCAACAAAATATTCCTCTCTAGGCATTTTCTAGGTTCTCCACCATGACTCCTTGGTATTTGTGGACTAGATGCCCTTCATTTCACAAGGGTTTGCTATTATCTGTGGTTCCCCGAAAGTTCAGGAATCTACCCCATGTGGCTATTGGGGTTGTACTGTTCTTAATTGGAAGAGTAAGTAAGTACTCTTGAACACAGTATGGTTTCTTGCAGAATAAAAAGGCATAACTGTACTACTGTGAGCGGCCATCACTTATTAGTAGAGGTCCACGTCGGATTTAGATGGTTTGTGAAGAAGTGGGTATCTCTGAATTCATTGGAGTGTTCCTTGAAGTGCAGTCAAAAGCCAATCCCCAAACAGAAAAAGCTAAAACAGCTGGATGTTGACCCTGCCTTTTGGAAAAAAGAGACACTGTGGCACAATAATAGTGCCTTTTCTGTGGCAAACAATTAAGGTGGGAGAGAGAGAAGATGTACTGTTGAATGACTTATGTCATATAGACATATTTTATCAGAGGTTCTACAAGTGGTGTGTTTTGAGGGAGGGATGTGGTTTGACTGAAATATCCAGGGGTTCCCTGAGTTGTTCTCTAGAAGGGAGGAGCCTTTTCCATCTAGTGTGGTGTTATATAGTGCGGTGTAATATGGTTTCAAGTTCTGCCCTTTCTTTCTTTCTTTCTTTCTTTCTTTCTTTCTTTCTTTCTTTCTTTCTTTCTTTCTTTCTTTCTTTCTTTCTTTCTTTCTTCAATCAATAATTCCTACAGGGGGAGAAATATTAATGTATTCCACAGACCTTTAGCTTTACTGGTATTTACTTCTTGCTCCTCTCTCTCTCTTTCTCTCTTTGAAGAATTTATTATGTCGTGACTCCATCTTGCCATTTCCAGAAACTGTGATATTGATTTGAATTCAAATGAATGTGTGTTCTATGCAACATAATTGTGATGGTGCTTTTGCCTTACTAACACTAGTGTGCATTATTTTAAAAGGCTTTAAAGAGGATTTCAAGTATTATGATTCCCTAGCCCCTGCATTCATTATGTAAATTCACATGTAAACTCAAAGACACGTAATACTGACCAATACACATTTGGGTGCATCAAATGTTAGACTTATATCTGAGTATAGTTGACCTGGTGATTCCAAAAATTGTACCAGTTTCCTCCTATCACCTATAGTTTTTGATATACAGAAAATATGCCATCTACAAGTCATCGTGTGTTCACTCATAGAAAATCATGATAACCACATGTAAGAAACCGGAGTTGATGCAATCTATCCAATGTACTTTTCTGAATCAATGCCCCAAGTAACCCAGGAACAGGCCTAACAACCAAGGTCCCAAGAAAACCTTTTTCTTTGGTTGGGCTGTGTGTTGCACCTTGCCACTAAATGACCATGTCTGAGATATAAGCCATAAAGTTGTCATGGTTTAAGACACTGCACAGTTACATTGTATGCTGGTTGAAATACACTTGCATCGGTGCATCTAGCATCATAAAAGTGCAGTTATGTCTCATGCCACTTTTTCTAGTCCCTGGCACAAGCAAGTGGACTAGCTACTCTTCTGCGGTGAGAACAATCATGGTGACCTACAATCTCATCAGACACAGTCTTCTCTGATTCTTCTCCCCATTTTTTATGCTACCGAATTGGAGTCCCAGGGAAGTCCATCACATGACACAGGCCAACTTCTGGTCCCTTTACACCTCCACAACAATAAATAAAACAGCATTAAAAGTGTGTGCATGTGAGAGAGAGAGTATATGTGTATGTATATGTATATGCGTGTGTATATATATACAGTGTATGTATAGATATATATATACACACACACACACGCAAGCTAGGAACTGATTTATAATTTTCGTTATGGGGAAAGGCTAACCTACATGCATGCTAAGTGTCTTCTGTTCACTTGCAAATTTTGGCAGACAATGTCCATGTTCTGGTTCTTCAGTAAAGAATTGCTTCTTGTTTAGCTTTAAACTGAACTTGGACAATACAATACTTCACAAGCTACCTTATCAGATGCAGTTTTCTCTGTGTCTTCTCCCCGTTTCTCCGCGTTGTCGGAACGGAGTTCCATGGAGTGCATCACATGATGCAGGCCAACTTTCAGCAGTGTAGAGAAATGGAACCCAGAGTGCCTTTTGAGGAGTCAGGTATTATTTGACTCCAAATGGCACAAAGTGGGGAATATGGGGGAAAGGCAGACCTGAAGGAGAAAAGATGTGGGATGGCAGAAGACCAACCTTGATTGGAAAGAACAGAGTAAGATGGTTCCCTCCACTGTCCCCCGTTTTCTCTTAACTCATGTGATGAGGTCCTACTTAACCATCTGACCTGAGAGAATACCCACCAATCTGACCTCTCTATCCCCTTCCTGCCCACTACCAAGTCAACTATGTTCGGGGGGGGGGGGTCAAACTACACTTTAAAAAAAGTTATTTCCAAAACAACAACAGAGGTAGTTGCCTTAAAGCCATCAGATATCAAGAAAAAAATGTTTCCACATCAGAATGAGAGGAACACTGTGTTTTCCAGCAGGACTGGGATCAAGATAAGCATGCATTATTTAGCTTGTTTAGATTCAAACTAAGCAATCCGAAAAGCCCAAAGCAAATCATATAGGAATGAGGATACTAAGGAGGCATGGAGTGAAGAGTATCAGCTGGAAAAGAAATACAGAGAAATTGAATAGATATTATTCGAATGGAATACCCTGGAAGAAAGCTCATATGAATGGCATGATGAATAGGAACACTCCTGCTAGAAAGTGAAGACATCTGGCAACATAAAGTTTCCACTTGTAATACACAGGCCTTCAACCTGAACTCTTTGCATTTACTAGTGGAACATTTACGCTGGTTAATTCCTTGTGGATAAAATATAGGGAATTTTAGTCTCCAGAGCTGTCTAGACAAAACAATTCATTGGCAATAATTTCCTGAAGAAGGGCTTAGTTCAGATCAGAATATAATTAGTGTGCTCTTGATTTGGCACCTCTTTCGCTATTTCTATGGCAGCATTGCAGCATTTTGCCTGTACATTGCCCTAATGTGGCTGTGTCAGGTAGCCGAAGACAGAAAGCTGGCTCCTGTTCTGTGCTGGATGAAATCATTTGTCCTGTAAAAGACAAAACCTGATTACCTTTCTGAAGTCCAGAAGACCCGGGCCTCTTAGAGATAGGATGTGTTGAAAGGTGTTTAGTGTCTTGTCAAGAGATGAGGCGAAAGGTGAGGGGCCGCATCTGGGGATGGAAAAAGGTGGCACTAGCTAGACCTAGAAGTGCACAGAGATGTGAGGAAAATGTATCACAATCACAAATTAAGAACAATATCATTAGATTCTGGGGCATTTTAATTCTTCCCACAGTCAAATTGACAACCCAGGTGATATTTCCTCCTGATGCCCTGGAAGTTTTTTTGGTTGCAGCTACACAGAACAGTTTGGGAGAAGACAATTCTCAAGTAACATTTTTTGTAAAGATGGTGGCTGGCATAATTTGCTACCCTTGTTAGATGGCTGAATTACGGCTAGGATGCTGCATGGTGGGCCATAAATCTTTATATTGGAGCTGTATAAATTTACATCTGAATGCTTCATTTTTAAAAATGAGTCATGAATGGAGCCCTGATCTCTCATCATCTTTAAGATCAGTGAATGGAACAGCATAATATCGTCTTTCAACAGCCAGAGGCAAAACTTCATGCAGTGCGCATCAAGTAAAGATTGATTTCAGAATTTCAAAGAAGGAAACTCTGGGCTGAGATCTTGCATCACACATCTGTAATGTGGGGAAAATTTTCTGACCAGGAGCAGGACACCCACTGACTTTCCACTGCCCTCCAGTGCCCCATGGCCAGAACAATTCCCCCACATTGCAGCCTGTAATGCAAGATCTCAGCCAGGAATTTCCTTCATCTTTTCTTTGTTAAGGGTCCTAGATCCCATCTCCTTGCATTCTTTATGCAAGAGCAGTCTGCCTCACAAAATGCCATACTGGTGTGCATCACAACCATTGTATAACAGTTGTATTCTTTGCTCATTGCACAAGAGCAACCTGTTTCACAAAATGCAAAAGACCACACTTATGTGCAACAATTGCACATCAACCTCACTCCTTGCTCCATTGGTACAATGGTATGGCTGAGAGTACAATACTTTGACAACACTGCAATTCTCAACTGCACGGTTGTAGGTTGGTTTACCATGCTGTGTATTCCAACAGCAGACCCAATGTCTAAAATCACTACTCCAATATTGATTTATGGATATATTCTCCTTCAGGTTTTTTTTTTTTTGGCAAAAGGCTTTGCAGCATAAAGTGGTTTCCTGTGGTTTTAAAACAATTAGAAAGTAGAAATCAAAACAACTGCGGGTATATATAAATGTCCCTCATACCAATCTACGGAGCCATGACATTTTCCCTGCTGCAGAGCAAACTCTGTTTTCTACTCACCTTTAATTATAATTATCCTTGGACCTGACTCCAGAATGTATTTCATCCCATCCACATGTCAAACAGGCTTTTGATTTGAAACACTGCAAATACTTGACCTGTTGATCCTGAAGTGTTTATCTAGAGATGTTTAGTTTAAAAATGTTTCAGTTTGATTTTTTTTAATGAGAGAAACTGTGTGATTGTTGCAATGAACAACCACTTAGAAATCAGCAGAGACAGCTGATGGGAATGGAGCAGGAAGACTGCTTCATGGTTGCTCGTAGAGAACAGCCAAACAGAACTGTGTTCACAGCATACAGTATACAGGCATGGGCAAACTTTGGCGCTCCAGGTGTTTCGGACTTCAACTCCTACAATTCCTAACAGCCTACCAGCTGTTATGAATTGTGGGAGTTTAAGTCCAAAACACCTGGAGGGCCAAAGTTTGCCCATGGCAGGTATATAAGAACCTGATCTCATTTCTTCAAGCCAATTGTGTGTACATTTGAAAAGTGTTTTTTGGATTCAGGCTAATCCTTGTGTGCTCCATATCCATTGCCCAGCCCTATTCTATTGACTTTTTAATTTTAGTGACAAGTGAGCAGAAAACAAACAAAATTCCCTATAACGTATAGATTTCATTCATTTTAGCTCTCCATGCCCTTCATTTTTTGTTAACATGGTGGTATTTATGTATCGTGTCAAAAGCGAACCGGGGTACAGTTGTAACGTATTTGAAAACACAAAGTAAAAAAACCTGGCATTATACTAAATATCTTTTGACCAGTAGCTGGCCGCTTGGAGTGCCCCTGATGTTGCTAGTTGGAAAATGCCAGCTGAACAGACTGCACTCAGGCACCACGAGGTGCAGAGCCAAGCTTAAGAAATGGGGCCACAAAGTGGAATCCACAACATGCAAGTGCGGAGAAGAGCAAACCACAGACCACCTATTCCAATGCAGCCTGAGCCCTGCCACATGCACAATGGAGGACCTTCTTATAGCAACCCCAGAGGCACTCCAAGTGGCCAGCTACTCACTGCTACTACTTCAAATTGTAGATTCCCCTTATATTTTTTCAGTATATTTACCTGAGGTTTTCCTTTACTGTAGGATATTTTCATAAGAATTACACATAGTAGTGAGAAATATGGTTGCCAAATTGGAAACTAGTAAACACAGTCCTTGTTTCTAGGACACAGATTCAATAGATTCAATATTTTACTAGTGTAATGTTACTAAAGCACTTCAGCGCCTTGACTATAACTACTGAATAATGATGGTGGTGGTGGTGGTGATGATGATGGTGATAATAATAATAATAAAGAATAGAGAAGGATCCGTAGCAATGAGTGAAAAATGGTTTCTGAAATGTTGCATGAGTCTAGATGTGACACGGGATCTGTGAGAAAGGGATAAGAAAGAGCACAAGGAAGGAAAGAGTGTGGAAACCCAGGCTATTTCGAGTTTGGATGACAACCTGCAATTTGCAAGTTGAAACATACCATTGTTCTTCCATATCTACAGATTCTATATTCATGGATTCAACCACCTACTACTGGAAAATATTCCAAAAATCACCCAAATTTCCAAAAGCTAACCTTGATTTTGACATTTTATATAAGGGGTGCCATTTTATTATGACATTGTAATCCATGGATTTGGGTATCCATGGATGGATCCAAACCACAGTGAATATCAAGGGCCTACTGTACTTCCAAAGACCTTTCCCTTTTTGGATAAACCCACCATTTCGTCTTTCCCTATGAAAGGGAAGATCCAGCCTCAAATCAAGTTAGTTGGCCCTTCAGTTGGTGTAACTCTCATAGGCTGTTTCCAAATTGCTGAATTAGGATCTGAGACTGGCAATTCCTATCTAATATGGAAGGTTATCTTGTTTTATTTGTCACGGATACCAGGTATTTCAAATCTATGTAGCAAGTTGTCAGTAAGAGAGTTTCTTCCACATTTTAAATGTGCTTTATCCTTCTTATGCTGACTGGAATCATAGCAATCTCATCTTGTATCCTTGATTAGATTACATATGTGCTTCTGTCAGGTTATTTGTGGGTTATGAATATTTATTTCCCACCCTGCAGTGTTTTGCTTCACACTTCAAATTCTTTAATATGTGATGCAATGTCTAAGCAGAATTCTCCTGAGGATTCAGCACGGTTCCCATCACACTTCATTATCTAGAAGTCTTTGCTGGTTTTTCTTCAGGTGCATCAAGTGCAACAACATCCAGGCTGTACGTAAAGGCTAACTATGAATAAGTAATAAATAAGAAAAGTGAATGCAAGTTTAATGGTGTTCAACATGAGTGTTTAAATGCTTCTCGGAATTGCAAATGTGTTTCCTTTTTTTCCCTTCCAGTATTTCTCAACTTATAAAAACAGGCAACTTGATCTTATGAGATCCAGGGTTCCTGGATTTGCTCTAATCTTAATTTATGCTGATGTAACACAGTCCCCTTATCTTTAACAGGTTTTTTTTAGTCCAGGAAGCATGATTGAAATATGGACATTAAGTGAACTAGTATGATGATAAACTAAGTACTTACAAAAAATAGTATCAGATTTCTGTAAATCAAGACAAGAAGCCAATTTGACTGTCTTTTACTAAAATACGTGGAGTACTCCCAAAGAAAGACAAAGCTGACAGAAAAAATGCTCTATTATTTATATATTATGTGGAGCCAGCGACCTCTCAAGATAGGTGTGTGATTTTGAACAATTTTTCAATTTTCTTTCTTTCTTTCTTTCTTTCTTTCTTTCTTTCTTTCTTTCTTTCTTTCTTTCTTTCTTTCTTTCTTTCTTTCTTTTGTCTTTTTAAGATTTCGAACCAGCAACCTTCAGGTCAGCAACCCAATCTTCAAGTCAGCAGTCCTGCTGGCACAAGGGTTTAATCCACTGCCACCGAGTTTACAATAATATACACTGAGAAGAGTAAATCCCAGTGCACATGATAAGGTTTACATTTGAGCAGACATTGGATCACAGAATTGGAAGACTTCCCAAGGGTCATGCCAAGCTCCTTGCTTCCTTGGGTCCAATGCCAGGGGAAAGGGAGGATCTAAGTCAAATACATGCATGCATTTTTACGTATGTACATGTATACACACAGGGACCCACAACTTAAACCCTGCTGAGAGATGACAACCTAAGCTCTCATATATGTGATAGCAGTGCTAGATGTCACCCTTCAGACATCATATCGCCTATCTGTCTCAAATTGGCAGAGATAGTACTGTGTTATCGAATGATTTCATGGCAGGAATCACAGGATTGTTGTGTGTTTTCTGGGCTGTATGGCCATGTTCCAGAAGCACTCTCTCCTGACGTTTCACCCACATCTATGGCAGGCATCCTCAGAGGTTGTGAGATATAGCTCACAACCTCTGAGGATGCCTGCCATAGATGTGGACGAAATGTCACCAGAGAATGCTTCTGGAACATGGCCATACAGCCAGGAAAACACACAACAACCCAGAGATAGTACTGATTCTCTGTTGCCCAACTTTTTTAGCTGCTTCTAAAATGTCCCAGATTTTCTCTCTTCTTTCTTTTTTCCACTTTGTCCTTGGCTTACTTCCATTGCCACTAACTGAATCCAAATCGTCAAAGTATACAGCTCAGCAAGGAGCAGAGGACAGGAGGCTTGAAATCTTTCCTTTCCCTATATGTTCAGGCAAGAACAAAACGTTGCACCCTCTCCTAGTTTGGATGATCTTTCCTGATCCATGATGTATACCATCTTGACCACACTTTGATGTTGCTTGGCTAGAAATTGTCCAGTTTTCAACTGAAATATTGGAGGATACGAAATGCGTCATTAAAATTTTATTCAATATAGCTTAATAACAATTAAGATAATTCTGGATGATCAAAAGAAATGTTAAAAACCAAGCATTCCCAAATTTGTTACAACATGTACTGCTTTTATTTTCTTTTCAAATCCACAAATTAAGGTTGTTTGTTATGCTTTATTATGAGTACAAAGAGATGTTCAGTTGATGCACACTGTTGACAGTTTCATGAACAGTTTTTTTCCAACACAATAGAAGCCATCCCAGGGGGGAAATACTCATTAGTAAAATATGTTTTTGATGAGAAATATTTTTATGAATGTGAGTTTTTGCCAGCATGAACTCATTATCCAAGTACACGGACTTCTCTCCCTGTGCCAAAATGATGGTAGCTGAATAAGGTGAAGCCAAAATTTAATTATTACAGTTAATTTTCTGCTTCCAAGAATCAAGGAATGACCCTTTGTCCTGCTTTCTTAGTATGGTTATCTTTGGGCAAGCGCTCAACTTTTACCACTGCCTGACTTATCACGGAGTTAGACTGAATGAAATTTCTGTTTATGATATGGTATTCTTGAACTTTAAAATCATAGAGAGCTTCAGATGAATTTCTTAATGCTGTACCTAGCAATATTTTCTTCATTTTCAAATAAGTAAGTACAACACATAAGTGTGATTGTTTATCCATTGTGTCCCTAAAACAAGGTTTTCAAACTCAAGGCTCACGGGCCACATCCAACCCACCATGTCATTTTATGTGGCTCTCCAGATGCTTGACTTCAACCCCTGTATTCTTCATCATTAGACATCAGGACTAGAATTAATAATAATAATAATAATAATAATAATAATAATAATAATAATAATAACTTATGCCTCAAGTACCACCTCCAGCAGCAAAGAACTGGTGGGATCACAAACCTGCAAAAGTATTGGAAAATGAGCACGCAAAGATACTGTGGGACTTCCGAATCCAGAATGACAAAGTTCTGGAACACAACACACTAGACATCACAGTTGTGGAAAAGAAAAAGGTTTGGATCATTGATGTTGCCATCCCAGGTGACAGTCGCATTGACGAAAAACAACAGGAAAAACTCAGCCGTTATCAGGACCTCAAGATTGAACTTCAAAGACTCTGGCAGAAACCAGTGCAGGTGGTCCCAGTGGTGATGGGCACACTGGGTGCCGTGCCAAAAGATCACAAAATTATGATCTGTCAACTGCAAAAGGCCACCTTACTTGGATCTGTGCGCATCATTTGAAAATACATCACACAGTCCTAAATGCTTGGGAAGTGTTCGACTTGTGATTTTGTGATACAAAATCCAGCATATACAACTCATTTGCTGTGTTATACTGTGTTTTTGTGTCAGAATTATTATTATTATTATTATTATTATTATTATTATTATTATTATTATTATTATTTCTTCTTTGTAGACCACCCTGTTTCCCCCAAAGGGACTCAGGGCAGTTTTCAGCATATATTTTCTTTAAGGGGTCACAATCTTCTATTTAAATAGTACATATAAAGGTATCATAGGCTCTAAATTAATATAAATTTCTTCCTTGACTACAATCTGATAAGTTCCTTTATGTTCATTTTTCAATTAATTTTACATTGAGATGTTGGATCATTGGTTATTAACAAAGTTCTCTAAATGTTCTCTTAAGAGTACAGTTATTTCATCCATTATCAGCAAACCTGTAATGCATTTTCCCAATTCTTCTAAGGGAGGTATCTCTGAAGCCTTCCAATATCTAGCATATACTATTCGAGCTGCCACTGTCATGTAAAACAATTTTTTCTGAATTTCCTTTCTAGTTCTTCATCAGGCATGTTCAAAAGGTACATTAATGGTGTCATTCTGAAATTTGTGTTTAACATCTTTTCAAGATTCAACATGAATCTGTTTCCAGTAGTTGTTTACTTGATGGAAGTCCTATTTCCAGAAAGACTCCTTCCTTTCATAGAGATCTCACAGATTCTGCTCACAGCTTTTAATTTTTCTTTTCTTAGAAGCAATCTTGAAAAAATGGCAATACGTTCATGAACTTCACGGTTTTTTAAAAAAATGTTACAGCTTTGAAATTAATTTTGGAAATGGAAACCTTTTGGAATGCATCCAGAATTGTGTACCACCTTGTCCTGCAAAAAAACCCAATATAGTACACCTTGAGAATAATACAAACTCATTTTGTCTCCAGTGAGAGAGATTAGTATATAGATTCCAGGCCAGCCTTATTGCAGGTTTTGGAATGAGAACTTTTCTTTTCATTGATTATATCCATAAATATATTTCCCTTGTTATGTTTTGCCCCAATGTTTGTTAGTTTCTCACTAGTCTTCACAGTGAAACAAAAAAGTAAACATATATAACCCATGTCCAATCGTGCAATCTTTAATAGTGCCGCGAAGTCTTACCTTTAACAATAAGCCTTTTCAGGGGCTTTTTAACTGGACTTATTTCTGAATTCAAACTGTCTCTGAAATGCACGCACCCAACAATCTCTATATGCGAGTCCTAATTTTAAAAATCAAAAGCATTGGGAAAATTTACATGAAAATACAATTACATTCCGTGGCATTTAATTTAACTCAATGTACAAATAATCTGAATAAATTATTTTAGTGGAAGAGAATGTAGATAGTTAATGATGATCTCGTAGCAAACCACACTGATAATTGACTGGCTGCCACTGAGATCACCTCATGCATAATTCTTTTTTTATTTTTTAAGAAATTTTATAGTTTTGGAAACAGCATTTCACATGTCGACATGGACATAATTTCCATTGAGGTTAATAGGAATAACGCATGCAGATGCCTGAGGGAAGGAAACAGGCTGCTAAAGAATTAATACACCCTTTATGCAAAACAGTATTACTTCTGTCTTCTCTTTTATATGCAAGCATGGTTTTCATTGCAGTAACACAGACAAGCTCTATTGAAAGAATCTTGAATTTCTATATTATATTCAGTCAACAAAGAATTTTTTTAAGTGATACATGGAATAGAAAAAAGTAAAAAAAAATAGAAATAGGAAAATACAAACTGGGATCACTTCATTCTATAAATCAGGGTGGGATAAAAATACATTCTACTTTCAGAAGTTATTGCCGTTACATCCTGCAGGCATAAAGGTGGAAGAATACTCTTCTAGCCACTCAACCTTGGAGATTTCTATAGTGTTGGATAAGCAAAGATGAAGTAAGGAAAGAAAACAAGGGTGCGTGGACAAATGTATTTACAACTACAAATTCTGATATAAGGAATATAAAGAATGGGATGTTTTATTAATCATGTTAGCCTGAGGATACCTTGTACTAGTATTAATATTTCAGTGGTAACTCAACTTTTATATATCCACATAAAGGACATTCTTCAGTGGTAGGAAGGAAATGTAGCAAGGTGTGAGCTAGTGGGGAGGACTCATCTTTGCCCTCATACTATGCCTCCAAGTGACTACTCTGCCACAGTCAGCTTCTCGCATCAGCCAGTTCTCTTGATGCAAAGGGAAGGCCACTCATAAATAAAGGACTAAAGGTAGGAGATGATCATGGCTGGCAGAGTCACAAAGTGGTGTAGAAGGAAAGAGTTTTGTGTCTCTTCTACACCAGTGAGAGGGAAGAGAGAGTGGCTTGGGTGGATAGCACTTATGAATGGCACCCAGGAGCAGATAGATAGTCTAAATTTGTGACAAAATATTTAAAGATGGCAAAGAATACCACTCTCCTGTCCACAGAGAGAGGTGGTAAAGGTTTTCCCCTGACATTAAGTCTAGTCATGCCTGACTCTGGGGGTTAGTGCTCATCTCCATTTCTAAGCTGAAGAGCCAGTGTTGTCCGTAGACACCTCCAAAGTCATGTGGCCAGCATGTCTGCATGGAGCGCCGTTACCTTCCCACAGAAGCGGTACCTATTGATCTACTCACATTTGCATGTTTTCAAACTGCTAAGTTGGCAGAAGCTGAGGCTAACAGCAGGAGCTCACCCCGCTATCCAGATTCAAACTGCTAACCTTTCGGTCAGCAAGTTCAGTAGCTCAGAAGTTTAACCCACTGCTCCCATTGGAAGTAACTTCTACTGATTTTTCAAGGACAATGTAGCAAGAGGCAACCTCATAAGCATGTTAACCCATTTAACCTGCTGCACCACCAGGGGCTGATGTTTCTTTAAAAATGGAATAGCACCTTGCAACAGGGCTTTGGGGGAGATGGCAGAAGTAGCATTTGCACTGGAGATTTGGAATAGATGGCACGGATTGGCCTTTCCACATGGGATTTGTTGTAGATAGTAAGGGAAAAAAATGCTAGGAACGGTTATTCACATCTGGACTTGGGGAAAATGGTAGGGACTGGTATTTCCACCTGGGCTTTGGGGAACATGGGATGTACTGATATTTGCATCTGGTTCTTGAAGGAGGTGGTAAGGACTAGTATTTATATCAGGGCCTTGAAGGAGGTGTTGGGGACCAGTATTTTCATTTGGGCTTTGTGAAAAGTGGTAGGGATTGGTATTTGCACCTAGGCTTTAGAGGAAATGGTAGAAACTTGTATTTCCACCAGAGCTTTGAAAGAGATGACAGGGATTAGTATGTGCATCTGGAACTTGAAGACAATGGTAGGAACTAGTATTTGTATCAGGGCCTTGAAGGAGGCATTCGAGACAGGTATTTCTATCTGGGTCTTGGAGGAAGATGATAAAATGAATTATAGGTGGTGATATTAGACTGAGTCATGACCACCTTCATTCTCTCGGGATATAATATACTGTAGAGCAGTGGTTCTCAACCTGGGGTCCCCAGATGTTTTTGGCCTTCAACTCCCAGAAATCCTAACAGCTGGTAAACTGGATGGGATTTCTGGGAGTTGCAGTCTAAAAACATCTGGAGACCCCCAGGTTGAGAATCACTGCTGTAGAGGAATATGAAGTGTGCTGAATTCCAGATGGCCATTTAGGGGAATACATTTTACATCAATGGTTCTCAACCTGTGAGTCCCCAGATGTTTTGGCCTTCAACTCTCAGAAATCCTAACTGCTGAGATTTCTGGGAGTTGTAGGCCAAAACACCTGAGGACCCACAGGTTGAGAACCACTGTTCTACATACAATTGGAAGGGAAGTTACTAGGTTTCTTGAATTAAGCAAGGCTGGAGAACTTGTAACCTTCCAGATGTTTTTGAAGCTCAACCCCGATTTGGTGAGGCAGTAGGCCTAAAAGTCAAAAATGATGAGAACTGTTGCTCAGCAACATCTGGAGGGCCACCAATTCCCCGCAGTGTGGCCTAGGTATCCTCTTCAATGTTCAACAAGAAGGAAATGGTTAAGTATTCCTAGGAGAAGAGGACACACATAAAACATTTAGTGCAATTCAAACTAATTTGCACCAAAGCAGGAGGCTTAATTAAAATCCTATTGCCTTGATGTCAATAGCAACTGTAGGTATGTGTCACAGAATGCAAAATAGTGGACAACAGCTGTGCATTTCATCAACGAACAATTTGTTTAATGAAAAACAAAAAAGTGAACTATAGATTGCCCAGTGGCATTGGGTAAACCTTAGCTGCTAAGGGTAGAAGAAAACTTTAAAATCAGCCTTTTGGGAGATAGCTTTTTCATCCTCTCAATTTCAACAGGAAACAGAAAGTGTTTATTTTATTAAGGTCACATAACTCTAATTTTAATCATGAAATAACACTTCTGTCCTCAAAACACTGGAGACCACTGAACTCAACGTGATAGCCCCATTCTATAAAGAATAATGCAAACATCATGTTTTTAAAAAAGCTCAGATCCAATTCAAGCTTCCCTACTACATCTTCTTCACCTTCAAATTTAGATGTCGAAAAGAACTAAGAACGTGTTAGTGTCCCCATAAATCATGTTCATGTTTAGTCTCCGGTGTGCATTAACACTTAATGCCATAGCTCATAAATTTCCACTCGGAGAACTCCCACACTGCATGATGTCATCTCCAATGACCTTTTGTAGGCACCTTTTGCTGATAGCAGACTTGAAGATCAAACTGCAGCAAAAATGTTTGTGAAACCCAAACTCTTGTAAAAGCTCATCACTTATTCTTTGTCGTGGAGACACTGCTTTTCCATGTCTTTCAACTAGGCAGCTTTGTTTACATGGAGCTAACCCATCTTCCTCACCTTTGCAGACAAGTTTTTGGCTCCTGGGCATGTTCCAGCAGCTGCAGATGATACTACAAAATAAACCATAAAGCAGAATACAGCCATACACCAAAGCTGATCTTGTGCAGTGCCTAAACATTTGAGTGACAAATTAGAAGTCCCTGTTTCAAATTTTCCCTCAGCTATCAATTTTCTAAGTTGCTTTAGACAAGTTTAGGCTTAGTCTAATTTCCTTGACCCTTCAAAGTAACCTGAGGGAAAATAATAATACTTATTTATATAATACGGGTAGTTGTAAGATTACAGGTACACAACACATCGGAGGCATTTTGAACACTTTTTAGTTTAATGAGATGAATTAAGATTACAAACTGTTTGTGGGTTATTTAAAACTCATTCAGGAAGAAGAGGAGGAGAAAGAGAGATAGTACTGTGATGTAGAAGGCTTTCATGGCCAGGATCACTGGATTGCTGTGAGTTTTCCAGGCTGTATGGCCATGTCCAGAAGCATTCTCTCCTGACGTTTTGCCCACATCTATGGCAGGCATCCTCAGAGGTTGTGCGGTATATTGGAAACTAGGCAAGGGAGGTTTATATATCTGTGGAAGGGTGGGAGAAATAAGTCTTGTCTCTTGGGAGAAAGTGTGAATGTTGTAATTAATCATGACTATTTATTATTTACATATTTATAAACACTGTAAATAAATAAATAAATAATCACCTTGATTAGCATTTGATGGTCTTGCAGCTTCAAGGCCTAGCTGATTCCTTCCTGGGGAAAATGTTTGTTGGGAGGTGTTAGCTGGCCCTGATTGTTTCATGTCTGGAATTCCCGTTTTCAGAGATAGTACCATTTGTGTATCAGAAATGTGAAGTGTGTATGTTAATCCAATAATATTGCTCCTTCTGAATAAATAAAATACTCAATTTGAACCCAATCCTTTAGCATTCTTAAAAACTTGGATAACATGGACAGAGAAGAATATGAATATTACATTTCTTCCCCACAGGTATTTATCTGGTAACACTGAAAAGCCATCAAGGGCTTATTAAATACACCATCAATATTAGGTCACAAGATGTTCAACCTCCACCATCCATAATACTTGAGGGAAGGATTCAACAACTGTTCCAGATTTTCCCATTGCCATCTCTGCCAGGTCAGATCAGTACAGGTTCAACATCCCGCATCTGAAATTTTGAAATCTGAAATATGGTACTTCAAAATTGTCCACTTAGGTGGAATATTTGCTTTCTGATGGTTGAATGAAAACAAACTTTGCCTCATGCACAAAATTATAAAATTACCTTCAGGCTCTGCATAAAACGTATGTGAAACATACATGAATTCTGTGCTTAGACCTAGGTGCCATCACCAACATCTCTCATTGAGGATGCATATACATATAAGTATTCCAAAATCCAAAAGAATCTGAAAGATGGACACTTCTGGTCTCAGACATTTCAGATAAGGGATGCTCAACCTGTACCAGGTCAGAATGGAACGGACACATCCAATGTATATTGACTTTCTGCAAAAGGTATTCTTTAGTGGAGTACTTAACAATGACTATGTTGTTGGTCACTTATTTGTTAACATTGAAAGATACAGTGGTGTGGTTGCTTTAAAGTTGCATTCCTGTCTTCCCTCTCTTCTGTTTATGGTGGAACAAAAATAAAGGGCGGTGTTCTGAAATACCAGCGATAAGCACAAAAAAGAGTGAGACAGTGAGACACAAAGGAACGCTGTGATGCGACCTTTTAAACTGCATCCTGTAATAACAGAGATTATATCCTTTACACAAACACGTCCCAATGTTCACAACACTGGGAGGCATCAGAAAGTTGTTCTCTTGCTGGTAACCAGGAGGTGTTGTTCTTTAAAAAATGAGAGAAATGCTTCCTGCTGACACTTAAGTTTCAGACAGTTTGATGTGAAAATTTAGGATACATGGGTGGTACACTCATACGCCAATGGCCAGGAGACCACCACCTTTTCTGCCAATAATGAAAATACACTGTTGCCTTTCAAAAAAACAGCACTCTAATGTGTTTCAGTGCACATATGTCACAAGGCTTGAGTATGGAGGATTCTGGTTTGCTCTAATGAGACTTTTAAAAAAGTTTTTAAGGAAAAGTGCTTAGTCTTACACAGGGCATAGTTTAATGTCTGCTTGCTTTACCTATTAGGTTTTGAATATGTCTCTTGGAAAATTGTAGGTCCACGGGGATTCTGAATTGTTACCATTATTATAAATATCCTATTTATGGACTTGACAAAAATCATACTTACCTTGTAGCTGCTGCAATCCAAACACACAATATTCCTGATTATTTGCTGGGAATGTGGTTCTTTTTGACACCCAAGGACTTTAATCAAATGCAAAAAACTTGCCCTTTACCCCACAGTTTCCTGAAAAATGTAAGTTTTTTGGAATATGGTCATGGAGCAGTGGGGAGCAGTTAGAGATGGGATGAATGCATGTACATGGGACAAGAAAGGTGATTATTATTATTATTATTATTATTATTATTATTGACAAAACAACATAGTATGACGCAGCAAACAAGATAGATATGCTGGATTTCGTATCACAAAATCACAAGTTGAACACTTATCCAGTGTTTAGGACTGTGTGATGTATTTTCGGATGATGCGTGCAGATCCCAGTAGGGTGGCCTTTTGCAGTTGGCACATCGTAATTTTATCAATGTCTATTGTTTCCAAATGTCGGCTGAGATATTTTGGCACGGCACCCAATGTGCCGATCACCACCGGGACCACCTGTACTGGTTTCTGCCAAAGTCTTTGCAGTTCGATCTTGAGGTCCTGATAGCGACTGAGTTTTTCCTGTTGTTTTTCATCAATTCGACTGTCACCTAGGATAGCGACATCAATAATCCAAACCTTTTTCTTTTCCACAACTGTGATGTCTGGTGTGTTATGTTCCAGAACTTTGTCAGTCTGGATTCGAAAGTCCCACAGTATCTTTGCGTGCTCATTTTCCATTACCTTTGCAGGTTTGTGATTCCACCAGTCCTTTACTGCAGGGAGGTGGTACTTGTGGTATAAGTTCCAATGAATCATTTGGGCCACATAGTTGTCCCTCTGTTTGTATTATTATTATTATTATTATTATTATTATTATTATTATTATTATTATTTATACCTTGTTTTATCTCCCCAAAGAGGACTCAAAGTGGCTTGACATAAAAGCATTAGTACACAATTTAAAATATATAAATAGACATCAAAACAGAATTAAATACAAACAGCACTAAAAAAAAATCACAGCTAAAATCCATCAAAAACATATTTAAAGTTAAAAACCACAGCACCCCCGACTAGATTTTAAACATCTTCATCTTTAAAAGCCTGCCTCAATAAAAAGGTTTTAGCCTGCTGCTGAAAGGGCAGCAGGGAGAAGGCCATTCTGGTTTCCCTGGGAAGAAGGGAGTTCCCGAGTTATGGATCAGCCACTGAGAAGGAAGGCCCCCTCTCTCTCATTCCCACCAAACTGGGCTTGAGATGGCGGTGGGACTGAGAGAAAGGTCTCTACTGAAGATCTCAGGGCCCAGACAGGTTCGTATAAGGGGATGTGGTTGGCCAAATAGCTTGGACCTGAACCATCTAGGGCTTTAAAGATCATAACCAGCACTTTGAAGTGTGCCTGGAAACCTACTGGCAGGTAGTGAGCAACCTGGCTGCACCTTTTTAGACCAGCTTAAGTTTCCAAGCACTCTTTAGAGTCCCATGTAGGGCACGTTACAGTAATCCAGATGGGATATAACTAAGGCATGTACCACTGTGGCCAGATCTGTCTTCTCAAGGAATGGGCTCAGTTGGCACACAAGTTTTGATTGTGCAAAGGCCTTCCTGGCCACCACAGATACCTGGGCCTCCAGGTTCAGTGCTGATTGGCTTCTTACACTTAAAGCAGAAATATATATATATATATACTAGCTGTGCCCGGCCACGCGTTGCTGTGGCGAAGTATGGTGGTATGGGAAATAAAGTATTGAGGAACTGGTGGTAGTTAAGGTCAAGGGTTTTCCCCAGACATTAAGTCCAGTCATGTCTGACTCTGGGGGTTGGTGCCCATCTCCATTTCTAAGCCGAAGAGCCGGCGTTGTCCGTAGACTCCTCCAAGGTCATGTGGGATGACTACATGGAGCGGCGTTACCTTCCCACCGGAGCAGTACCTATTGATGCACTCACATTTGCATGTTTTCGAACTTCTGGGTTGGCAGAAGCTGGGGCTAACAGTGGGGGCTCTCTCCGCTCCCCCAATTCAAACCTGTGGCCCTTCGGTCCAGAAGTTCAGCAGCTCAGCGCTTTAACACGCTGCGCCATCAAGGGATATTATTTCCTAAAGGTTGTGAATATACAATATTTCTGATTGGTTTTTTTTGTTTGTTGGAGCCAAGTATGAATGCTGCAATTAGGAAAAATGATTAGGATGTAATGGCCTTGCAGCTTTAAAGCCTGGCTGTTTCCTCCCTGAGTGATTTTTTTGTTGGGAGGGGTTAGCTGGCCCTGATTGTTTCCTGTCTGGAATTCCCTTGTTTTCAGAGTGGTGTTGTTTGCGATATTTTATGTGCTTCTACTGTCTGTGGCCTTGAGAAAACAGAGGATTTGCCAGACTTTGATGGTGGGAATACTTTGTTGGGAGGTGTTAGCTGGCCCTGATTGTTTCCTGTGTGGAATTCTCCTGTTTATTTACTGTTCTGGTTTTAGAGATTATATTATTCTGCATTATTCTATCCCAGTAATTATTTCATATTAAAGAAGAATCTCACTTATCCAACATTCGCTTATACAATGTTCTGGATTATCCAACGCAGTCTGCCTTTTCATAATCAATGTTTTTGTAGTCAGTGTTTTAAATTAATTGTGATATTTTAGTGGTAAATTTGTAAATACAGTACAGTAGAGTCTCACTTATCCAACATAAACGGGCCGGCAGAACGTTGGATAAGCGAATATGTTGGATAATGAGGAATTAAGGATAACCCTATTAAACATCAAATTAAGTTATGATTTTACAAATTAAGCACCAAAACATCATGTTAGACAACAAATTTGTCAGAAAAAGTAGTTCAGTACACAGTAATGCTATGTAGTAATTACTGTATTTATAAATTTAGCACCAAAATATCACGATATATTGAAAGCATTGACTACAAAAATGCGTTGGATAATCCAGAACGTTGGATAAGCGAGTGTTGGATAAGTGAGACTCTACTGTAAATACTACATAGCATTACTGCGCATGGAACTACTTTTTCTGTCAAATTTGTTGTATAATATGATGTTTTGGTGCTTAATTTGTATAACGATTACCTAATTTGATGTTTAATTGGCTTTTCCTGAATCCCTTCTTATTATCCAACATATTCACTTATCCTGCCGGCCTGTTTACGTTGGATAAGTGAGACTCTACTGTATATTTCTAATCTTATATTATCTGCTCAGAACTGGATTATATGAGGCTCCTTCTTCACAGCTGTATAAAATGCACACTGGATTATATGGCAGTGTGGAGTCAAGATAATCCAGTGCAAAGCAGAAAATATAAGATTATAAATGGGTTATATAGCTGTGTGGAAGGGCCTTGAGTCTACACTGCCATATAATCCAGTGCAAATTAGATAATCTGTGGAAGAAGTCTAAGTAAGGCCTAAATCTGCCTGTCCCCTAACTGAAACCTGGCTGTCCCTTGGTTGCTAGGCAGCAATTGGATAAAAAAAATTATTGCTCTCCCTCTAATTAGGACTTTATTTTTCTTTTCTTTTTGTTGTATCAACCTTGAAGCATGGATGATGGGTTGTGTTGACAAATTTTGAGGTTGGGGGGCCTGTACTTTTGTTGTTTTGTGAATTGCCGTGATGCCATCACTCTTTTATATATATAGATATAGTTGCCTGTATGATGGGGTGGGGTGGGATGGACTAATGAAGTTGTTACGGCAATGTTACCAAAAATTATATAAAAAGATTGGCGATGCAAGACATACACAGAGATGCATTTGCAGGAGAAAAGTCTATGGCTAATTATGCCAGTCTCACCATGATGTGTGTGATGTTTATAGAATCACTGCAGACCTTGAAAAATGTGGTGCGAAATATTTTTCCATAGACAACCCTATATCAACTTACTGCAATGTGAGCTACAAGTATATTGAATATTTACAGATTATTAAACACGATGAACAAATCCTTTTATTTTGGTCACACAGATCAAAAATAAAAATCATATACAAATAACAACATCAACACCATATTTACTACATACTCACAGCATGTTTAAAACATGGTTTAATACTTTCAGTGTTGGACCAGAACTCGGAGAGAACAGAGTTTGAATCCCCACTCAGCCATGAGTGACCTTAGAGAAGCTGTACACACTGAGGTTCAGAGGAAGGAAAAGGCAACCCTCCTCTGAAAAACATCTATATAAAAGTCAATGTATGTATGTATGGTTGGTTGGTTGGTTGGTTGGATTGTATCACAAACGCTTCTTCATGGATTAATGGATCTGGACCAAACCTGGCACACATACTCTTCTTTATCTAACTTCAAATCATTGAGGGAGTTGAACTAAAAATACCCCTTTCAGGCTCAGAACATAGGGAAAGAAAGGGAAAAAGCAGATTGGCTGTGGTGAGGTGAAGGATTGGCTGTTACTAGGTGAAGTGGTCCTCTGTGATGTCGCTGGGAAAGAAGGGGAATGAAGCATCTTGGCTGCTGGGTTACATGTGTATGAAGGAAAGTGAGGGAGGGAGGGAAGGAAGAGAAAGAAGAAGAGAAAGGAAGAGGTGAAGGAAGGGAGGAAAGAGAGATAAAGAAAGGAAGAGGAAAGGAAGAAGTAAAGGAAGGGAGGGGAGAAGGTGTATGAAGTAAAGTGAGTAAAGAAAGAGCCATAAACAGAACCTGCACATCATTGCAAGTGTTGCCATGAAGACATTGTGAAGTAGATCTTCTCAGAGCTGATGAAGGGAGAAAATAGGTGGGTAGCAGATCTAACAACACCGAGTATGCCAAGAAATCCCTGTGATAAGTTCACCTTAGGGCTGCCTAAGTCAGAAAGAAGAACAACATCAAAAATGAACTTTGTGAGCCGATGTGGTATAATGGTTTGAATTTGGGGCTGTTGAAGTAGGACTTTAGGAAACTATTTTTGAATGCTCCTCAACCAGTGAATGACTTTGGGCTAGTCATGCTCTCAACTTCAGAGAAAGTCAGTATGAACCCCCTTCTGGATATGTTGCCCCCCCACCCCCCGATACGTTTGTCCTAAACTCACCATAAGCCACAAAGGACTTAAAGGCACACAAGAAGCTCATCATCAGTGTATATCATCCAAATCTTTGACTTTTAATCTCCTTAAGGGTTCACTTATGCTGCTTATCACAACATGGGGTGACAAAGAAAAGAGAGGGCACCAGAGAAAACATGAAGAGTTTAGGGTCTATGTATCTTTTCAAAGTCTAATCCTTTCAAAGGAGCTAGAGAAGCATAATATAAGCCCTGTGAATCCAACTTAGAGGTCATGTACCTGGAGCACAGAGGTGCTTCTCTGTTTCATACTGCCCTCTGGGCCCATGACACAGGAGGTCGAAGTCCAGAATTGCATGAAGGTGCTTCTCTATGCTCCAATGTTTGTGGAACCCCAAGGAGAAATAGCATATTGCATATCCAAAAGAAACCAGTTGTCCTCAGGCACCTTCAAGGTTAGTCTAGCAAATTAATAATGACATAAGCAAAGCAAAGTTCATAGAAGCTGATCTGTTAGTCTTAAAAGTGGATGTTACTCTGTTGTTTTGACTGCAAGGGACTGACACGGATGACATGATGCAGATGGGTTTTCTTTGTTGATGCCCCCTCCCCAAATCTCCATAGGAGAAAAGATTGCATGGGAAAATCATTGGTCCATCATCAAATCTGAATGCTTTTTCCAGCATGAACACAGAACTTACCGTATTCTGTGTTAAATTATGTGCCCAATTCATGTATTATTTCAATTTCCATGTAAACCCAGACTAGCCAAACTCTCTTATTCTAAAACTTTCATTTCAGAATATCTGTAGCAGATGATCAAAGTTGATCTCAGGACATAGCTATGCTTTCTCACAAAATCCGTTTTTACCTCTATACTTCTTCAAGTTTTAGCCCTGCTAAACAGAGCAACTATACAAAATATTTCCAATTTCCCCAAATAATACCATGGAAATAAATTAGTACTTTCACCAGGAATCATCCATCAATTTAAAGAAGCACAAGGAGCAATTAGGATCATTGTGTGGTGTAAGAAATTTTGTTTTGTATAAATGCATCATTCACTGTGGGTGAAAGCACTCTGGTTTAAACATGCCTCTGATGTCGTTGCAAAGAATACTAAACTATCTGGGGCTGCATTGTCTCCCTGCAATTCAGATTTATTAGGCCCTGCCTGGAGGTTGCTGATGCAGAATAAAGTGGTCTCATTTTGCACTCAAGGTGAGATGGCTGACTTTGGCTGATGGAAGTTTCTTATGAAACGTGTGAACCTAAAACCAAGATGTTTTCAAAAAATATTTATCTTGAACAGCTGGATGGTTAATAGACTTCACTTTCTTTTCTGTTCAGATGTGAAAACAGTTTGATCACTACACTCTAGGGAAAATTAAAACATATTTCTGGGACCATTTCAGTTGTAAAATTAAATTGTGGAAGGATGCAGC
The DNA here is from genome assembly GCF_035594765.1 of Anolis carolinensis. Lineage (NCBI taxonomy): Eukaryota > Metazoa > Chordata > Lepidosauria > Squamata > Anolidae > Anolis > Anolis carolinensis. Next base: position 225,324,531 of record NC_085841.1, read on the forward strand.
TACATAGTAGAATTAATGTAGCTTGCTACCAGTTTAACTGCCATGGTTCAATAGTACAGGATTGTGGGAGTTTCAGTTTAACAAAGTCCTTGGCCTCGCCAGACTACAAATCCCATGATTCCACAGCATTGAGACATAGCAGCTAAAATGGTATCAACCTAAAGTGTAAAGGCACAGATGGAGAAAATCAATTCTATTCAACGAGGCAAATTGGAGACACATTCCATTTATCAGTCTTCAAAGATTTGTCAATTTTGGAATAACACAAAAGTAGTGATGTGAGTTTGGTGAACCTTTTATGAATTAGGAGAAATGGCAGCATCCACTTGGAAAAAATTATCAGTCTAGAATAGCAGAAATAAAATTATTAGTAGTCAGTAGTGGCGTGCATTCGGGTAAAAGCTTGCCCCATTTTGTTTCCAACATTCGTTGTGGGGCCCAATCCATTTTTTGAAAGCCCCCCGAAATTGGGAGGGTTCTTTTCAATTATTTTGTTTTGGGACCCGAAAATTGGCCCATCATTGGGGGGGGGGGGGCTTCCCACGCACTGGCTCCCCTTCCTGAGGCATTCGGCTGCCTGGCAGGCACTGCTCTTCTTCTCCTCCCTCACTCAGCATCAGGGCTGAGGTGTTTCCTTCCGCACTGATGCTGAGGTCCGGATGTGGGGCTACCTGGCCTCAACTCTCATGAGTGAATGCAGGGCATTGTGGGCATGAGAGAGGGAGAAAGAGAAGAAGTTTGCATGCATGAAATTTCAGCTCCACATGAAAGCAGGCTTTTGTGTTGAGCTGAATTTCATGTGTGGAGGGAGCTTCCTATTTTGTGCTTCCGAATAAACAGAAGACACGAAAGACATGAAAGAAACGGTAAGAATGAATTTCGTGCACATGCCTAGTAGTTAGTCTTCAAAATGATGACTTGCATCCTATTCAGTAGTTATGAGACTGTAAACTGAATGTACGCTCTTATAACAGCTGGGGATTCACATTTACAGTTGTTAATGACTGAATATGACCACAAACCCCTACTTTTTCAGCCTGGCAGTCTCTCAACTAAACCATTTTAGGATATGCACACCAAGATGCACTATGACCAGAAGAGAAATCATTTCTCAGCACCTGAGTCTAAATGGGATGTTGCTTGGCTAAAAAGGTAGGGTTTTTAACAATTATAGTGGAGGGAACGATGGCATCTCAGAATCTGAGCTGATATATTTTTAAAATCAAGTTCAACTCATGTTTTTTTTAAAAAAACCCAGATAATTTCATGAAAGTTACCTTTGGTGGAAGAGTTGCTCTCTTCTCACCTGTGTGAATCAATGAAATTCCTCATAGAGTGTCACGACCCAGGCTGCAGAGCACCAATAACCATACACAGAGGCCAGAATCTATCTAATATCTTTATTGTAGGAATATATAAAGTTAATAAAAACAAGTGTAGAAAATAGTCCAGAATTAGACCTTTCAGGAAAGGTCAGAATTAGTCCAAAAAAGCAATGTCCAATAAGAAATATTAAGGTCCAAAGTTGTAATCCAATAACCGAAACACTCACTTTGCCAAGCAAAGTGAGGGGAGATGACAAGGTCCTTTAGTCCATGAAACTTGAGCGAGGCTAGGAAATAACTTGATACTTGAAACAAGGCTTGAACGTGGAACAAGGTAACTAAGAACAAGAACAAGGTCCGTGGAATAACTTGATAAATCCGTGGAACAAGGCAAGGATTGATCCTGGGAAACAAGGCAAAGTCCGTAGATAAACAAAGGCTGGGAACCAAGGCGAAGGCTGGATAGCAAGGCAAGGCTTGAGCAGGAGCGAGGCTTGAACCGGAGCGCGCTGTCCAGACACAACTCGCTCCGTAGGCTGACGAATTGACTCCGCGAAGTTACTACGCGGGTAAAACACCTAAATAGAGTCTAGCTTCCCGCCGAAGCAGTTCTCTGGGAATCAGAACCGAAAGCTAACTCTGAGACCAGATGTGAGACTCCCCAAAGATTCTCACGAGAAGCAGTCTTAATTGGCCACATTCTTAGCTGCAATCCTCGCACTCCTGCGCGAAGCTGAATCTAAACTTCTCTGTTGTTTACAAAACTCCCGGCGCAAGAATACGGGAGAAGTAGGCTCTGGGCTTGTTTGACATACTTCTGGGAGACAACTTTCTTGCAGGTGCAAGGTTCCCAGATCTGCCTGGGAAAGATCTGGCTGAGAGGAATCCAGTTCAGACTGGGAAGGTAAAAAACCCAAGTTTTCATCTTCATCAGGAATTACAATGTCCTGAGCAGGACTACAAGGCCCATGAGTCATCACACTATCCCCCTCCTCAAGGCCCCTCCCAAACTGGGGCCCTCTCCCCGAGGCGCGAGGTCGCGGCTTGGCGGGATAGGTCTGATGAAAGCGACGGGTTAGATCAGGAGCATGGACTGTGGAGGCGTCTTCCCAAGAGCGTTCTTCAGGGCCAAAACCCACCCAGTCAATGAGATATTGTAGGCGGCGGCGGTGAAAGCGAGAATCCAAAATGTCCTCAACCTCGAACTCCTCCTCCCCATTCATCAAAACAGGAGGGGGGGCCGGTTGGTCTGTATCAGGACGCACACCATCCGCCGGAAGGAGCAGGGAACGGTGAAACACTGGGTGAATGCGCATTGAACGCGGAAGTTGGAGTTTGAAAGTCACGGGGTTTAATTGCGCCACCACTGGATAGGGGCCAATGAAACGGGCATCTAACTTCCGGCAAGGGCGGTGGGAGGGCAGAAAGCGAGTGGACAGGAAAACCCGATCTCCTACCTTGATTTCGGGGCCCGGCTGGCGATGTTTGTCAGCGTGGCGTTTATAGTCCTCCTTGGCTTGGTCCAGTTGCTGGAGCAGAAGTTGTTGCACCGCTGTGAGTTCCTGCAGCCAATCCTCTGCTGCGGGAACCTCTGAAGTTTCAATGACAGGGGGAAAGAAACGTGGATGGAAGCCGTAGTTTGCAAAGAACGGCGTTTCTTTTGTAGAAGCTTGAACTCCATTGTTGTAGGCAAACTCAGACAGTGGTAACAGAGAAGCCCAATTGTCCTGTTGATAGTTTACATAACAGCGAAGATACTGCTCCAAAGTGGCATTGGTGCGCTCCGTTTGCCCATCTGTTTGGGGATGATGAGCTGAAGATAAGCGAGAGTCTATGCCCAATAGTTTTTGTAGTGCCTTCCAAAAACGAGAGGTGAATTGAGATCCACGGTCTGTGACTAAACTCTTGGGCAATCCATGTAGTCTGAAGACATGTTGAAGAAATAAATCCGCAGTTTCCTTGGCCGTGGGGAGGCCTTCGCAGGGAATGAAATGGGCTAACTTGGTGAATAGGTCCACCACCACTAAGATCGTGGTGAACCCACAGGAAGGTGGTAGGTCAGTGATGAAATCCGCGGAAATTATTTCCCATGGGCGAGATGGGGTAGGAAGGGGGTGTAAAAGCCCTGAGGGCTTCTCCCTTCGTATCTTGGAGCGCTGGCATACTGGGCAGGTGTTGACATATTTTTCCACATCCTTGCGGATCTTGGGCCACCAAAAATCCCTTAGGATCAAATGCATAGTTTTAAATAGTCCGAAATGCCCTGCTGGTTTGCAGTCATGACACAGACGAAGCGCTTTTTCCCTGCCCGGTCCGGGTGGGATATAGACATGATTTCTATAGCAGAGCAGCCCATCTTTAAGCGAAAAGGGAAAATGCAGACCTTGGCGAAGTTGGTCCTGCGCCCAGGCATCTGCTTGCTGACTAGCCCTGATTTCTTGAGCACAGATGGGTCCTGGAGTAGGGGAAGTTGAACCAATGGGAAGGGATTTGGTGTTCCCCACCGTGAGCGTGGCAAAGTTCTCAGGTTGTAGCAGTTGGGATTCAAAGGTCTCCTTGCGTCCTGCAGCGTATTCCGGTTTACGTGACAGGGCGTCTGCTTGCTTGGTTTGGGCTGGGGTCACATAATGGATCTGGAAGTTGAAACGTTCAAAGAATAAAGCCCAACGTTGCTGCCTCTGATTTAGTTTGCGGGCAGTTCTTAGATGTTCTAGATTACGATGATCAGTGTGGACTTCAATGGGAAATTTGGCCCCTTCTAGCCAATGTCTCCAAGTTTCAAAGGCTGCCTTTATGGCCAGTAGTTCTTTTTCCCAAATGGTGTAATTCCTCTCTGGTGTGGTTAGTTGACGAGAATAAAAGGCACAGGGGTGGAGGTGATCTCCCACCGGTTGTAAGAGTACAGCCCCAATTGCCACATCAGAGGCGTCCGCTTGCACCACAAAAGGGGTTCCAGGATTTGGGTGCTGTAGAATTGGCTGGGAGGTGAATAGTTTCTTTAGTTGCTGGAACCCTTTCTCTGCTTGATCAGTCCAGCGGAAAGGCTGCTTTCCACGGATGCAGCTAGTGATGGGGTCGGACCAGCGGGCAAAATCTGGAATGAACTTGCGGTAGTAGTTCGCGAACCCCAAGAAACGCTGCACCTCTTTCTTGTTAGTTGGCGCCCGCCATTCCAATACTGCTGAAACTTTGGCTGGATCCATGGAAAGCCCTAGAGGCGAGATGCGGTAACCAAGGAAATCTACCTCTTGTAGATCAAAAGCGCATTTTTCCAGCTTGGCATAAAGTCCATGATCCCGCAATCGTTGTAACACCATTTTGACGTGGTTCTCATGTTCTGATTGTGATCTGGAAAACACCAAAAAATCGTCCAGGTAGATTATCAAGAACCTGTCTAGATAGTCCTGAAAAATGTCATTGACAAAATGCTGGAACGTTGCGGGGGCTCCGCATAAACCGAAATTCATAACTCGGGACTCAAATAATCCGAATTTGGTCTGGAAGGCGGTCTTCCACTCGTCCCCTTCCCTGATGCGAACTAAGTTGTAAGCCCCCCGAAGATCCAGCTTGGTGTAAACCTTGGCTCCTCGAAGCCGATCCAGTAGATCCGAGATTAAAGGCAGGGGATAGCTGTTCCGCTTGGTGATATTGTTCAATGCTCTGTAGTCCACCACCAAGCGTAGTTCCCCTGACTTCTTCTTCACAAACATCACTGGGGAGGCGGCTGGGGATTGAGAGGGTCTGATGAACCCCTTGCGAAGGTTTGTCTCTAGGAATTCCCTGAGAGCTTCTTGCTCTGGTTCAGTCAGGGAGTAGAGATGCCCTCGCGGGATCGGGGCCCCCTCCACCAAGTCAATGGCACAGTCATAAGGTCTATGTGGGGGTAATTTTTCGGCTTCTTTCTCATTGAATACATCCCAATACTCGGAGTACTTCTTTGGCAAGGTGATGATGGGCTCGGTGTCTGTGGCATGGCATACCTTGGCTACGAGGCAATGGTTTTGGCAGTACGGTGAAGCAAACTGCAGTTCTCTGTTGGACCAGGAGATGTTAGGGTCGTGGAGAGTCAGCCATGGAATTCCCAAAATCACAGGGAAATGGGGAACCTCGGTAACAAAGAAGGAAATCTCTTCCATATGTTCCCTTATCCACATCCTGGTGGGTTCCGACCACTGACTTACGGGGCCCGTCTTGAGGGGACGGCCGTCTATGGCTTGCACCACACGGGCATTCTTGAAATCATGATATTGTAATCCCAGAGAGTCGGCATACTCTCTATCGATGAAATTGTTGGTAGCTCCAGAGTCTATCATGGCGTGGATCATGACGGGTCCCCTTTTTGCTGACCATAATGTGACCACGAGAAGGAACAGGACCCCGGTTGGCGGCTCTTGGATGGATTTTTTGACCGGGTTGGCGAGCCCCTCTACACCCGGTCGTTGGCTTCCCCCGCCGGCTGTGTGCCAGTCGGCTCAGACGCCTTCGTCTCCGTGGAGGACGCCGCCGCAAGACGGGCGGCAGGCTTCCCTTTGGCTGGGCACTCTCTGGCGAAGTGGCCCCCGTTCCCGCAGTACCAGCAGAGGTTTAAGCGTTGACGACGGGCCTTCTCGGCGGCATCTAGTCTGGGACGCACATTGCCCAACTGCATCGGCACCTCCTCGCCTCCTCTGGGGTATGGGGTTGGCGGTGGGGGTCTCCACACCGGACGTGGCTGAACGCTGGCGGGAGCGGGGGGTTTTGCCCCGGCTCTACTGCCCTGGCCTCGAACCCACTGTTTCCTGTTGGCAATCATGACTTCAGCCCGTAAACATTGATCAATGAGTGCCTCGAGGGTCTGGGGAGGATCCACCTTGGAGATTTCTTCCAGCATTTCAATGTTGAGACCCTCCCGGAATTGTCCCCTGAGGGCTACATCGTTCCAGCCGGTGTTGTGGGCCAGCACTCGGAACTCGGCTATATACTGAGACATAGGTCTGTCTCCTTGGAAAAGGCGACGGAGTTTGTGACCGGCTGCCTCCAAATTGTCCTCGATTCCCCAAGTCTCCTTGAGGTGGTCCAAGAAGTGTTGCGCTGATCTTAGGTGTGGAGAGGCTTGGTCGAACAGTGCCGTCGCCCAGCTGGCCGCTGGCCCGTCTAGAAGACTGTAAACCCATGCCACTTTGATGTCTTCTTGGGGAAACTCGGCAGCACGGGCCTCCAGATAAGCTTGACATTGGCGACGGAAGACATGAACCTTAGAAGCTTCTCCAGTAAACTTGGTTGGCAACGCCATGGCCGGAAGACGAACTCCGCGTTCCTTCAAACCCCTTATTTCTCCATCCTGTGCATTGAGCTTATCACGGATTCGGTCCACCTCTTCCTTGTCGATGGTGTAGGTAATCGGCTGGCCGCTCGGCCCAGGTACGGTTCCGGTAGACATTCTGACCGAGGTTAATTGGTGCTTAGGGTGGCGGAGTCAAACTGTCACGACCCAGGCTGCAGAGCACCAATAACCATACACAGAGGCCAGAATCTATCTAATATCTTTATTGTAGGAATATATAAAGTTAATAAAAACAAGTGTAGAAAATAGTCCAGAATTAGACCTTTCAGGAAAGGTCAGAATTAGTCCAAAAAAGCAATGTCCAATAAGAAATATTAAGGTCCAAAGTTGTAATCCAATAACCGAAACACTCACTTTGCCAAGCAAAGTGAGGGGAGATGACAAGGTCCTTTAGTCCATGAAACTTGAGCGAGGCTAGGAAATAACTTGATACTTGAAACAAGGCTTGAACGTGGAACAAGGTAACTAAGAACAAGAACAAGGTCCGTGGAATAACTTGATAAATCCGTGGAACAAGGCAAGGATTGATCCTGGGAAACAAGGCAAAGTCCGTAGATAAACAAAGGCTGGGAACCAAGGCGAAGGCTGGATAGCAAGGCAAGGCTTGAGCAGGAGCGAGGCTTGAACCGGAGCGCGCTGTCCAGACACAACTCGCTCCGTAGGCTGACGAATTGACTCCGCGAAGTTACTACGCGGGTAAAACACCTAAATAGAGTCTAGCTTCCCGCCGAAGCAGTTCTCTGGGAATCAGAACCGAAAGCTAACTCTGAGACCAGATGTGAGACTCCCCAAAGATTCTCACGAGAAGCAGTCTTAATTGGCCACATTCTTAGCTGCAATCCTCGCACTCCTGCGCGAAGCTGAATCTAAACTTCTCTGTTGTTTACAAAACTCCCGGCGCAAGAATACGGGAGAAGTAGGCTCTGGGCTTGTTTGACATACTTCTGGGAGACAACTTTCTTGCAGGTGCAAGGTTCCCAGATCTGCCTGGGAAAGATCTGGCTGAGAGGAATCCAGTTCAGACTGGGAAGGTAAAAAACCCAAGTTTTCATCTTCATCAGGAATTACAATGTCCTGAGCAGGACTACAAGGCCCATGAGTCATCACATAGAGAGAGAAAGATAATGTGGTCACCTGAATAAGCTTCTGAACAAGTATTTCCACCTGTAATTTTCACAAGGTCTTGATCCTTCTCTGCCAAAGAGTGCTTGTGCCTCACCAAACTACAAATCCCAGAATTCCATAGCATCAAGACAAAGAGATGTCCCCTCTGTTAGATCCAACTCCATGCGGGGACATGAGAGAAGCCTCCCATAAGGATGCTAAAAACATCAAAAACATCTGGGCGTCCCCTGGGCAACGTCCTTGCAGACAGCCAATTCTCTCACACCAGAAGTGACTTGCAGTTTCTCAAGTTGCTCCTGACATGAAAAAAATAGCATCAAGACATAGCAATTAAAGTGGTATCAAAATTTATTAATTCTAAAGTGTAAATGCATCTTCAAAATTCTGTAACTTGGACATGTACCACCACACTATCAATTTTCTGGGGCTGTCCATGACATTAATTTAAAATTTCTTGTATGCACTCAAAAGGTTGAGGACATTTGTACAATTCCCAATTAACTTATAGTACAAGCAAAACCAAGCCAAAAATGTATGTCTGCTTGTATTTACAGCTTATCTTTGGCATCTTTAAAATCAGGAGCTAACACCATTAATTGCAAACAAGGCACCGAGTAATTCAAAAGTGCTCATGAAAGAACCCAGGCTTAACCATCTTATAAAATTGAGCAGAGACAGATCTTCTGGCTTCCGTGTAATTCAAATTACAGTTAACTAAGACTGCAGAGCCCAAGAATGGAAAATCTAGACTCAAAAGTGGAGAGGTTTAAGACACCCACGAGCGAGACAGAACAACAGAGCAACAATTAAAATGAGATCTGCAATTTTAACCACAGATGTTGCTCTTCACAGAAGAAACAATAATTTTTTTATTACGTTGCCTAAGCAGCCGTTTTACCTAGACAAGATCTGGTCTGTCTGAAATGTTTTGTCACAATGCATTTGATCCCCTGGAGCAGGGGAGGAGGACCTGTGAATCTCCAGATGTTGTTGGATTATGAGTCCCATCTTATCTGGCCATCAGAGAAGCTGCCTGAAGTTGATAGGGGTTGAATACCATGCGGAAGGCCATTGCTTCCTACTCTTGTCCTAAAGAAGTGATCCCATGAGAACACAATGCCACTTGAATACATACTACGAGGTGATGTGCCACACACATGCACACTCCACTGTGACTTGTGAAAATAGGGGTGCTTCACTCTGCTATTTTGTTGTGATTCCACCATTCAGACAACAGGCCACCGCATCACACATAAATGGATTTATCCAACTAAGCTGTTTCTTAGGTATTTTATTTTTTTGCATCCTCACAACAGCCCTGTGAGGTAGGTCCCATTGAGTAAAAAAAGAGGGCTAACGCATACACACTGACCTGCCTGCAGGTCAATAAGCCAGGCTTACCTGAGGCTAGGGGTGCATCTACATCAGTGGTTCTCAACCTTTCTAATGCCACGACCCCTTAATACAGTTCCTCATGTTGTGGTGACCTCCAAACATAAAATTATTTTTGTTGCTACTTCATAACTGTAAGTTTGCTACTGTTAGGAATCATAATGTAAATATCTGATATGCAGGGAGTATTTGGCACAAATACCAATACATCCAAATCTGAATACTGGTGGGGTTGGGGCGGGGATTGATTTTGTCATTTTGGACTTGTAGTTAACCTACAATCAAAAAGCATTCTGAACTCCACCAACAATGGAATTGAACCAAACTTGGCACACAGAACTCCCATGACCAACAGAAAATACTGGAAGGGTTTGGTGGACACTGACCTTGTGTTGTGTAGTTGTAGTTCACCTATGTCCAGAGAGCACTGTGGACTCAAACAATGATGGATCTGGACCAAACTTGGCACAAATACTCAATATGCCCAAAATGTGAACACTGGTGAAGTCTGAGAGAAATAAAACCTTGACATTTGGGAGTTGTAGTTGCTGGGATGTATAGTTCACCTACAATCAAAGAGCCCCTTGAACCCCACCAACAATAGAATTGGGCAAATTGGGCTTTTGGTTGGAGGATTTGCTGTTTGTTTCCAAATAGGAAGAGAAGGGCAGGCAAAGAAATATTCAGGCTTCTCTGTTAAAGGGGTTCCTAAGACCATCAAAAATATGTGTTTTCTGATGGTCTTTGGCGACCCTTCTGAAAACCCCTCGCAACCCCCCCCCCCCGGGTCTCGACCTCTAGGTTGAGAAACGCTGATCTACATCTTAGAATTAATGCCATTTGACACCACTTGAACTGCAATGGGTCAATGCTATGGAAGCATGGCATTTGTAGTTTGGTGAAACACCAGTAGTGTTTAGAAGAGTAGACTCCAGATGTTGTCAAACTACCAATCTTGGGATTCCATAGCATTGAGCCATGGCAGTTAAAGTAGTGGCAAATGGCATTCTTTCTACAATGTAAATGAACCCCAGATTTCCCAATATTAACACTTGGAACTATGGATATTGGACATTGTTTAAAAAAAAAACCTTCAACATACACAAGGTGATTGAATAAAGCTGCTCCTTCCAAAAGAAAAACACTCCTATGAAGGGCTGCCTGCAATGTTTACAACAGGAAACAATTTTGCACTGAAGAATGACCTAGACGACCTGCCTTATTTCCTTTGTTTCCACTGTATAATATTGCTAATCTTTTATTTTTACACATACAGCAAAACAATTTAAAAAGAACAGCACAAGATAGTCTGTATATACTTCAAAATCTCAAGTGGACCAAAGTCTTTTTCAACAACTTTATGGCTTTCAATAACTCCTTATGTTCACAGATGCTGTTCTCAATATCCAGTGGTTTTCTCTGACACATGCAAATGGTAGCACAACTGTGTTTTATGCACAAGAACTTTCCATATTTCCCTTCTCTCTCTTTTGTGCTCACAGTTTAATGTAACCAAAAAAAAAAGCTGCTTCCAAAGGCTTTGGGTTAAGGGCTCTAGATGGCCACTCTTTTGCTCCAAGAACTATTTGAATTGCCAAAGACAAAGAGAATGATCTGAAGTCCACTTATGGGTGAAAAATAGACATATTTTGTGGTGAACAGTGTTGTGGTATGTGGGTAGGTATACTGTGACTTCTTTTAAAGATGAATGGCTATTGCTAGAGGCCTCTCGGAGTGAAAATTCACCTTGTCTTGGCCAGAAAACCCTCACAGAAGTCTACAGGAGTCTTGGCAGACCAGGAACCACAACAACGGGCTTAGATCCTTCTATTTCAAGAGAGGACGTCTCTTACCATGCTAGTTTAGTTCAAAGAGGACAGAAAACTACGGTTTAAAAAGCTGGTCTACAATATTAAAATAGAAACTTCATGGTATATACCTGCTAGTGCATTATGGCTTAAATATAATTGCATACCAAGGTTTTCTTAAACCAAAATGCATTCGCAGGTATATCTAAACGGTATCTAAATTGACTGAATATAATTATGTAGGGAAATGGGAAGGTGCCTTATATTGCAGTAGGCCACTGCTCCATCTGATTTTGCATAATGATGGGCAGGAAAAACCCAGGAGTTTCAAACAGGAGACTTTACCAATTCCCTGGCAATGAACATGACATGTAAATTAGATGGTCTATCACTGAAATTCATCCCTTTCCACATGCTCCTCTAGAAGAGGGACAGAAAGCATTTGGCCTTCCAGAAAATTTGGACCAGCTCCCATAATCTCTTAAAATTAGCCAAAGGTCAGAGAGCCAATGGGAGAGGACATTCAAAACATCTGAAAAGTCAAAAACTGCAGTTTAGCAAAGAACACATCCCCTGCAGATACGGAGATCTGATTATACCGTGTGTACTGTGCTTTGTATGTACATGTGTTCTCCTACTAATTTGCCTTTACACCATTTACAACTGGTTTAGGAAGAGAAATACAATGCAATTTCTATCTGTATTGATTGAAAATGAAAACATCAACAGAACATTTAACCCCATGCTATCTAATTTTGTGTGTTTTGAAGACAAATCATAATGTGAGCTGCTTAAGGCCTTTCTACGCTTCACTAAAACCCAGGAAAAAAACGGGTTAAAAAACCCCACTTCCTCCCGGGTTTCAGTCCCCACCAGTTCCCACAACCTCTGGCTTTTCCTCGAGGGGTGGGTAGGTACCATCCTGGGTCAAACAAAGGTTGACTCAGGATAGCATCTAGCCATCCTCAATCCCCCATTTCCCCAAAACACTTACTGGAGGGGCCTGCTAGCAGCAGAGATCCTCTGAAGAATCCTCCTGACATGAGAAAATGGCATGTCAGGAGGTAGAAAGAGGGAACTCCCTCCTCTTTTCCCACCCCACCCCCCAACGCATCATTTTCTCATTGCGCACTGCCCGCAGGTCCCTCTGGTAAGTTTTGGGAGGGAAATGAAATGCGGAAGAAGGAGGTGGGTGGGCTCCAGGAACCCAAAGAACCGGAAAGGCTGTGGGGATTGGCACCTCGGATTGCAGAAGCAGTCTTAGGAGTCAATACACACAGGCCCGAAGCCTGCAAAGATCTGGACCTTACCTTAAGGTCTGGATTCTTGTAGGAGTCAAATTAATGCAGAGTAAACTGAGAAACCCCAGTTTACTTTTCATTAATCCGGGTTTACTTGGGGTGTCATTTGGAGGCCTCAGGTAAACCCATTGTCCATCACGAGCTTTAGGGCCTGTGTAGAAGGGCCATTAGTCTTTACATGTAAGGCTGATACTGGAGGAAGCTGTGATTAGCCACTCCCCATTAGTCCTGGAGCTCATGTGAGATCGTTGTCAAACCTATTGGGACTCCTGCTGTCTCCCACACAAACCTTGTTCTGTGGGGGTGGCTATCGTGGCAGCAGTAGCACCATCATTTGAGAGATGAAGATGATAGAAGCTACTGTGTGGCAGCCCATCAAAGAGAGGCACCACACTGAGGGACTGCTGATGTTTGCTTTGACCCCAAGCATAAGAACAATGCTGGCTCACAAAAATCAGTTATATCAGAAGACAATGGAAACTATGATACATAGTGAGGAAAAATGCAACAATCTTTTCCAATTGTCCAGTAAACTCCAACAATATAGATTCTTCCATCACCCAAATTGAGATTTCATTTAACTAATCAAATTGACCAAATTGTCTATCCCATTTGATTTTCTGAAGAGTCGGCAAGCATGTCCACTATATTTGTAGTAGTCTTTAAAGATCCAGCACCATATTCCATGTTTTTCTTCTTTGCACAACATGTTTCTGAGGACTCTCTTTTCTTCATTGCCATCCAAGATAGTCTTCATATAGCTCCAGTTGACAAATGACTCCCAACTGATACGAAGAGTCATGTCATAATATAAAAATGACAGTGACCGAGACTAGCAACAGGGTACTAATGGTCTGCCTGCTGCCGCCTGATGTCCTCCGCGTATGCACAACTGCAAACACAGCATTGGTCTGGTTTGTTGGAATGTCGACGTTACAGATCATCCCTTCGCAGCAGGAGATGCATTCCTGTTGGTTTTTATAAGACAGTATTATTGTTGGGAAGAGGGCTGCCACCCAATGGGAAAAATAAAATATTGGCAGAATAATCCCCAGTTTTAATCCACCATGGAATGAGTTATATCTCCACATTTGCATGTGAAAAACATATCCATTCTGAAAACAACTGTTCTGAAGGAGGGAAAGCCAAAAAGTTAGCATACACGCAGAGAGGGTCACAAGTAACAGAACAAAGATTTCCTCTTCTACGATGCAATTGCCCACCTGCCATCACTCAAACGTACCTACATTGCTTTTTTTGGATTACAAATCCCCAAATACTCCATCCAGTGGACAGACTGGAGAGAGATTCTGGAAAATATTGTCTAGAAAAGTAATTTTCCCAGGCTTTGATTAAAAACAACCAAGAATGTGTTCAATATGTGCTACTTAATTCACCGGGAGACCCGTTTTAAAATAAATCAGTCAAGGGGGTTTTAATCAATGAATCTTGGAGTAATCAATTACATCTACTTTAGGAATCATTAGTATTGCTGAGGCATCATTTTTTCATCTTTAGCTAGAAGTAGAATTAAAACAGTTCTACACCACACCAAATACAGCACTAGCTAATCTAGCTATGCCCCAATCTCCATGGGCCAAAAATGAAGTCTGTGTTTCAAGCACTCCTTCCTTCTCGTTCTCTTAAAAGGATCAGGAATTGACTGATGAAATGGTCATCCATCACCACCCCACAGGCTCATTGAATGGAAAGAAACGAAAGGGCCAGGAGTTACAGCAAGGAAGCTTATACAGTAGAGTCTCACTTATCCAACATAAACAGGCCGGCAGAATGTTGGATAAATGAATATGTTGGATAATAAGGAGAGATTAAGGAGAAGCCTATTAAACATCAAATTAGGTTATGATTTTACAAATTAAGCACCAAAACATCATGTTAGACAACAAATTTGACAGTAATGCTACATAGTAATTACTGTATTTATGACTTTAGCACCAAAATATCATGATGTATTGAAAACATTGACTACAAAAATGCGTTGGATAATCCAGAACATTGGATAAGTGAGTGTTGGATAAGTGAGACTCTACTGTACTAAGATGCAAAGTAAAACTTAAGGTCATTAATAACACTATGTAACGAAATTTGAAAAGGTTTCTGTTCCTGGATTGAAAGTGTTATTCCTGAATTAATTGTGTGGTACTTACTTTGAAAGTAGTTGTTATACAGAAACTTCATTTTTGTGGCTGCTACAAATTACAGTAGAGTCTCACTTATCCAAGACTCGCTTATCCAAGGTTCTGGATTATCCAATGCATTTTCATAGTCAATGTTTTCAATATATCATGATATTTTGGTGCTAAATTCGTAAATACAGTAATTACTACATAGCATTACTGCGTATTGAACTACTTTTTCTGTCAAATTTGTTGTATAACATGATGTTTTGGTGCTTAATTTGTAAAATCATAACCTAATTTGATGTTTAATAGGCTTTTCCTTAATCCCTCCTTATTATCCAACATATTTGCTTATCCAAGCTTCTGCCAGCCCGTTTAGCTTGGATAAGTGAGACTCTACTGTATGCTGAATTGACTTGAGACCTCTCTGCCTTTTGGCTAAGGTCAAATGTGTGTGTTTAGACTCAAGACTCGAGATATTCATGGGGAAAAAACTATAGCAAAATGTGAGGCAGGATGTACTTCAAAGAAAGTTTTTGCAGTTGAATAAACCTTTTCCATGTTTTTATGATAGAACTAATTAGTTAATGATATTTATAATCCAGGAACAAAATCTATGTTACATAGTATAATACTTTGCTTGGCCATATAGCACTTGATGCAACTGTAGTTTTATTTGACTGGAGGGGTAAGATTGCTACAAATTGGGGCTGGGGAAAACTTGGGAAGATAACACAAAAGCTGCTGAAATGTAAAAAAAAAAATCAAGCAAGGAGACTATTTGGATGTTCTCTTCTGGTTACCATCAGCACCATAGCTTCCCCACTTCCTATTATATGTATGTCAGCACTGTAAGAGAAATACCCAGCATTTTCTTAATGCGATTAAGGATGGTACTATTTCTCTATTTTATCCCCACCAACAAGGATGAATAGTTTCTAATATTTCTGCACAGTTCTTACCCAGTATTCACACTTTTATTAATGTAGTTCAATTGGGTTAAATGGCATTGGCATGAATTAATCCAGATCAGCTCTAAGATGATTCACCCCCTCTTTTTTGGAAAATAGGTCAGTATAGGCATGCCCTGAGGTAATGTTTAGATTCCCAATACTGTCCATAGTTGAAAATACCTGGTGGTCTCTCAGCAATTCAGATATGTGGAATAGCATATTAATTTAACTATAACTTACTGGCTTCATCTGGGTCAAAACAAATTAATCCCAGATCTTGGAATTAATTAATTAAAGGGTATTCGTTGTCATTTACTATAATTACAACTAATTGCAATTTGCTATAATTAGTTATAATTTCAAAGAAAAAAATAAAGTCATTAGTTTAATTACTATGGTATTGACTATTTAAGTAACACTTAACACGCCGTACTACTTTAAGAGGTAATCAGGACAATTTGGAGCAAGCTGGGCATTTTTAGAAATTTTAATTCTGGTTTTGAATTCAAAAGCAACATATCTTGAGTGATTAACATATGAAATTGATCTTTTAAAGCATCATGAAAACTATTAATGTTAAGAAATGAATTTACACATTAGTTAACTTTTACATGATGTTAAGATGGCATTAACAATTGCTGATTAAACCACATGCAAATATTATCTAAGCAACCTAACGAGACATATGACATCATAGGCCTGGACTTCCAAGTATACAAAGATCAAGGGCCTTTATGGTCAGGACTATGTACACATTGCTCTTTAAAATATGTATACAATCATGTCTCCATATTTGCGGTTTTAATTTTTATGGATATGATCATTCACTGATCTGATTAAAATCTTAACTCTAGGAATCTCTAGTATTTCCAGTGCAATCCTGTGATCAGCTTCCAATGAAAGATGACCATAATTACCTTTTTCAAAGTGATAGCGTTAGTCTATTTTAACATAAAAAGAGGAGTGAGGGAAGAATCTGTCAGGACAGATTCTGGGACATAGAAATCCTGGACGAGAAAAATATCAATTTCTTTATTTGCCTTTTAAATTTATAATTTATTTATTTATTTGCTGTACTTATGTACCGCTTTTCTCACCCCTGGGGTGACTCAAAGTATTTTTAGTTTGCCAAACATACATGTGAAAACCAAATCATAATATCAAACAATAACATAAAACTATAAGTTAAAATAATTGAAACCATTAAACATAAAACATAAGTAACATTTAAGCAGGAGCCCCCGGTGGTGCAGTGAGCTATGACTGAAAGGTTAGCGGTTCGAATCCAGGGAGCGGAGTGAGCTCCCGCTATTAGCCCCAGCTTCTGCCAACTTAGCAGTTCGAAAACATGCAAATGTGAGTAGATCAATAGGGTACCTCTTCTGCAGGAAAGTAACAGCACTTCATGCAGTCATGCTGGCCACATGACCTAGGAGGTGTCTATGGACAATGATGGCTCTTCAGCTTAGACATGGAGATAAGCACCAACCCACAAAGTAGGACACGACTAGACTTAACATCAGGGGAAAACCTTTACTACTAATATTTAAGCATTAGGACATAGCATTAAAACATCATAGTATAAACATTAAAATCCCATGAATTTTTCACTTTCATGAGGGTCCTGTGCCCCTACTAAATTTTCATTCATTACAAACTGTAGCAAGTGTACTTTCTGCCATTACCCACACACAAATCCATGTTCAAAGGCCTAAAAATATATTTTGAGGGAGGGAGAACTAACTAAAGGTGCTACATATGAATCCAATTTTCACATCA
Organism: Anolis carolinensis; assembly: GCF_035594765.1. Taxonomy (NCBI): domain Eukaryota; kingdom Metazoa; phylum Chordata; class Lepidosauria; order Squamata; family Anolidae; genus Anolis; species Anolis carolinensis. Next base: position 225,341,678 of record NC_085841.1, read on the forward strand.
GCATTGAACTTGCATGAGCATACACAACCTTGCTTTTTGGTTCTGCTGGAAAAGACCTTGGAGTCCTTATGGACAACAAGTTAAACATGAGCCAATAATGTGATGCGACAGCTAAAAAAGCCAATGGGATTTTGGCCTGCATCAATAGGAGTATAGTGTCTAGATCCAGGAAAGTCATGCTACCCCTCTATTCTGCCTTGGTCAGACCACACCTGGAATCACACTGTGTCCAATTCTGGGCACCACAATTGAAGGGAGATGTTGACAAGCTGGAAAGCATCCAGAGGAGGGCGACTAAAATGATCAAGGGTCTGGAGAACAAGCCCTATGAGGAGAGGCTTAAAGAACTGGGCATGTTTAGCCTGCAGAAGAGAAGGCTGAGAGGAGACATGATACCCATGTACAAATATGTGAGGGGAAGTCATAGGGAGGAGGGAGCAAGCTTGTTTTCTGCTGCCCTGCAGACTAGGACGTGAAACAATATTTCCAAACTACAGGAAAGGAGATTCCACCTGAACATTAGGAAGAACTTCCTGTGAGAGCTGTTCAGCAGTGGAACTCTCTCCCCTGGACTGTGGTGGAGGCTCCTTCTTTGGAGGCTTTTAAGCAGAGGCTGGATGGCCATCTGTCAGGGCTTTGAATGCAATTTCCTGCTTCTTGGCAGGGGGTTGGACTGGATGGCCCATGAGGTCTCTTCCAACTCTACTATTCTATGATTCTATAGAACAGCAAGAAGCTCTTGTTTGCCACCCAAGAGCAGATTGTCTCAGGTTAAAGATTTGCCAGTGACACTGGTTTATGGCCAAAGCAGATCATCCTTGAGTAATACTGCATTTGATATTATGAATGTGTAAAAGAACTTCAAGAAGAAGACCACTGTTCTGATTCAGTGTTTTCGATGGTAATCCACAGCTTCTGGCCTGGAGTTGTGCTCTGGCCTATAAAAACTTGCAGGATTGCTGCTAGTTAAGTAGCAAGAGCATCTGACTTTGGTTACAACTTAGACAGGGATTCAGTGTTGTCCCAAATTTCCTTTGGAAAGCTGAGTATAAAGGAGTTACCGAGCAAATACAAACACACAATTGAAAAGTGCTTTCTTTGGCATCCAACTGCTTACCGTATGACTGGTTTCCTTGCGGTGACGACAACCAACAAAATGGCATTCTTCTCTGGTAGCACATTTTTTTGTGACGGAGGTGCTCCTTCCATGGCTGGTGAAGTGATGGACTGTTAAACAGTATTGTGTGTCTAAGCAATAAAAAATTACATCAAGAAGAGAATTGCATCAGTACCTTTTGCATCGTTCAAAAACATAGGCACAACCCCCTGATCAGAAATCAAGTTCTCATTCATGGCTGAGTGCCTAAGCTAGAATTATTGATATGTAATACATCATTTTTCTTCCACTGCCCAATCTAGCACAGATCCCCCACCCAGTTATGGAACAATTTCCTGCTTGGGAACATTTTAAATTATTTTTCTTTCCTTGTTATCTCCTCTAAAATTAAGGAATACAGTTTCTGGTCCTGTTACTCCTATCTGCATATTCACAAGCTCGGAATATGACATTTCAAAAAGGAACTACTTATTTTACACATCGCTCTATGATTACTCAAGAGGTCATTACTGTCCTGCCAGATTCTTCCCTCACTCCTCTTTTTATTTGAAAATAGACTTAACACTATCACTTTGAAAAAGGGCATTATCTGTTACTGTTAATGCAGTCAGAAAAATATGTTCTGCATTAGTTGTTACCAATTGGTTATCTGTGCAAGTGAGAAATATGAGAAATAAAGAAAATGCTTTCTGGTTTTGCCACGTATCCAATTCATATTTTGAAAATGTTGAGAAAAATGCAAAAGTGATTACAAAGCAATTCTCTCTTACCACACTCTTCTCTGCAGGTGCCTTGGGTTACAACCCTTGCAAACATAACACTTAGAGCGGAGGTTTCCATCTTTCTAAAATATGCAACTGCTGCAGCACATTTTCCAAGCTCCAGTGTTTTGTGTAGCCAACCTGGCAAACCTGCTCTCTTCCACTGCCCTTCTCCCAACACTCACACGTAATCTTTCTCTTTCTGGCAGCAGTAGCAGTTTCTCCCATTTGGGCAGAATGGAGAATGCAACCCCACACTCAAAAACCCCAAGCTGATAATGTTTTTGAGATGGAAACATTATGAATAACCCGAGTCTCGAGTTTTGGCAGAAAACAATGTTCCATGGAATTATAGCCTTGACTATTTTAGGCAAACCTTTGCTTGCTGTTACAGAAAGAAACTAGTTGCCAAAATATTAAAATGTAAAAATGAGTTAGTCCCATTTCTTACTCCCTCCTCCCACACACATACAGCCATATAACTCAGAATATCAAGGCAGAATAACCACAATATGTGCTTTGAACTGAGTTATCTGAGGGCACTTCCAGACTGTACCAAATTGCGGGTTTTAATGAGGAGCAAAAATCCCAGGACTTCAGAAGAGGTCCACGTACAGACTTGCTGATCCTGGGATTTCTGCATCCATCGTCCAGACTTGATGCTTTGTTGTGAGATTTAGAGGCTCCCAAGATGGCCACCACAGGACATCTGCCAGAAACTTCATTTAAAAAAGAAAAAACGTCAAGATGCGGATATGTGGATATGTGAATTGCTGCAAAAGTTCTATTCTTTGTCCTAGCTAGAGAAACTTTGCTCTTGACATGTTTAATTAAGTTTCTCGCATACAAATAAAGTTTGCAGGGTAGAACCACCTCTGCCCAAGTCAACACTACACAATCAAACAGAAACACACACTTTCAAACCAGGAACAGAACTTTGTCATTATTATTTAACCTTGCTGCCTGGCCATCTGTGTAAACGGATTTGGTCGTGTAGTTGTGGCATGGAACAACAGGGTGCTGTTCTTGGGTTAAAAATATCTATTCCTGATTGTTCTTATTGTGAAAGGATGTACAACATTGACCACAGAGTGACAACTTTGTCCTGGCCAGAAAAACGCTGTGATCCGCATGTTTAATGATGTTTCCACCAAACAAGCAAAGTTAATGGGGTAGGACCACTTCTGTCCAAGTCAGTACTACACAATCAAACAGAAACACACACTTTCAAGCCAGGAACAGAACTTTGTCCTTATTGGCACTTTTTAGAGCCTTCCTGCCTCGCCATCTGCCCAGACAGATTTGGTTGTGTATTTGTGACATGGAATAACAGATTGCTGTTCCTGGTTTAAAAGTGTCTGCTCCTGTTTCATTGTGTACTAGTTACTGTGAAAGTATTTGTGCCACTCCAGAAACGTCATTTTTCTGCCACAAACTTCATTACACAGATAAAGGATGAAATTCCTCTTGCCAGAACAAAGTTTTCGCCTTCTACTCAAGTGTCACCTTCTTTTTAGGAACTGACCAATCAGGAACAAACATCTAAAACCTGGGGAAAAGGTATAGTCCCTGGTACCTACCTCTTTCCTAATCTGTACTGTATAAAGCTTTTTGCACTTTTCTGACCCACTACCCTTTTTAGGAGCCAACCCAGGTTTTTATTAAAGTGTGCTTATTGTTTATTGGTATATATGATTTTATTTGTTTATGATTTGTTTTTATTGCTGAGTTTTACATTGCCTATTGCCTGGGCTTGGCCCCATGTGAGCCGCCCCGAGTCCTCTCGGGGAGATGGGGCAGGGTATAAAAATAAAATTATTATTATTTTATTATGACACAGCAAACAAGATAGATATGCTGGATTTCATATCACAAAATCACAAGTCGAACACTTCCCAAGTGTCTAGGACTGTGTGATGTATTTTCGGATGATGCGCGCAGATCAATATTATTATTATTATTATTATTATTATTATTAACAAACCCAGATTTTTTTTAAAAAAAAAACATGTTTTCCGATTGCAGAGACATACAGACTTTTGAAGATGCAGATTTCCAGCTCAGAACTGGGATATTCCCACACCTGAAAATCTTGCAATTTTTGCTGTTTGTAGCTCTTTCTCCTGCATTTTGAGGGAACAGCATTTGGCCGCCCTCCATTTTGCTGCAGAAGCTCCTAAGATAAAGGTATTATCTGAACAGGCCCCAAGTTCACACTGCCATATATCCCAGTTCAAAGCAGATATTGTCAGATTTTATTCAGCTGTGTGGAAGGGGCCTAAGATAGTGGGAAAGGTGCTGTGGTCACATGTGTAAGCTATTCCCTTTCCACGTAGAAGGGTCAGTTGGATAATCTGATATATCTGCTACAATACTGTGGTCTGGTCTGACACATAGGGGTGATATCATGCCTTAACATACTGGTGGCACTAACGCTAGTGGAGCCACTGTTGTTGCTCATGTTGTGCAGGAAGAATCTACAAGGTAGGCTCCAACCATGTGATTCATGAAAGAGCACCATATAGTTGGAGCCCATCTTGTAGGTCCTTCCTGCATAATCACTGAGAAGTTGAGACAATCAGGTGGGAATTACATTTTATATCTGCGAATGGAATGTTTGGCCCTCCAGATATATTGAACTATCGCTCCTTGGTAACTGTCTTTCCCCCTTTTCTTTGGATACCTACATTGGATTGCTAAAGGTTTAGGTGAAGTTTGAAACTGTAATGCTAGAAATGTGGAAGGGAAGGGCTTATCATTCCTGTTTAGGAAGGCAACACTCGCATGTTGCCTCCCAGTAGCTACCCCCCTATGTAGAAGTAAACTCAGGCTGCTTCTTTTTAAGTTGATTTCATGACTAGTTCATGTGAATTCCTAAAAAGGAGTTCAGGCAAACAGCTGCATGTATTCTGAAACCATCCGACTAAACGTTAAATTCTACTTAACTACCTGATGCTGAGATGATGGAGTTGGTTGGAAAAGCCCAAGCAAAAGCATTTTACTATCCTACTGTTCTCCACACACTTACTCTGAGGACACCATTTATCTTCAGCCCATCTGTTGCAGTTGTAATTATCTACAACGTTGTCACACGTGAAACACTTGAAGCTGCTTGGATACGGAGTAGCTTTAAAATCAAAAGAAGATGAAGAAAACAGTTAAATGGTTTACCATCTTGAATCCAAATTCCCTTCCAATTAAGTCATAGAATGAAGGAAAACAGATAGGAATAAATGTTGTTAAATTCCAAATTAATCTGATTGTACTATGCTCCTAAGCATGTTTATTCAAATGTAAGCCCTACTGAGTTCAATGGGACTTAGTCCAGCCTTATTTGTTGTGTTTTATTATTCACAACCTGTATTTACTTGAGTCTAATGCACCATTGAATCTAGTGCACACCTCAATTCTCAAAACCCTGACACCCAATAAAGTATTTACCATATTATATGTATCTAATGCACACCCCGATTTTTGGAAAGTAATTTAGTAAAAAAAAAAAGATGAGCATTAGATTCAAGTAAATGTGGAACTTCCTTACATTTAATATATAAACAGTATGTATTTGAATAGACAAATTGAGACATACTGGGCCTTGAGACAATCTTCCAGACAATATCACCATCCAATTAGAAAACATAGGCACTAAAGGTTTACCAGAGGATTTTCTTCCAATACATTCAAACCATATACAGTTTGCCAAGCTCTTGGTTATGAGTACAGGTTCAGCATCCTAGAATTCCTAAATTTGAAATATTCCAAAATCCAAAATTGTTCATATGGGTGGCTGAGATAATGACACAGACTTTGTTTCATGTACAATATTATTTGAAATATTGTATAAAGTTATGTAAAAGGTAAAGTTAAAGGTTTCCCCTGATGTTAAATCTAGTCGTGTCTGACTCTGGGGGTTGGTGTTCATCTCCATTTCTAAGCCCAAGAGCCGGCGTTGTCCATAGACACCTCCAAGGTCATGTAGCCAGCATTACTGCATGGAGTGCCGTTACCTTCCCGCCAGAGTGGTACCTATTGATCTATTCACATTTGCATGTTTTCGAACTGCTAGGTTGGCAGAAGCTGGGGCTAACAGCAAGAGCTCATCTCGCTCCCCAGATTCGAACCGCCAACCTTTCAGTCAGCAAGTTCAGCAGCTCAGCGGTTTAATCCACTGCACCTCCGGAGGCTCCCTCAAGCTATGTGCATGCCACAAATCTAATGCGCACCCTGATTTTAGCAAGGTAATTTAGCCAAAAAAGGTGTTAGACCTGAGTAAATATAGTATTTGTGACATGTGATTAATGTTATACTTGAGTATATATAAGTCAATCTCATGTTTAAGCCAACTGCAGCTTTGTAGGCCAAAATGATACATTTTGATATGACCTGTGAATAAGTTGAGAGTCATTCTTCATAGAAAAGAAAGCAGCAATGCTGACACAAGGAGCCAGTCACCACTAGTTACCACTGCCACCATTTTCCCATCCAGCCATTCAAAAAAGCCAGAAGCATTGCCACAGCGGAAAAGGTAGCAGGGGTCAGTGCTTCTTTAGGTTCTCCCTGGGTGGGTGAAACTCTTGCCTTCCACCACTTTACTCAGAAAAGGAGAGGGTTCCTTTTTGATAAGAGTTTATGAAGAGTACTTACATTGACCTGAAGGTTTTTTGAGTTGATTTTCAATTAAATTTTCTAGACTTATGCATGGGTGTATAGGGTATTAAGATTGTTTATTATGGCTAACTACAGGCAATATAAGGAGCCCTGGTGGTGGAGTGTGTTAAAGCACTGAGCTGCTGAACTTGCAGACCAAAAGGTCTCAGTTTCAAACCCCGGGAGCAGAGTAAGTGGCCACTGTTAGCTCCAGCTTCTGCCAACCTAGCAGTTCGAAAACATGCCAATGTGAGTAGATCAATAGGTACCGCTCCGGTGGGAAAGTAACGGAGCTCCATGCAGTCATGCTGGCCACATGACCTTGGAGGTGTCTACAGACAACGGCAGGTCTTCGGCTTAGAAATGGAGATGAGCACCAACCCCCAGAGTCAGACATGACTGGACTTAACATCAGGGGAAACCTTTACCTTTACCATACAGGCAATATAAATACAAAACTATTGTTTTGATTAACATGACTAGAAGTTAAATTCAGGGAGGATTCAAGATACATTTGAACTTGAAATGGAAAATATTTTGTATGCCCAAATGGTATCAAAGTTTATAGTTTAGAGCAGGAAAGGACAATAACAACACAGCACAGTGGGAAATACTTAGCCACACTGGGCACTATGTTATAAGTAAGGTGATATCATTATGATATCCCATTACAGCAGGGGTGTCAAACTCATTTTCACCAAGGGCCACATCACCCTTACTGCTGCCATCATACGGCCATTTGTAATTGTAAGACTGTGTAACTAAGCCACCCTGACATTGACTGCCTCGCAGACCACATAAAATGATGTGGTGGGCTCTTCTCTTATGTTTCACATGTGTGCATTAGAGAAACTAAGGTGGCTCCTTGAGACCGAAAATTTGGGTGGTCAAAAATGCACAATGAATAGGCAATTATTTATTTTGTACTTTTTTACTGCCAGAGATAGAGAAAGAACGTTATGAATTTTTCAGTTAACTTCCCCAGACATCTTTGTTGGTCTTAGTCACTATGCGACTTAACTTGGGGATGCATTAAATGCCATTTGTTCTTCTACTGAAGGCAGCACTGTGTCTTAAACTTCCTTTGAAAGAAAGGTGGCACATTGTTTAGTGTGCTAAAATACAATTTTACATCTGGAACATGGCCATGCAGCCCGAAAACATACAACAACCCTGTGATCCCGGCCATGAAAGCCTTCGACAACATAATTTTATATCTGTACTAGTGTTATATAAAAAAAAACCTTAACTATGGCCTATTTCAGTTGCCTTCGACCACAGTAAGGCCATGTGGATATGACATATCTACCCTCCAGCTTCTTCTACAGCTGCATCTAAACAAGAAAGCAACTAATGAAGATCTCCAGTGCACACTTAATGATACACACAACTTCTAATGTTGTGTACACAGCAAGACCATGTGGGAAGCATAGGAAAGGCAATTAAAAGGTGTGACAAGTTAATCAGATGAACATGCAGGTGTGCATGCCAAGCCCTTCATCAAGGACTCCACCTAATAATTAACAACCACCGAAGACAGACAAATTAATGTTTTGCTTTCAGATGTATACAGAGCTGCATTACACATTCATTTAAAAAAATAATCATCCTAAGGATTTAAAATAGAAAATGCTGACTGAGCTCAAATAGTATTTATTTATTGGCATTCCCTACAGCACTCTAGCCGGCTACTTACGGTCAACTGGAAGTCTCACGTTGTAGAAGTTGATGTTCTTGGCTAGGATCCAGTTGCTGGAGACAATTAAGATTTCAACACAAGCGACAGCCAACATGTGACAGAGTAGTGGCATGCTCTTACCAAACATGGAACTGCTTCTTACACCTGAATGGAAGGTAGGAGGAGAGCACAGGCTGTTTAAAATACATGAGAAGGGAGGAAATTGTTTGGCATTCTCTCTATAATATCTTATTCACAAATTTACTATCACCACTACCAACACTCTTGCTGCCAGCAATGACCGTACATAAAGATGACTTTGTGATACAAATCTAAGCTGCTACTGCCTTCTACTGGCCTGTGCTCGATGCACATTACAGCACTATTTTGCTGTGCCCTAAAGCAAAAGTCCTACAATGTGGTGGTTGTATAAGAAACAATTCCACCAATTCCAATCATGAGTCGATAAGATTAAATACTTTAGAAGTAAGTGGATGTGCAGACTTCAATGATTAACTCCCATAAACTGTTCATGTCATACTATTATATTATATATATTAGTGTCACCTTAAAATATAGGCACAAAGGGCTCTCTTTCTCCCAGTTTTTAATTATTCCAAAGCGAATACAATAGTGTACCTTCAGTAAAAGAAGCTGAATCAATTCCCACATGCAAACATACATATCCATGATTTTTTTCAAAAGCAAAGCTACTTACTTATTAGCAAAAATACTGTTTTAACACCAAGTAAAGAATGGCCTAATTTCAAACTTAAAAGCACAAGTTACAGTCTTTTAATATCCTACACTGGTGTAAGAATATGTCAAACAATTTAGTCAACCCATTAATCCTTCGCATTCAATAAATGCAGCTGTCCATAGACAGTATGAAAAAAATCCCTAGAATCCACAAGTACTAATAGGCAGAAAACTCTCCATTAAAGAGTTTTCTCCAAGAACTGCAAGTCCTTACTTATAAAATGGGTAGTGGGATTTAATGATAACAGAGCCACGTATTGTGAAAGAAGTGATTTTGCAAAACTGCAATCATTTCTTCAGAGAGAGAATTTGAACCAAATGTCAATTAAAGGTTTTGATACTAAAGTAAATATAGACCACAGGAAGACAAAGAAGATGTTACAAGTCAAATCATTGATATGTTTCACTCCTTATTGCATTGCTTGTCAATATATTTCATACTTTAAGACAACATAGCAGGAGTTTCTGAGAAACATATATACTTTACAATGCAAGGCAGGTAATTCTGAGCTACAACCTTTACCCAAAATTACACAACTGTATATTGTTCAGGAATGGCAGTAGATAACACAATTCTTTTTTAAAAAAAATGTATCACTTTAGTTTTAAAGCACAGAACGACTCCCATATGCATTGGATACTGTGGATAATAGCAAACCTTATATTTTGACTATACATGGGCCAGAAGCATAACATCAAATTGCTCTGGAGAACTTAAAAGAGGCCCGCAAACACTTCCAGAAGAGAATATATTTGGGGTTTGGCTAAGTGAAACTGTGGATATTGAGTCCACATACTATATAATGATACTTTGACATTATACTATACAATATTGTTTATGATCAAAAGCAATGGAACATAAAAAACCTGTCATAGGCTAGGATCCAAAAGTGGAATCGATCTTGTAATAAAGTAAGTTGTCAGTGATGATTCAATCTTGGTTGATCTGTCTTTTTCTCTCCTTCCGGGAATGTCTCAAGCTTACTGATTTATTGCTTTCCACTAGACTGTTCATTTTTCTAGAAATCATGCTGGTAATGGTGTCACTAGACATCACTGGGCCCTATTTTTCTAAAATCCTTTCTGGTTCAACATTTTGAGGATTATCTTTAATATATGCAAGAAAATAAACCATGTTTTTACAAACTGAGTATTTTTATCATGTTCATCTAATTTTGAATTTGCTAGAGTGTTTTTCATAGTGTGTGATAGCCCAAGTGTGTTTAGACAATGCTTGCACATTTAAATATAATGGTGTACTCTAATCTAATAATACAGGAAAGGTGTATCATTCCTAAAATTGGAATTCAGAATTAAGAGAATACAGAGGCATGATTATTGAGAAATATGGTTTTGTCATGCTCTTATTGCATTAAGAGCACTACACTGTTCACATTGTGTGCATTGAGCCACTTTGGTTTTCACTCTGGGGAAAAATGTCACACAAAGAAATAAATACTGGTATCAGTTGTTGAGTTTATGTTTTTATGATGTTTTAAATGTTTTTATGTGGTTATGCATTGTAATGTAAATGTATTTTATGGTGATGTATTTTAATTTTTGTTCCACCGGGCTCGGTCCCCATGTAAGCTCCCCGAGGCCCTTCGGAGAGATGGGGTGGGATATAAAATAGAATTATGATTATGATTATTATTACTGTTACTGTTACTATTTGTTATTGTTGTGTGCCTTCAAACTGTTTCCAGTTTTGGGCAATCCTAAAGTGAACCTACGGTGGGGATTTTTTGGCAAGAATTGTTCACAGGAGTTTTGCCACTCCCTTCCTCTGAAGTTGAGAGTGTGTGACTTGCTCAGTTTCCCAGTGGGATGGGTTTGAATCCATGGCTCAGCATGGATTCAAACCCTAATCTTCAGAGCCATAGTCTAACATGCAAACCACCGCACCACACTGGCTCTCACTGTATGTATACAAGAATATTGTTAGCACAGTTAAATACTGGTTTTGTTGTTTTTCGTTCAGTTGCTTCCACCTCTTTTTGACCTCCTGGACCAGTCCAACGCCAGAGCTCCCTATCAGCCGTGGCCACCCCCAGCTCCTTTAAGGTCAAGCCAGTCACTTCAAGGATACTATCCATCCATCTTGCCCTTGGTCAGCCCTTCTTCCTTTTTCCTTCCTTTTCCCCCAGCATCATTCTCTTCTCCAAGCTTTCCTCTCTTCTCATCATGTGGCCTAAGTACTTGATCTTCCTTCCCTCCAGTGAGCAGCTGGGCATTATTTCCTGGAGTATGGACTGGTTGGATCTTCTTGCAGTCCAAGGCACTCTCAGTAATACTCTCAGTAGTACAATAAATACTGGTACTTCACCAATAAAATTTGACAGATAGCAACTGGACTTTTAGGGACACTGTGTGGTATCACCACTAGATGGCACAGGCTAAGGTTAGAGCTAAAGTTCCCAACTATTTTTGTACCTAATGATCTGAAATTTAGCCAGTTGTGATGCTGGGAACCAGCCGGTGCGCTGTCTACCATTCAATATGCTCATAAAAGAATTCAAGTCAAAGTAAAAATCATTAGCCATTACAAATACAGGATGGTGATGGGGTACAGAACTAAAGTTAGTATCATATATATAATAGATTATCTCCATGCACAATACATTTGGGAAGAGATCTCCCAATTCTGTCTAGCAAATCTATGGCAACCTTGAACATCAAATGCTTATTCTCATCTATACTTCAAATAAATTGCAAAGGACTCTAGTAACACACAACATTCACATTTTAGACTCATCTATACAAACGTGGAGCACATTTTTGGAATAAAAATGCACACATGGCACACATAATTGTGACTTTTAAGCTGTGACTCAACAGGACACATGAGCACAGAAACATTATTTGTTGCTGATCTCAAACAGGGCTGAACTTGTTATGGCAAATGTTGTATCTCCACCCCACCCAGAACAAATCCAGATACATACAAGCAACTTGCAACAGTACTTTAGGGATAAAAATAAACAAAAAGAAAGAAAAGGAAGATCTGTGCCTTACATCTGCCTGCCCCACACAGGGAAGTCAAACAGTTTCTTTCTCCTGCGTTGAAGTTTTATGGATAACTAAGGTCTTTCACACTGACTCCTGAGAGTGTGTGTCAACATCTCACTTTCATTAGCTGGTAGCTTCCATGTCAATGGAATGGTGAATCCATTCCAGATTTTTGGCTGAATTTCAAAGGATCTAGCTAAAGTACTGAACTTATTTTAGGGACAGGCCTTATCCTTCAGGATAGACTCTTTAAAAGATTTGAATTAAAATTCAGATTCACTCCATCTCTTTACCATGGATTCACCAGCAGCTACTGCCTCTCATGGTTGGAAAAGGACAGAACTTTGTGAGTAGAGGAAGGAAACAAATGCTTTAACATAAACCATTATCTCGGGAATAGGAAACCTTCTACCTTCCAGGTATTTGACCTATGATTTTTATGACAAGAGGAAATGTAAGGTACTATACTTATGCAGAAAGAAATGAAATGCACAATATGAAATCAGATTAGCCCCCACCTTGTCTACATTCCATAAAGACTTGAAAACTTGGATGTTCCAATGTGCCTTTGACTAACAGTTTAGCTTGCAACCTTCCCTGCCCTGCCCTAATTTATTCATTGTTCCGGTTCTCCAGCACTTTATTCCCAGCCCTGGTCCTATTGCTCTGCATTTTGCACAAGCCTTGCCCTCCCCCACAATTTAAATATGCCTACTGTTGGGTTTTGTGATGTTGACTGATGTATTTTATGATGCTTTTAATTTCCTCAGGAGCTCCAGGTGGCGCAGCTGGTTAAACCACTGAGCTGCTGAAATTGCTGACCAAAAAGGTTGGCAGTTCGAATCCAAGGAGCAGGGTGAGCTTCCACTGTTAGCCCCAGCTTCTGCCAACCTAGCAGTTCGAAAACATGCAAATGTGAGTAGATCAATAGGTACCACTCTGACAGGAAGGTAACAGTGCTCCATGCAGTCATGCCAGCCACATGACCTTGGAGATGTCTATGGACAACGCCGGCTCTTCGGCTTAGAAATTGAGATGAGCACCAACCCCCAGAGTCAGGCACTACTAGACTTAATGTCAGGGGAAAACCTTTACCTTACTACCCTTTATTTCCTCGGTTTTTTATTGTTTTAATTATATTGTTTTGTTTTTTTGTTATGTGTTTTAATTTTGTACTTTGAATTCTGTTTAATTCTTGGCTTGGTCCCCATGTAAGCCGCCCCGAGTCCCTTTGGGGAGATGAAGGCGGGATATAAGAATAAAGTTATATCATCATCATCATCATCATCATCATCATCATCATCATCATCATCATTAGGCTTGACAAGAAGTGTCTTAATAGACCACAAGTTGAACATGAGTCAATAATGTGATTCTAGGCTGCATCAATAGGAGCATATTGTCAAGACCGAGGGAAGTCACTCTATTCTGCTTTCATCAGGCCTCACCTGAAACAACTCTGTGTCCAGTACTGGGCGACACAATTTTAAAGGGATATTGACAAGCTGGAAGATGTCCAGAGAAGAGCAAGCAAAATGATGAAAGGTTTGGAAACTAAGCTTTATGAGAAGCAGGGAGCTGGGCATGCTTAGCTTGGAAAAAAGAACACTGAGATACCCATGTTTAAATATTTGAAAGGATTTCACATTGCGGGGGGGGGGGGGGTTGTTTTCTGCTGCTTTGGAGACTTTGACACGGAGTAATGGATCCAAATTTCAGGGGGAAAAAATTCCATCTCAAACATTAGGAAGAACTTCCTGTTCATAAGACCAGTTTAACAGTGGAATATGCTGGAGTATGGAGGAGTCTCATTCTCTGGATGTTTACAAGCAGAGCCTGGATTGTGTTGTTGTGCATTTTCCGGGCTGTATGGCCATGTTCCAGAAGCATTCTCTCCTGATGCTTCACCCACATCTATGGCAGGCATCCATAGATGTGGCTGAAACGTCAGGAGAGAATGCTTCTGGAACATGGCCATACAGCCCGGAAAATGCACAACAACCCAGTGATTCTGGCCATGAAAGCCTTCAACAACACAGAACCTGGATTGTCAACTGTTAGGAAGGCTTTAATTGTGTATCGCTGTATGGCAGAATGGGGTGAGACTGGATGGCCAAAGGGTATTTCTTCCAAGTCTAGGATTCGAGCCACTCCATTCCCCATGACCACTGGAAAGAATTGTGGAACTTATAGTCCAACAACAACAAGTATTAAGTATTCAGTATTATGTGCTAGAAATGACTGTGTAGTCAAGGGCTTAAGATTTCCATTAGACACTCAGCTGGTCATATAGTGCCCAGAATAACATGAGAAGATTCACAGCTATGCCGATGAAAGTCTCTGTATATAGCATTCTAAACATTTTTGTCTGCCTGTTTTTTTGCATCCTATTCCACATGTGATCCTATGTAAGGGATTTTCTCACTGGAGTTCTGGTTTTATTAAGATGGTTGGAACTAACCTGTTCCCTGCTGCAGATGATTGATTTGAAAATAAAAGCATACACATAATATTTTTTTCCTGCAGGGACCTCTGTGTTGCTTTTCTTCCCTTCCATTTGGATTCACAACAGTTTGGCCTTATGCTCCTGTGAAGCAATGTAGGAAGGGTAAACTTGCCTCTGAAATATTTCAAAGCCCTGTAGAGCTTTAACTGTACAATGTTGCAGCACAAAGACTTTTATTTTACCTAACTCATGAAGCTGTATTTCATGTTCCAATGTCAAATGACTTCTGTACTCTTCAAGCACCATTCAAGTTGAAGAATCGGGGATCTGGAGATATTTACGAATGCCAGGCCAGCAGCTCCTTTTATGTTTGCTCTCTGCAGGTTGAGCAGTAACTGTTCAACAGGGCTAATCTTCCGCAGGAAAGAAATTGCCTTTTCTACAAATAAAGTGTGTAGTAGTGCCCTTGACAGCCAACACACACAGTTGGAACAAAACTCAAATCTGCACCTGCATCATTCAGCAAATGTTTTACTCTCAGTCTTGTTGCTTTAGCAGGAGGTGCTTCAGGCGAAGCAAATGAGGTACGGAGAAGGAATACCAAGTGGAACTCCATCCTAGGGAACTAGCAGTTATACAAAACTGGGGTTGTATAGTAGTGGTGTGCATTCAGGTAAAAGCTTGTCCCATTTCGTTTTCAGCTTTTTTTGCGGGGCCCGATCCATTTTCGGAAAGCCTCCTGAAATTTGGAGGGTTGTTTTCGATCATTTTGTTTTGGGGGCCTGAAAATCAGACCATTATGGGGGGGGAGGGGGGCTTCCCAACCACTGGTTTCCCCTTCTGAGGTGTTCGGCTGCCTGGCAGGCACTGTGCTTCTTCTCTTCCTCCTCCCCTCTTCCTCATGCCTGCAATGCCCTGCATTAACTCAGGGGAGTCATGGCTAGGCAGCCCCACATCCAGACCTCAGCAAGCAAGCAGGAAGGAACTACCACCCCACCCTCCTTTCAACTCGGAGAGTGTGGTGGGCACTGGGGCATGTGCGTGTAGTGGGGTATGTGACTGTGCAGGCGCTCGGCTGCAGGCAAGCACTGAGAGGCACCTGCAAGCTTTCCAGGCACCACACACACACTCTCCCTGGAAAGAAAGTGTGTGTGTGGTGGGGCATAGTCAGGCCTGGAAAGCACACACTCGCCTCTCAGTGCCTGCCTGCAGCTGAGTGCCAGCACAGTCACACACCCACACACATGCCTGGGAAGAAGGGAGGGAAGGTGGTTCCTTCTGCCCTGATGCTGAGGTCCAGATGTGGGGCTTCCCCGCCGTGACTCCCATGAGTGAATGTGGGGCATTATGGGTGCTAGGGATGAAGGGAGGGAGGAGGAGAGAAGAAGCACGCACACATGAAAATTCGGCTCCACACAAAAGTAGGCTTTTGTGTCGAGCTGAGTTTCATGTGGGGAAGGGGGGCTTTCTGTTTTGTGGTTCTGAATAAACGGAAGACACGAGAGATACTGAAGAAACGGTAAGAACGAATTTTGTGCACATGTCTATTGTATAGCATTCCTTGGCAACCTAGGGAGTCAACTCAGTGATCATGTGATCCCTGACAGGCTGGGCTTCCCACTGAAAAGTGTCGCACATTTTCATGGGCCAGAGTAACAGAAGAAGCTCCAGGTCGTGTGCGAAGATCACATTTTATGGCCGCTCCTTGGGGACAGAGTTACACCCATTTCTGAAGGGATGAGTAAAGGCTTTTCAGTCAAGACAGTAAATAAAGAACAACACTCAGAAGACAGGGGAATTCTAGACAAGAAATAATCAGGGCCAGTTAAAACCTCCCAACAAAGGATTCCTCCAGGGAGGAAGCTTTGAAGCTTCAAGGCCATTCAATGCTAATCAATCTGGCCAATTGCAACATTCACACATGCCTCAAACAAACAAGAGTTCTTTCTCCCACCCCAAACGTTCCATAGATATATAAACCTCCCTTGTCCTAGTTTCCAACATACTGCACAACCTCTGAGGATGCCTGCCATAGATGTGGACGAAATATCAGGCAAGAATGCTTCTGGAACATGGCCATACAGCCCAGAGAACTCACGGCAACCCAGCTTTTATCTTCATTTTAGCAACAAGAGAAGGAACAGCACTGATGCAATTCCCAGGGCTTTCAGGACTGAAGGGGCAGATACCTAGAAGCAAATGTCTGCTCTAAAGTGAACTCGGCTTTCCTCAATATATACCTTCAATATCATATATGCAGCCTGTGGGTGGATCCTGGCCATTTCTTCCTGCTTGGACTCTGACAGAATCATAGAGCTCAAAAGACACCCCAAGGTCCATGCAGACCAATCCCATTCTGCCAAACAGGAATATACAATCAAAGTACCCTAAACAGATGGCCATCCAGTCCCTATGAAAGACCTCCGGAGAAGGAGACTCCATCACTCTCCAAAGAAGCATATTCCACTGTTGAACAGCTTCAAAACTTCAAAAACTTCTTCCTAATGTTTAGGTGGAATCTATGTCTCTTCTGACTTCATTTGGGCTGATCATGGTCTTGATGACTTTTTCTCCCCATTCCTTCACTGCCAGTGCCTAGCATGCATATATATCATTTTTTTTAAATTACCTTCATATTTGCTATTGTAAATATCAAGTGAAAAACCCATCTTGTTCCAATGTGTTCCTGCTCACAAGCTGACTGCTTCTTCGTTTACAAGCACTATCCAAAAAAACAACTAAACATCTTTACTATGTAAATGTAGAAGTAAGGCTCTCCATTCTAACATTAGAAAGAACAAGGTACCTATGGTGGCAAAAGCTGAAATGGGCAGCAATGGCAGCTGGTTCCTCCAATGTCTCTCTGACATTAAGGTCAGAGCTATGGAGAATACACAACCTCTCCTGACCCTGCTGTCTGAGATATGGAGGAGGTCCTGACATGTTTACCTTTCCACACATAGTAGGAGGTAGCACTATTTTGTTCTTTGCTTCCAAAATATCTCTCATTATATTACAGCTGCAATGCAAAATGAGGTTATAAATCACTGCAAATAATCACCGTTTCCAACCTTCTGCTTCTTAGCTCTGATGAACACTTATTCAAGTTGCCAATTCAAGTTCTTGGTCCTGTTTCAATCCGCCTATGCTGATTTTTTAAATCAATCACTCATGCCAAGCCAATTGTATGCCATAACTGCTTCATATTGACTTCTGACTTGAAAAGACTAAAAATCTACCTTGTTGGCTAAGGTAAAAGTAAAGGTTTCCCCTTGACATTAAGTCTAGTTGTGTCTGACTCTGGGGGGTAGTGCTCATCTCCATTTCTAAGCCGAAGAGCTGGCGTTGTCCATAGACGCCTCCAAGATCAAAAGGTACCTTACTGATGGAGTGGTAACTATTGATCTACTCACATTTGCATGTTTCCAAACTGCTATGTTAGCAGAAGTTGGGGCAAACAGCAGGAGCTCACCCTGCTCCCCAGATTTGAATCACCGACCTTTTGGTCCACAAGTTCAGCAGCTCAGTTGTTTAACCCACTGTCCCACCTTGTTGGCAGATGTTACCAAAAGCTAGCTTTGGCTGACAAAAGCTTGTGATGAAGGCTTCTCAAAATCTCTGCCTTTACAAGGAAGACTGACAAGTGTCAGTGGTACAAGCTCTGCAGACACAGGACTAGCAAAGTTAGAATCTTCATTCAGGTAAGTCAGATATGAAACCAAGAATTGCAGCATACTCCCAGACCTAAAAGATGAGTGCTCCAATCCAGAACTAGCCAGCCTGACATAGGCCCATTGTATTACTATGCAGGACTTGCATGGGAAATGAGAAGAGCTTTGGGAAATCAGGGAAAGGGGGGGAAAGAGAAAAAATACAGCATATACCCCATTACAAAATCTTTCTGCACAACTTTTTAATTGCCTAAAACAAAAAGACAAAGGTTGAATATCCTTGACCCAAAATGCCTGGTACCAGAAGTATTTTAAATTCTGGATTTTTTCGGTCCTGAATACCTATATTTACAAATACTAACATAATAAGGTCTTGGAGATGGGACCCAAGTCTAGACACAAAATTAATGTCTGTTTCATATACACCTTATTATACAAATAGCTTGAAGGTAATTTTATACAATATTTTATGACCCATTTCATTACCCTTTGGTAATATCACTCCATTATTATGCTTTGTGGCTGTGCTCATGTCTCTCTCCAGCCTCCATGCCTCATTCATTCAGCACTTTTGTATGAGATGTGAGCAGGGCCATAGCCAGAAAAAAATTGGAGGGGGGGGGGGGTTGAAACTTTTTTTTAGCAGATGATGAAGAGTAGTTCCATAACACAAAATAATTTAGAAATCAGGTTCCATCGATAAACTTCAGTGGACACTCATGGGAATTTGGTTAACCAGTTAAAATTCATGAGTAAACCAGGTTTTTTTAAACCTGAAACATTTCAGGGGGGGAGGGTTGAACACCTAGCACACACACACATCCCACCACCCCCTTGGCTAGAGCCCTAGGTATGAGTCTGGAGAGAAACTGAGAATCTTCGAAATGGTGGGAATCCAGGCATTGTGCTCAGCCTGAATCCATGCTTCCTGCCAAAGATGATCCTGCAAATGAAAATGAGGAGTCTAGAAGATTCCCAAAAGCAACAGATGCTTGTTTAAAGTCTGAACAAGAAACAAATGAACAGAGCAGTAAGCCTCTATTACAGAAAAAAGATCAAAGTGAAAGCCACACAGATGAAATTGTGGAGTCAGAATCTGATGACAAAGTGGGCTCCTACTTAATTAAATATAATTTGTCAACTACTTCTTTTTTGGAAAGCGCAAAGAAAAAACTACAGTGTGAAGCCAATGATTCTGCTATTAAGGACCTGAAATTTCTGACTCCTGTAAGACGTTCTCGCCACATACATCAGAAGTTATCCAAGTTGCCATACGGGTTGAAAGAGCAAAGCCCTTGTGCCTTCACTTAAATAGCTTGAAGAATGGGGAAATGCTAGAACTGGTTGCATCTACTGACCAAACAGCGCCCTGAAAATGTTTCTATCAACCTAAAAAAGCAGTACAAAGAATGAGTTTTAAATGTTTGAAGATTTTATTTGTGTACAGCTCCTATAAATGAAAAGCCCTCTTTAACCTTGGTAAATAATAATAATAATAATAATAATAATAATAATAATAATAATAATAATAATAATAATGCTGGCATCATAAACTGGACACAAGTGGAACTGGACAATTTGGACAAAAAAACAAGAAAACTCATGACCATTCATCATTCACTGCACCCTCGCAGTGATGTTGACCGGCTATATCTGCCTAGAAGATCAGGGGGCAGAGGACTCTTACAAGTCAAACAAGCAGTCAAAGAAGAAGAACATGCCCTGGCAGAATATGTAAAGCAAAGTGAAGAACCTGCTTTGATTGAAGTAAAAAATCAGAAACTCCTCAAAGCACAGCAGACAAAAAATCAGTACAAGAAAACCGCACTACAAACTAGAGCTGACAGCTGGCACAACAAAACATTGCATGGAAAGTTCCTTGACAAAATTGAAGGAAAAGCTGATAAGGAGAAGACCTGGCTATGGCTCACGAATGAGACACTGAAGAAGGAGACAGAAGGCCTGACCCTTGCAGCCCAGGAGCAAGCCATCAGAACAAATGCAATTAAGGCCAAAATCGAAAAATCAGCTGATGACCCAAAATGCAGACTGTGCAAGGAAACCGACGAAACAATTGATCATATCCTCAGCTGCTGTAAGAAAATCGCACAGACAGACTACAAACAGAGGCACAACCATGTGGCCCAAATGATTCATTGGAACTTACACCTCAAGTACCACCTCCCAGCAGGAAAGAACTGGTGGGATCACAAACCTGCAAAAGTCTTGGAAAATGAGCACGCAAAGATACTGTGGGACTTCCGAATCCAGACTGACAAAGTTCTGGAACACAACACACCAGACATCACAGTTGTGGAAAAGAAAAAGGTTTGGATCATTGATGTCGCCATACCAAGTGACAGTTGCATTGTCGAAAAACAACAGGAAAAACTCAGCCGCTATCAGGACCTCAAGATTGAACTTCAAAGACTCTGGCAGAAACCAGTGCAGGTGGTCCCGGTGGTGATGGGCACATTGGGTGCCGTACCAAAAGATCTCAGCCGGCATTTGGAAACAATAGACATTGACAAAATTACGATCTGCCAACTGCAAAAGGCCACCCTGCTGGGATCTGCGCGCATCATCCGAAAATACATCACATAGTCCTAGACACTTGGGAAGTGTTCAACCTGTGATTCTGTGATACGAAATCCAGCATATCTATCTTGTTTGCTGTGTCATACAATAATAATAATAACTTTATTTTTATATCCCAACCATCTCCCCAAGGGGACTCAAGGCGGCTTACATATGGGACAGACATAAAAGGAAACAATCCATTAAAACAAAACCATCACTAAAATAAAATAAGATAAAAATATAGGTATATATTATCTGTTATTGCTATTGTTTTATTGTTATGCATTTGTTTTATTTTGCGTGTTTGCACTATTGAATGCTTTTGTGAGCCGCCCCGAGTCTCTTGGGGGAGATGGAGGTGGGGTATAAATGAAGTTTATTATTATTATTATTATTATTATTATTATTATTATTATTATTATCTCATAGATCCTTGCATTTCTTTTCCTGAGCACAGTAAAAACATTACCACACTTTTTACATAGTTGACCCTGCAGAGCTTCCAGACTCATATTTGACCAATTGAGTTTACTGCTTCTTAAAATAAAATTTAAATTAAAATAAAAATTAAGCACAGAAGGCTGCATGTATTTCAAGCTTCAGCTGGATATGTTTGTGTGTGGGGATATGAATACACTTGTACACACCAAGCCAGATTGCACTGTAACTGGGAACCAGAATTACTTTTAGTAGTTGGAAACTTTTTCTTCCACAGCTACACACAGCTACTTATCCAATACACAAACAGTTCTTAATCTAAAACCTTCCAAAACCAGGTTACATATTAAAAGCCAGCTGAGTTAATAAATCCTCTGATCAAATAGTCTCTGCATCTCAAACATTTACCCTCCCAATATCCCAAAGGGAACCAGTTTGGACAGTTTCAGGGACTTTTACCCACCATCCATGGCTTCATTAATCAAACAGTTTTTGCAAGACAAATGGTGTGCAGCAGCCTGTGAAAGTATCTGCGACTACAGTGACAACTGAACAAATGCATGATTAAATTTTTGCCAGTTGTTCCTGGAAGCTATCATTTTGCGCAACTGAAAAATTTCTAACAATTCTCACCATTTCAGCTGCTACTTGTAATTAAAAAGCTAAACCAAGCCACTGACTGTGAAAGGAGCAATCTTGTTTAAGTCTCATAAAAGAATGACCGTGCACCTCCATACAACGTAAAGAACAAGAATTAATCTGTTGCAATACAGTGTTTCAAAGTGTCATCGAGCAAATTTTCTTTTCAGTTTGTTGCTCATGAGCCTTGTTTTCATTATGTAATCTAAAATAGTGAATATATCTGTGTATAAGTTGACTTTATGTATAAGTCAAGGGCAGGTTTGGGAACAAAAATGATTGATTTTGATATGACCTGTGGATAAATTGAGGGTCATTTCTTAGAGAGGGAAGAGAAACAATGCCACCTCAAAGGGCCAAGCTCCTCCTGGATGCTGCAAGTATCTCCGATACAGTGTTCCCTCACTTATAGCGGGGGTTAGGTTCCAGGACGACCCACAATAAGTGAAAATCCATGAAGTAGGGACGCTATATATTTATACATTATTTTAGTAGTTATACACTATTTTAAGTCTTTATCAGCCAATCGTTTGTTGATAAATCGCCTCCTTCTCCTCCTGTTGCCACTTGGGCTCCTTTTCTCTCCCTTCGGCTTCTCCTTCCTTCCTCCCTTAGGCTGTAAATTGTAATTTTTTTATGATTTATAGTATTTTTTTAAGAATTTATTGAAAAACCGCAAAACAGCAAATCCACTAAAAGCGAACCATGAAGTAGTAAGGGAACACTGTACATCCAAAAATGATTCTCTGCTCAGAACAGAGGATAGTTCCTTTTTTAATAGAAGTTAAGGTACAGTATTAACTATTATCCAAAAATGAACCATTTCCTTCTTTTGAGTTGAATGGCAAAAGATGAGATCTTTGTCCTGGGAACACTTAAAAGAAGCACTGACAGTCTCCTATTCTCTTAGTGTTCCTTTGGGGTTAAGCACCAAAAACCACTCCAGCCATTTTTCTGCCCAGGCATTCAAAAAGCCCAAAAGCGTCGGTGCTGTAGAAAGAGTAGAGAGGACCTCCTATAATGGACTAAGCACCAAAATTACTCCCACTCTACTCAGGGATGGTTTCTTTTTTTCAAAATAATTTTTATTAATACATTTTAACAACGAAATAAAAGGTAATTAGAATAAGGATAGTAGGGGAGGGGAAAGGAAAGGTTATGGGAAGTGAGCGGGGAAGGGAACAGTGTGGGGAAAAGGGGTAGAGTTTGTTGACTTTCGATCTCCTTCATAGTGGTTATTGATTCTTAGTCCTTTCCTCCTAGTTTCTTTTCACCTCTTTTGCTTCTCCCTTTTTGTTCCCATTTTTCTGGCATAAGTCTCTTGAAAAATTAAGTGATGGATTGTGTTAAATTTTAAAGTTTTTTTCTCTTGAATCATGTATTCTTTACATGACTGCCAACCCATTCCTTTCTTCGGTTTCTCTTTATTTCTTGATAAGTATTGTGTTAATTTACCCATATTCATAATTTCGAGTACTTTTACTAGCCATTGATGAGTTAAAGATATTTCTTTTATTCTCCAATTTCATGCATATACTATTCTAGCTGCTGTTGTGAAATAATTACATAGTCTGTCCATATTTTCATCTATGCTTATATCAATTATTCCTAATAAAAGTATTCTAGTTTTAATTCTAATGTCATTTTTTTTAAATTAAATTGTTTCTTGGATTCTTTTCCAGTATTCTCTAGCTTTGGGCCATATGTGGTAGAATGTGCCTTTCTAAGTTCCACACTTCCAACAATCGTTGTTCATGTTTTTGTTAATTTTGTCTAATTTTTGTGGTACATCATCTTATACCAGTTTTCTTTCAGGTTGTATGCACTTGTAAACTTTAGCTTATGGGATAGTTCCTTTTTGATAGCAGTAAAGATAGTGTGCTTACTTTGACTTATGTATATGTCGACCCAGTTTTTTTAGGGTGGATTTTTAATCTAAAATCTCTAGACTTATACATGAATATCTACAGTAGATATCCTGGGAGTGAGAGGATGGCGAGGAGGAAATGAATAGTAGTATCATCTTTGAGATTAATGTATTTATTCTGACATTACCTAAATTGAATGTATTGGGATTTTCAGTGAGTAAGTCTTCTCCCTGTGCAGGCTCAGGTTCTATATCCAGTTCCAGCATTAAAATCTTTAAATTTTTGAACTGATCCAAGCATTTTGGCTGAAACATCTGGTGCAGATCCAAAATGCCATGTGCAAGGAAATCTACATAGGTGATCTTATTTCCTAGAAACCATTTTCTGTCCCCATTTTCAGTTCAATGCTGGTTATTTTCTATACAAAATAATTTCCGAATACATCATCAATGTCTGGCTCAAAAAAAGAGACTATTCCAGCCTGTTGCCTAAGAGGTGATGGTTCGTTCATCCATTAGCAGTGCAAATCTAACCAAAAGAATGAGGCCATTGCCATCAAACTTCTTAAGAAAGACTCAGGAACAATAGCAGGGTCTACACCAGTGGTTCTCAACCTGGGGTCCCCAGATGGTAAACTTGCTGGGATTTCTGGGAGTTGTAGGCCAAAAACATCTGGGGACCCCAGGTTGAGAACCACTCGTCTTCACCATATTATAGCAATCAACAATTCATTTGAACATAACATTGCACTCTGATTTTATGTCTGTAATAAGTTTGGCTGGGGAAAATTATCTGCTAATAAATGGAATATGGAAAAATGATTGTTTTCTCCTCATATTGGTTAAACCCTTGCACCTGCTGAACTGCTGACCTAAAGGTTGAAGGTTCGAATCCATGAGACAGGGTGAGCTCCCCGTCTGTCAGCTCTAACTTTCCATGCGGGGACATGAGAGAAGCCCCTCACAGGTGTCCCCTGGGCAACGTCTTTGAAGATGGCCGATTCTCTCACACCAAAAGTGACTTGCCTCAATTCACTTCTGACATGATTTTTAAAAAACCTCCCAAAATCTAGTGGCTGGGAAAATCGATTTAAGTTGTTTCTCCAAATTCTGGTGCTGATCTTTTAGTATCTGAATTCCCATATTAGGCTACACACCTAATGGAATGAGGCCTAATGTCCTAAAGATGGATTGTACCATTTGGGCTTTCATTGAATGCATCCCTATATTTAAAAAAGAACTACCTACATTGAGAAACAACCACAGAGGGCAAGCCTTCTGCCTATGGTGCTAATTGTTTACCTGCAAAAGAGAATTTAACTTCAGGAAGTTAAATGTATCCTCTATTTACAATCAGAAACAATACATTTTATGTTCCAACTTTCAGGCTCCACCACCTGATTTCTCTTGTATGTGATTTCTCATCCTATATAATCCAGGCATAACTGCATGCAAGCGGCCAATTCATGAGACAGAGCATGAACAAATCTTGGTCCAACCAATATTTGATAGTTTGCATTAATAGTTTAGTTGTGTAAAGCATGTGTTCATTTTAAAGATCTGTTTTAAGATGTGTTTTCTTAATCTCAATAAAATCACCCAGCGAAGAATTGTTCTTGCTTGCTTTTCCATTTTAAGGGACACACCTGGGTTTCAGAAAAGGGTTCTTTGTTCACGTTCATTCCTTTGCTGTTCCCTCTTTTTTGCATTTCTTTCTTCAAGTTATTCTGCCTTTTTAAAAAAAAATCATCTGAGATTAGTCCTTTCTTAACTACTAAACAAACATCCCTGGGGGCCTACATAGCTTTTCAACAATAATAGTTATAAATCATACTGATTTGTCCTTTCTATAACCAACATGCCAGACATCTCAGAATTGAACTGAACCCTGGCATTTCATGAACAGAGATTAGGAAACATGTGCTATTCACTTTGTTCTATGGCTCCCCTCACTGTTTTAGCAGATGGAATTCAATTGCACCTCTTTGCTCTCTTTTCTTTTTAATGAACAACATAGTGCAGTCTCACTAGGTAAGCATATTTGACTTTCTGCTTAATCCAGAGATTGGCCTGACTATCACTATACCCCTTCAGCTTCAAAAATGGCAAGGGCAAGAAAAGAAGCAACTTTTGCTAAAAGCTGCCCCCATTGAGTATTGCAATTAACTCCTCCGAGCTGCTAGGATTTCAGGGCTACAACTGTGCCGTCCGCCAGACAATAAAAAAAAAACTATAAAGCTGAAACGTGCCGTCCTTTATCCGGGCGAACTGCAAATCCCTATAAGCTGTCCTAAAATATTGAACGACTGAGTCTGGAGAACTTCAAAAAAGGATGTTTATTCATACAAGGTTGTAAACCTGGCACAGATCTTAAAGTTGCAGAAAATGAAACAAATTTCCATAGGTTTTAGTTGCAGAATTATCCCTGGTTCCAGAAGGCAAAGGTGATTATAAACCCACTATACCCTAATCACGCTGTCTATATTAGAAGGAGAAACTCTTTCCTTCCCTATCTTTACAGCAAAGATTAGTTCTAGAAGCGATGGAATAACCCTGCTCCTCTAACTAGATTTCCTATTCCAGATCAGTATAATTCAATACTTATCTAATTTGGATAGGCTTAGATTGGCCTGGTTTTGAGGATGATTTGTCCCAGTTAGCCTTGCACAGCTCCAGCACGTTGGAAGACTATAGCCAGAATGAAACTCTAAAATGGAGACTAGACCCTGGTAAAAAGGGCGGTCCTAAGATGTTGTACTCTTTGACCAATCATTGCAAAGAAAACTGCAGCCAGCTCTTGCAGACACCAAGCCACTTTTCCTAGGCTTTTGCAGCCAGAGGCTGAAACAAAATGCAAAGGAGGGAAAACAAACAAACGACCAATAGGTAAGGCAAACCATCGTCCTGGGGGACGGAACACTCCCCGCTTAAATTCCCAGGATGTGGGAATTTACCACTCAAAAACATACAAACACCTTTGCACATATGACAATACAAACACTAGAACTTTAAACATCTCCAATAAGCAACACGAGGTCACTAATTGGTCTGTCCAAAATGGACACTTTGTCTCTGTTGCAAGTCTTTAATTGAACTTTCCTGACCTTACCATCCGGGCAAGGAAAGGTCTTTAATACAATGCCCATGGGCCATGCATGGCGGGGCAAGTCTTTGTCCTTTAACAACACAACGTTGTTAACCTCAATGTTGTCCTGTGGGCTTTGCCAGATTCTTCTAGCTTGAAGCTGGCTTAAGTATTCAGCTTTCCACCTTTTCCAAAAGTGGTTGGCCAAGGACTGCACCTGTTTCCATAGGGCACGGTGAGTTCCGTCCGGAACTGGCAACATGATGTCCTTCCATCCTGGCACCTTTTGTGTCAAAATAAGTGCAGGAGTCAGTGGTTGTAAGTTCTCAGGGTCACTGGTAAGGGGAACCAGCGGCCGGTTGTTGATAATTGCGGTAACTTCCGCCATAAGTGTCACCAAAACATCATGCGTCAATGACCTATGACTCAAAAACATGGCATTAAGGATTTTGCGACTAATACCAATCATCCTCTCCCAAACACCACCCATATGGGAGGCGTGGGGAACATTGAAAGTCCACATAATTTGTTCAGTATTCGTAAAGTTCTGAACCTTTGGGTCTCTCCCAAACCTAGACACACAATTGAGTTCTTTGGTCGCACCTACAAAATTGGTGCCACAGTCCGACCGAATTGACTTAATTGGCCCTCTGAGGGCTATGAACCTTTTTAATGCGTTTAAAAATGATGAAGTGTCCATCCCTTCTATGACTTCTATATGGACAGCTCGTATTACTAAACAAGTAAACAAAACTGCCCACCTCTTGTTATTTACAACACCACCCCTGGTTTTCCTAGTGACAACCTCCCAAGGACCAAACACATCGATTCCCACATGGGAAAAGGGTGGGTCTGTCAAAGTCCTATCCTGAGGTAGTTCTGCCATCAACTGACTTTGACAGTTTCGCCTAAGGCGCCTGCATTTAACACATTTGAAAATACAACTGTTGACCAACCTTTTGGCATTAACTACCCACAGACCTTCATTTCTAAGGGCTGCCTCAGTTAGAGTTCTACCCTGATGATGGATCCTTTCATGGTGATGCCGAACGAGCAGCAATGCAGTGTGACTATTAGGGGGTATGATGATGGGGTTTTTTATGCACGCCTTGAGTTTAGCTTTGGCTAACCTTCCTCCAACTCTCAAAATACCCTCCTTGTCTAGAAATGGGTTTAACTCATTTAGAAGACTTTGATTAGGGATGTTGAGCCCTTGCTCTAGCCTAGCTATTTCCTGCTTGAAAGCAGATCTCTGTACTGACTTGAATATGACGCTCTTAGCCTTTATCATATCCTGGACCTGTAAAGGCTCACTATCTTTGCAAGCTAAACGATGTATAAGCCTAGCAACTGCTCTAAGAAGACTGTGCCACTCCGAAAAACATTCAAAACGGTGTGGTTCCAGGCAAGATCTTTGGCCCATCTTGATTTCTGTGGTCATCTTGCAAACTTTCACCTCTGGAACGGACTCAGGCAATTCTGTATTTTCGGTGGGAGAAAAGGCTGATGGAAAATTGACTTCGGCGTAGTTACTTTGGAACATGTCTTCCATAAAGCCAACGATTTGCTCTTTTACCTTGGGGTCTTTCTGCATCTTCTTCTTTAGTGACCAGAGTCTATTTTCTGCCACATGCCTGTTGTTTGGCAAAGTGGGTTTTTCTGCTTTAAAAGGCAGAGGGGCTATCCAATTTCCCTCGGGACTCCGGGAAACTTGAGAGTTCATGATCTCTAAAAACCTCTGTTCATCTTTGGAAAGCGCTGTAGTTTCATCCCTTTCGGAGACTTCAAAGATGGAAGAATACTCTGGTGTTATCCCCTGACAATAGACCGAGATATGACTCAAACAGCTATGCATTAGTGTGGGGCGACTGCCTTGAAGCACGTGCGCTTGACGAGTGCCCACCGACGATGGAGGGTGCATCCTATTTATGCACACCGGGCCTGTAACTGTCCAGCCTAGTGGTAGCAGCTGAGCAATGGGCGCCCCTGGAGGTCCCTTAACTTGGTCGTTCACATAGAACAAGTTCGGACAGTCCGCACCAAGCAGAAGGGCAATGTCCACATCTGGACGGAAAGCAGGTAAGGCGTTCTTCAGCTTTCGCAAGTGAGGATGGGCTTCCACGACTTCTCTGGTGACAATCTGCCTTTTGTTCCGGGGAATAGAGGAACACTCAATGAGGTCTGGTAACTCGAACAGTCTCTTCTGGTCACAAGAGGAGACAACAAAGCCGGATGCTATGCGACCCTGCAACTTCTTCTTCCCTACACAGGTGGACATGGTGTAGTCGACCGTCTGGGTTTTTATGTCAAACAGTTGGAAAAACTCTGGAGTCGCCAGGGAGGCGTCGCTTTGTGAATCCAAAGCCACGTAAAGTCTCTTTTTAAGCCAAGGTCTTCTGGCTGGATATACATCTGCTAGGCAGATGGGATGGCAGACTCTGAACTGGTGCACGTCAGAGCATAGTTCAGTACAGGCGACCGATGGAGCATCCTCCTGCATCCGTGACGCGGTCTGCATGTTGGTGGCTTCAGTAGATGACCCTTCTTTGGAAGACGTGTCCCCTTTGGCGCGGGAGACAGCGTCAGAGTTGTGCATCGCGGTGCAATGCTTAAGGCTGTTACACCTTGCGCATTTGACGTCCTCTTTGCAGTTGGATGCAAAGTGAGGAGTTGCTCCACAGCACCTAAAACATATGCCCAGCTTCTGTACAATCTGTTGTCTTTCTTTATAAGGCTTCTTGCCAAATTCCCGGCAGTTGGCCAAACTGTGAGGCTTTTGGTGAATGGGGCAGAGCACCTCCTTCACCTCTGACTTGGATTCGTTGGCCCTGTGCTGACTTTCAACAGCCTTAACACTAACCGGTCTTTTGGCCTCTCTGGATGGTTTTTTCTCCACTTTCGGTGCCTTCTCTGGCTGGGTCCCTTGGTATAAGGTGGGGAGGCCCGTCTGCGGATCATTCCTTTCTCTGGCCGCCCTGGTGATGAACTGGACCAAATGAGAAAATGGAGGGTATGCCTGGGAGTGGGCCTCCTTGTAGTTGAAGACCTCCTGTCCCCAGCGTTCTTGCAAAGTGAAGGGCAGCTTGGTCAAGATCTGCCTCTGGGACAGGTGCTGATCGAGGCACTTCAAACCGGGCAGTTCTGGATTCTCCTTGGCCGACTCTAATTCCGTAAGGAGATCGCTGAGGTCCCACAAGAGTTTGAAGTCTTTGAGTTTCAAAGCTGGGAACCTTTGGAGCTTGTCCATAAGAGATGCTTCAATCTCTGTGCTGGCCCCATACCTCTGCTGCAACCTGGCCCAGGCCTTTTCCAGGGCTTTGTCGGGATCGGCTACGTGGGCTGCGTAGATCTTCTTAACTTGTGAGGATGAGGCTGGGCCCAACCATGCAGCCAGAAGAGTCAGTTCTTCCTCAGGCAATAACTTTAAGTCTCTGATTGCTCTCTGGAAGGTGGCCTTCCAGAGAAGAAATTCCTCAGGCTTGTCCGAAAACTTTTCGACACCCTTGTCCTTAAGATCTCTTCTGGGGCTTCTGATGATGGAGACAAGCTGGGACTCTGGCGTCGAAGGGAACAATTGAGGAGTTTGCTGTTGTGGAGTGGACTCCCACCGTGCACCTTGCGTCAACCTTTGGCCTCTTGGAGGGATGACATCGACCACTGACGAATCGGTGGCTCCCTGTGCAGCTGTCTGTAAGGGCCAACTAGCACTTGGCCTTGAGGCCCTGATTGACTGACCTAGGGATTTAGCAGGAGGCACAGGTAGCTCGGGCAAGGGTGAGCTCCCCGCTATGACGCTCTGCTCTGCAGGAAACTCAAAAGTGACTTTGGGGCCCTGCTCTGGGTAAGGAGAGAAGTCTTCTTGTTCCTCATCCGAAAACTGGCTGTTTAAGCTATTAAGATGCACAAGCACCTTGGAAGAAGGGTCCTGCTTTGGCAACTGACTTACATTTTCTTCTGTGAGTGGCTCAATTAGGGCCTTGGCCAAAGTCTCAGCCCTTACCTTTTTGGCAGTAGCATCCATCCTTATTCTAAGCATTTCTATTTCACCTTGCCTTTGGGCCTGTTCCATTTGCATTTCGCTTTGTCTACGGGCCTGTTCTATTTGCAGTCGTTGCTCTTCTTCTTTAAAGGGAAGGGTGAGATCAGCTGCCTTAGCATCAGCCTCCGCCCCCGCTACCTTGCTCTTTAGCTCTAGACGTGCAGCCTCCTTAATGTGCAAGGCAGCTAGGGAAGAGATGGCACTCCCAGCAGCAGAAGACTTGCTAGAGTGGCTATGTTTAGATGATGCACACTCCCTTAGCTTAGATACCTGGCTAGAGCGGTTGGACTTAAGACTAAGTGCCACAGCAGGTGATTTTAAAAGATTGGTCTCATGGCTGCATAAGGAAGACTGATTTCCTTTTGGCTCAGACCTTAGATTAACAGATGGAGAACTAAATTCCAAGGCATCTAGAATTGCCCTCACCTTATTTTCTTTCTCATTAGTGTCAGCTAAGACACTCACTATTTCTAACTCTGAATCCTTGGGGTTAATGCGCTCGAGGACCTGGACTATCTTAGACACCAAACCCCTCCAAATACCGAAGGTCTCTTCAAGGTCTGTCTGTAATATGGATGGCACCCTTGTAATACCCAAGCTCTCAATTCTGTCCATTAATGTTACAATTCGCTCCCATGCCGAACCTAACCTCACATGGAGGAGCTCCTTTTCATCTATTAGATGGGCTAGCATCTTGGCTGAAGGGTGCTTTATCCTTTGGGGCCTTTCATTCCTACTTTCAGCCTCAGAAGGAGGTATACCATCTGCATCATCTTGAAATTGCATAGACATTATGTATTCTTAATAGCAAGTAAATTTACAACAAAGGCAAATGCAATATACCTGCAAGTAAATTTACAATAAAAGCAAATTCAATATATAATACAATTCACAGCATTTAAACATAGCAATATATATCACTAAGTAACTATACTTTACAAAGATTGTGACCTTTGGCGCCAAACTTTGGTAGGCAAGCTGCAAAATGCCAACTGACAGCAACTTGCCACTTGATACCTCCCTCGCCCGAGTGACGTAAACTGCCAAAATGGCGACTTCGCCAAATTTTCAAGCACCTTGTGCTCCGCGGCTCGAGGCCTGCCGCCGAAGGAGCACCGAGGCTGGCTTTGGAAAGGAGGAGAGAAGAGACGCCTCCTCCCCGCTGTGAAGGGAGGTCACCACCGCAGGACGATGAGACAGGTCACCACCGCAGGTCAATGAGGCAGGTCACCGCCGCAGGTCAATGAGGCAGGTCACCACCGCAGGATGATGAGGCAGGTCACCACCGCCGGACCATGAGGCAGGTCACCACCGCCGGGCGACTGTCCCGGCCGAGATCCTAGCCACTGTGAAGACTCAGCCAGAACTTTCTTTTGGAGTTGCCAGGCTTATCTGGGTCCCGGCCTGGTGCTTCTGGACTCACCACCTCTGTGTGAGCCCAAAGACTGCTGCTGGAGCTCCGCGGCTCGATACCTGCCACCGAAGGAGCTCGGGGTAGATTGCTGGGTTTTGCACAGCCGTGCAATTGCAGAAACAGCCGCAGCTGAAGAGCAGGATACTGCAGAGGCTGAAGGAATGGCAGCAAGCTTTCACTGCAACAGACCACAAAATCAAAGTCTCTATGGCCGTGCAAGCTAGCTGAAGCGGAAAAACCGCTGATCGTCCTCAAAACTGTGCCGTCCGCCAGACAATAAAAAAAAAACTATAAAGCTGAAACGTGCCGTCCTTTATCCGGGCGAACTGCAAATCCCTATAAGCTGTCCTAAAATATTGAACGACTGAGTCTGGAGAACTTCAAAAAAGGATGTTTATTCATACAAGGTTGTAAACCTGGCACAGATCTTAAAGTTGCAGAAAATGAAACAAATTTCCATAGGTTTTAGTTGCAGAATTATCCCTGGTTCCAGAAGGCAAAGGTGATTATAAACCCACTATACCCTAATCACGCTGTCTATATTAGAAGGAGAAACTCTTTCCTTCCCTATCTTTACAGCAAAGATTAGTTCTAGAAGCGATGGAATAACCCTGCTCCTCTAACTAGATTTCCTATTCCAGATCAGTATAATTCAATACTTATCTAATTTGGATAGGCTTAGATTGGCCTGGTTTTGAGGATGATTTGTCCCAGTTAGCCTTGCACAGCTCCAGCACGTTGGAAGACTATAGCCAGAATGAAACTCTAAACTGGAGACTAGACCCTGGTAAAAAGGGCGGTCCTAAGATGTTGTACTCTTTGACCAATCATTGCAAAGAAAACTGCAGCCAGCTCTTGCAGACACCAAGCCACTTTTCCTAGGCTTTTGCAGCCAGAGGCTGAAACAAAATGCAAAGGAGGGAAAACAAACAAACGACCAATAGGTAAGGCAAACCATCGTCCTGGGGGACGGAACAACAACCTACAACCCACAAAGGCAATGTGGTGCTGCATCTATGCAGATGGCCCATGGCTTGTCCACCTCCTTGCAATTTTGAGATCCAACTAACCAGTCATCTGCTCCCTGCTGTGTGGCATTAATGGCTATAAATAATTTTTAAAAGGAATCTTAACATCATAAGATTAGCTTTTAATTATATAGCAAAACCACATTGGAAGTGATGCTCTGTGTTTTATATGGTTTTAATTATGTTTATTTTGATTAAAAGTATTTTATGTATCTACATTTAATACCACTGTTGTTTATTTTATTTTTTATAATACCATGGGCCCTTCATATTTGCTGGGGTTTGGTTTCAGGACGCCATGTGAATATCAAAATCCAAGGATGTTTACATCCATCCCCATACACACGCACACACAGTAGAGGCCCTATTATCCTTCCCATCAAGCCGGGCGCTTGGCGAAGGGAAGAGGCTCTTCCCTCCGCCAAGCACCCAGTTTAGAGAAGCCTGGTGTGTGCTTGCTGCTTAGCAACACGCACCAGGGCTTCTCCAAAGTGCCGGGTTCTTGGCGAAGAGAAGAGGCTCTTCCCTCTGCCAAGTTCCCGGTTTAGAAAAGCCCGGTGCATACTTGCTGCTTAGCAACACGCACCGGGGCTTCTCCAAAGTGGCCTGGCACATTGGATAATATGGTATGTTCGATAACCGGAAGTTGGATAACCGGAACTCTTCTGTATATATCCATGTCAGAAGCGAATTGAGAATATACTGCAAGTGGCTTCTGGTGTGAGAGAATTGGCCATCTTCAGAGACATTGTCCAGGGGATGCCTGGATGTGTACCATCCTGTGGGAGACTTCTCTCCTGCCCCTGCATGGAAAACTGGGGCTGACAGAGGGAGCTCACCCTGTCTCGCATATCAGATATTTACATTGTGATTGTTAACAGTAGCAAAATGGCAGTTATGAAGTAGCAGTGAAAATATTTTATGGTTGGGGTTAACCACAACACGAGGAACTGTACTGAGGGGTTGAGGCATTAGGAAGGTTGAGAACCACTGCTTTAAAAGGTAATGTTTTCTTCCTCACCCATTCATATGAAGATTCAGATAAAGTGTTTGTGCATGTGCCTTAAAGTCACCATTTGGCTTATGGCAACCCCACGCTTTTCATGGTGTTTTCTTAGGCAAGGAAACCTCAAGAGATGTTTTTACTAGGTCCTCCATCTGAAATATAGCCTACAGCACCTGGCATTGGTTGACAGTCTCCCACCCAACTGACTGACTCTCCTTAGCTTCCAACATCAGATGAAATCTGGTGCTTTGAGGGTACAGTAGAGTCTCACTTATCCAACACTCGCTTATCCAACGTTCTGGATTATCCAACACATTTTTGTAGTCAATGTTTTCAATATATTGTGATATTTTGGTGCTAAATTCATAAATACTGTAATTACAACATAGCATTACTGTGTATTGAACTACTTTTTCTGTCAAATTTGTTGTATAACATGATGTTTTGGTGCTTAACTTGTAAAATCATAACCTAATTGGGTGTTTAATAGGCTTTTCCTTAATCTCTCCTTATTATCCAACATATTCACTTATCCAACGTTCTGCCGGCCCGTTTATGTTGGATAAGTGAGACTCTACTGTATTTAGAAATGACACAAGATATACTGGTAACTAAATTATGGATACACATCTCTAATCTGTATCCATGCTTTTACTTTCTCTCTTTGGCTTTTTTGGCTTTGGCTCCAACGCTCTTTCACTGCACTGCCTCATCCAAGCTTACTTCCTCCAGAATCTTTACAACATGAAATTAAGTTTATGAGACTAAAACAAATAAAGAAAACCAGTAGAGGCAAATTAATAGAAGAAGGGGAATAAGAACTGCCTTGAACTGAGTTTTATGTCTGAAAATCACCAGTTTTATTGCTGGTTTTGTGTCTGAAATTTGCTGGTTTAATGTCTGAAAATAAGATGTGCCTGAGAGTAAATTGTGTGTGCATATGAATAAATGTTTTCTCCAATATGCTGTTGACTTATGAAGTTAAATGTATCAAGAGTTTTATCCAGCTTCACTCAGATATAAGTCTGTAGAATTAGAAAATCAAAATGTTGTGTCTATACAATTAAATTTCAGTTGTACGTATGTTGTAACTGCAGTATTTATAACTGAAGATGAACTGCTGTTTTCAACACAACACCATCGTCTGACTGAGAAGCCTGGATAAAGTTAATGTCTTAAGATTAATTGCATGATAAATGACAATAATTAGACACAATCTTGATTGGACCACCTTTATGTAGTCTAAGAATGTCTGAGTTTATTTTCAGCTATTTGACGCATGCTATTTTTTGCACTTTGGTTGTGACCTATGACCAATATGAAAATTTTTAAAAACTAGATAAGATAATTATGGCAATACATCAAAGTGAGGTGTCAAGTTGTGCTGCTCATAAGGCTAAGATGCCAAGAATTTCTGCAAAGCTAAGATTTTCTTGGCATTCTGTACAGTAAATGGAATAAATGCCTCACGGCTCAAATGCATCACAGCAAATACTCCCAAAAGTAGGAGGGATATTTCAGACAATCAGCAATACACTGAATGTTCCATGTTACTTTCCAATCCTTTCCCTACACTGACTAGTCTCATCTATTGAAGGCAGTTATAATTCTAAAACAGCAGTATTCAACCATAAACCATACTTCATGTACTTTATACCCATCCATTTACATTATTTGTGAGAAATCAAAATTGTGAGAAATCATATGTACCACAGCGAATGAGAAGGCTGTGTATCTATAAACTTAGTAAGAATCATTTCACATGGCCTATTGTTGGACTAGGGCTAATGATTTGGGCTAATGATTTGACTATTGGACTAGGACTCTGAGAGACCAGAATTTGAATACCTGCTCAGCCACAGAAATTCACTAGGTCACCTTGGGCAAGTCATACTCTCTCGGCCTCAAAAGGAAGGCAATGGTAAATCCTGCCTGAATGACTTTATCTGATGGGTAGGTGTAATGCAGGAGACAGCAAGGGAAATCGTGAGGCAGCGGAGGAAACCATCACACTGTTTCCTCCTATTAGGCTCCATCTTCTGCCTTCCCATGTAATTTCCCTGTCTATCCCTGCTTCCTTTTCAGCTCCTCTTCTGTTCTTCAACACTGCCAGAACTAAGTCCCATGGGTTCTATGGGACACCATGCCAGCAGAGGAGAAAAGCGGGGAGAGGACGCTTCTCTTGCTGCATCTGATGAGGCTCCTAATCTTGCCAATAAAACACTATGATAGAGTTGTCATAAGCTGGAATTGACTTGATGGTACATAACAACGGATGTGTATATATCTATCTTGCAAAATAGATATATACACATCTATCTGCCCTCAGTGGAACAGCGGGTAAAACTGCTGTGCTGCTGCTGACCGAAAGGTTGGAGATTCAAATTCGGGGAATGGGGTGAGCTCCCACTGTTAGCCCCAGCTTCTGCCAACCTAGCAGTTCAAAAACATGCAAATGTGTGTAGATCAATAGGTACCGCTCCGGCTGAAAGGTAACAGCGCTCCATGCAGTCATGCTGGCCACATGACCTTGGAGGTGTCTATGGACAATGCTGGCTCTTCGGCTTAGAAATGGAGATGAGCACCAACCCTCAGAGTCGGACACAACTAGACTTAATGTCAGGGAAAAACCTTTACCTTACCTAAAACAAATTACATCTCCAGGTTGCATATAATAAGCAGTTTCAGTAAACAGTTCTATTGTTCTACTAATATGTTTTTGCACTAAATCAAATAATCACAAGTGTAAGTAGGATCATGACTTATAAACAACCATGTGCTAATTTTACCAGTTAGTCCAAATACTTTTTACTACCTATTGCTGTACTGCAGGATAAAGTTGAAGGCCGTAGGGAAAGCTAAGACCACATTACAAATGGATTGACTCAATGAAGGAGGTCATGTTTCTGAATCTGCAATTCTTAAGCAAGCTGTTAATGACCAGAACTCTTGGACCTCTGTCATTCATACGGTCACCCTAATTCAAAGGGGACTAGATGGCAAGCAACTACAAGAAGACATAAAACAGAAGTGGAAATGTCAGACTGCAAATGTTGTAGGCAATGACGAGGGATAATGGGGGCTGCAATACAACATCTGGAAAGATACACTATCACTTTTCAAAAATGCATTTTCACCTGGGTAAAATCTAATCCACAACCATGAGCTTTGCAATGTTGACTATTTTCAAATACGTTCTCTGCAGAAATTGGAATTAGTTGGGTTTATACGAAAGATGACACAGCAGCTGTCGCCAAACAAACTTTAATCATTCACAAAAATTCCTCTGCACTAAAATCTTTTGTGCCAAGTGTCAGCCTAGAGCAATTTTTTAAAAGAGTGAGTTATAGCACTCACTCTTAAAAAAAACAGGAGGGGTGTGTAATGGATTTACTGACAAACCATCTTAATTACTACTTCTTTGAAAAATTCAAGTTAGAAAGAAAGTCATAAAAATCAACCCGAAAGAGAAGAAATCAGTAAGAATTCCTTTGGCATGAACTATATAATTCAAAGGGAAGTCTCCTTTCTGGCCATAAATCATGTGATGTCTTTGATTTTTGTATAACTTGAAGAATTCAGTGGTCCTCCTAGTTTATAAACCAGGTGGTGGAAGGCAATTATCTGCTGGCAAGTAAGCACAAATAAGGCTTTATTACAGTCCAAAGCATTTACGACATACTTTGGAAATGAGAACACATTACTTTTCTTCACTCCACACATTGAGAATATTCAGAATCATGTTATCCGTTCAGCAGATTCAATCTCTGTATTTGTTATACTGAGACTCTACTTTGGGTCCTCCTATGTATACAAGTTTTGTGGTACTATTATATTATAATATAATAATTATTATATTATTAAATTTGGAAAATGTCAAATTTACACATTTAGAGACTTCCCATCAAGGACAGAATGCTGGATCAGAGCAAAATGCATTGGTTTGCTTCTTTGTTTTTAATGTATAAGCATCTCTTTCAAATATAGTACATGACGCAGCCACAATGTGATCTTCCGTCTACTTCTGTGGGGAAATTAAATGCAAAAGCCTTATTCTCAAAATGAAATTTTATGGATGGAAACATCAACATTTGGCAAGATTCTGCCCCCAAATCAGTTTGTCCCAAGTCTGAATACCCCTTTAAAATTGGAGAACAATTACACCACCCCCAACAACACTCCTGCCGTACTAAATCCCTGCTGGCTTGCACAAAAGAGTAGAGTAAAATGACTAACATTTCACACTTTAATTCTCTGTTATTAGTCACATGTAATTTCCTGCAATTTAGACATTGCTGCTAGTTGTCTCTTTGATGTTCCCTAGTTTGAAGGCTGGAAAAGGACCACCACTAGCAGCGCTACCTCCAAAAATAGTGGCTCCTTGTTCTTTCGTTTGTAGTTGTTTGCTCACAACTCTGGGGGAAGGGAATCTCTTTTCTTAGCACTTTAAAATTGTCCTTGAGTATGCAGTTAGCAAAGCTTGTCGTAACAAATCAGTGGCCACCCAAATCTAACAACCCCCCAGCACCCAGATATACTACAAGCTGAAAGTAGGCATCTATTTGCTGATATTAAGCAAGAACAGTAGGCTAACATTGCATTATGTAAGTGCTCTTCAGGGATGGCTTTTATCAGGGCCTCCAGTTAATGTTGACCTGCAACTCCTACCATTCCCATTTGCAGTTCAGCAATATCTGGAGAGCCCCATGATTCCCACCACTGGTCTACCTTCACAGACTGTCCTGAACACGTTACTGCCTCCAGCTTAACTAATATTAGCCCCAATGAACATAATGAAATTTCAGGAGGTGCCAACTAATATAAGTACCTATGGCTTACCTGATGCTCAATGTAACTAAACTGAGATCATTGGTTTTTATTGTTTGGTTTCTTGAGAACTGTTCATATTTGCAACACAATAGTATACTTTTGAGGCTTAAAGCTTTGTTTGAAACTTTAAACACCCAGCTTTTGTGATAAGGTAAAGGTTTTCCCCTGAAATTAAGTCTAGTTGTGTCTGACTCTGGGGATTGGTGCTCATCTCCATTTCTAAGCCGAAGAGCCCGCGTTGTCCATAAACACCTTCAAGTCATGTGGCCGGCATGACTCCATGGAGTGCCATTATCTTCCCACCGGAGCGGGGTTGGCAGAAGCTGGGGCTAACAGCAGGAGCTCACCCCGCTCCCTGAATTCGAACCGCCGACCTTTTGGTCAACAAGTTCAGCATCTCAGCAGTTTAACTCACAACAGCAAAACAAATACACATGCTTAGAATACCCTTTCAGAAAATTCAAAAGGGAGCCTTAATAACATAATAATTATAATCAGCTTGACTAGTATTTATTCTTGACCTCAAGATAAGCTGAAAGGTGTATTGAGCACAGGTAATGTCTTTGTTTCAATTCCTCTTCCTATTGAGTATTTTATCTGCTGTAACCTTTAATATATATTATGCTGATACATATATGTGACCTTTTAATCTGCTAGTTTATGTGTCCATTTTGGTGTGTTTTACTCTCTCTCTCTCTCTCTATCTATCTATCTATCTGTATGTGTATGTGTATGTGTGTGTGTGTGTGTGTGTGTCTTTCGATCAAAGTTAGATGCCCAACATTTAAAAAAAAACATAAATTTCCTTGGGTACAAAAAGGGCTATAGCTATGATATGTCATGGTTAGCATTTAAGTAGTTTTTAGACCACAGAACTGGGACTGGTGAGAAAAGTCTACTTAAGAAACAGTCCTGATTAACATTAAATATTATTAGCATGGCAATGTATACTAAGGCTAGTGGGACAAGGAACTGAAAAATCAGGGAGAGATGCTTAGTGGCATTTTAGAA
This sequence comes from Anolis carolinensis, assembly GCF_035594765.1. NCBI lineage: Eukaryota > Metazoa > Chordata > Lepidosauria > Squamata > Anolidae > Anolis > Anolis carolinensis. Next base: position 225,381,703 of record NC_085841.1, read on the forward strand.
TCCATGCCTTATTTGAAAACAGATTTCAGGTTCAATCTGTAATGTTTCCTAATAGAGTTGAGGATGTCTCCTTTCAGTCAGTGTAAACAGTACACTAATGGAAAGTGATCTGGGCTAAACAGACTAAGTGTGGACCTCATCAGATGGAGGACTTCATACTTGGGAACAGCAGGGGAATTTGTGGGGCAGCGGGTCAAATCCCGCAAGCAGTGGGGGAAATTGTCGCCCCACACCCTGCATCACCCACATCGTCATCCCATGGGGAAAAGAGTTGCAGCCCAGCTTTCCCCTGCACTTTCCCTGGCTTAAATAATAATAACACGGGAAACCTCCAATGTTTTCAGGGCTCCATCCTAAGACACTTCCAGAATGAAGCCACACCAGAAATAGCCTTGCATCATGTGATGGGCTCTGTCAGGCTCCATCCTGGAAACATCCTAGGATGGAGCTGAAGATCAATGTAATGAGGTTCTGTACCATGAAGCTTCTTAAATTCCAGGATCAGCAACAACCATGTATATCCGTGTCAATAATGCTGGATAGATATTATTCACAAACCATATCTTGACTGAGTTCCATAAAATGTGCAACATCCCAATGAATTCTACTTATCTCTTTGTAATGCATAAATACCAATAACTGCTTTCAATGTAAATGCAGAAAGTAAGCATTTAACTGCCTAAATGAGGTAGGTTCAGATGAAGAGCAAATCATCATTTCAGGATGATTTAACAACTAGATCCCATCTAATTTTGAAAGCTAAGCAGGGCCAGCTTTGTTTAGTACTTGGATGGGATATTGCCAATGGATCCCATTTGCTGTAGGCTATATTTTGGAGGAAAGAACTCGCAAAATCACTTCTGCGTATTCCTTGCCTAAGGAAACCCAATACAAATGCATATGGTATATTACCAACTTGAAGGCACACACACATTCTTTTAGACTCTTTATATTTGCTTGCTACTAAGCAGACCAGCAGACAAATGATAACAAGAGATAAGGACAGAGCTGAGAACCTAGTATCCCACAGATAAGAGTCTCCTTGAAATAATCTCAGCAACTAATGACTGCTGACAAGCAAATTAATGTGGTGGAGAAAAAGCAAATATAAAACGACAAGAGTGTATCTTGTGCTGCTAATTTTATAACATGTACTAGAAACCTAGAAGTACCTGTGATGTCAGATACTAGCTGAGTGTATGGATTAAAACAATGTTTAAAGATACAGCATTTGCAAGTGGTAATGCTAGCTCAGAAGCTCAAAGGAAGAAGTTAGGTGAACAACATATGAAGAATAACAAGGGTTAAGTGCATGTTTAAACTGTAATATAACCAACTAACATAAATTCATACACAATCATCCCTCTACCTCTGCTGAGTGGTTATAAGTTTTGCTTGAAATTCAAAACTTGCTGAAATTTACTGCCACACAGGAAATATCACCACAATCAATATTCCTGTTGCAGACAGAAATGTTGAAAAATATAGCTTTAATCAAAACGTTCTCTAAAAACAATGAGTTCTGCCTCCCTTCCTTGTCAAAGCTATTTCCTTCTTCTTCAGTCCCATAACAATAGAAGCTAAGTTTCTCAGTTCTCTCGCAAAAATAATTTGATCAAATCACTTCCCACACAGTTCTGTTTCTTATTACCAAATGACTTTGAAACTATAGGCTTTTTGACAGTATAATATTTATAAACGAGTGCTCACAGTAAAGGAGAAGAGAAGGGGAATAAAGGGTGTTTTGATTCAAAGTAGAATGTCTACTAAATTCCTCTCCTGATTAGCAACCAAGAGATTTTGATCAGTTCTCTCCAAAAAATGCCTATTGCCTTCTGCACAGATACCAAACCTTCTGCAAACCATTGCTGTTTTAACCATTAGCTCTCGAGGATAACACAGAAAGGAGCAGCTAAGTGCAGGTGATAAGACAAGCCCATCAGCCCCAAACGAAGGAAACAAGACACATGCCCCGGGCCTGAGCTCATCGGGTCCTTCTGGGAACCCAAGTGATAAAATGCATCCCACCCTCTCATTAGGGAGCAGAGATTCCCATCCTTGGATTGCAATGTGGACAGCTCCAGGGTACTAAAGGTGCCAGGAACAGGAAATTCCAAAAGACCACAACGGGATGATTTATGTCATGTTGTTAACTCAAGTTGTTCCATCTGGCTGAGCAAAGGTGAGTTCCCAAAGCTCATAAGGAGAGAAAATAATAATAAATTATTTAATATATCAGATCTTTTTTCCCCTTTAGCTTCTCGGACAAGCAATATAAAGATATGTGCTTGAGTTTTGTTTATTTATTCTTGTCAGTCCCCAAAAATGATACATCAGTGGGAAAGGAATGGAAGATGAGGGACACATCTATATGAACCCTTTAGATCAGTTTCGAACTAGTACTGAAGAAAAAGATTTTGGATGTGTAGAAAATCCTGAAACCACTTTGATGCCCAGATAGTGATTAAGTAAAGGTAAAGGTTTCCCCTGACGTTAAGTCCAGTCACGTCTGACTATGGGTGTTGGTGCTCATCTCCATTTCTAAGCCGAAGAGCGGCGTTGTCCGTAGACACCTCCAAGGTCATGTGGCCGGCATGACTGCATGGAGCGCTGTTACCATCCCACTGGAGCGGTACCTATTGATCTACTCACATTGGCATGTTTTCGAACTACTAGGTTGGCAGAAGCTGGAGCTAACAGCGGCCGCTCACGCCACTCCCGGGGTTTGAACCTGGGACCTTTCGGTCTGCAAGTTCAGCAGCTCAGCGCTTTAACACACTTCATCACTGGGGTTCAGATGGTGATTGCACACAGTTTAAACTCCTTATATCACATGCAGTATATTTTTGTGGTGTACATTATCTAGCCACTGCATCTTGAAGTTAGCTTGAAGCTGCATTAAATGATCAAGGGGGAAACACTCCCAAAGTTTCTTTAGGACAATGTTTCTTAACTGCGAAGTTATACTGAATTTAACCTTGGACCCTCTCTGTCTCAACAGTGATCCATGGGCCTTCCAACTGCCCTGTTTTCTCCAAAATAAGACCGACCCCAAAAATAAGACCTAGCATGATTTTTCAGCATTTCTGAGGATGCTCAAAATATAAGCCCTGTTTCAAAAATAAGCCGTAGATATTGTTCATTTAAAAAGTCAATTTGGAAAAATAAGGCTGCCCCTGAAAACAAGCCCTGTCTTATTTCTGGGGAAACAAGGTATATATGTTTCCTGCTTCAAAATTATGACCTAAGGGGATTTCCTCTTCTCACAGTTGAACGTATACACTTTTGCCTGCATCTCTGTTTGAGAAAGTGAAGAGTAAAATCCCATGGCAGGAAGGTTTTAACTGTTCAAAGAAACTATCATGCAATAATTAGTAAATGGAACATAATTCATATAAAGGTGCAATGAAGCAAAAATTACTGTTTTAAGCATAGCATGAGCACAAGTATATTTTTATATCAGACTTCAGGTAGAACTGCCAGCCCGATCAACACAATCTTTCACTGTGTCCAAAATTCTTAAGAATACAAAATAAAATCATTGCAATTTTACCGAAGTCTTTGAAGAACAAATCAATATGGACAAAGACACTGAAATCCAGTAGCAAGACTTTTAAAAACATATTTTGATTTCACTAAAAGCAGGATACAGAATACAATTACAGTCATCCCTCCACATTTGTGGTTTTGGATTTTGAGAATTTGATTATTCACCAATTTGATTAAAAATGTTCTCTCTAGGAATCTCTAAGTCCTCTAGTAAGACTCTGTGGCCAACATCTCCAATGGAAACTAACCATGCTGGAAGACCTAGACATTCCTAGAGAAGTGTTTTCTTGAGTTAAAAAAATTGCAGTTTCTTTATTTGCCATTTTTCACATTCATGGAAGTCCTGTGCTCCTAATCCCAATGAATGAGGTGGGTTGACTGTATTGCAACTATTCGTGTTGTTCATATACTTATTAGAAATCTTCAAATAATATCTTGACTGCTTTGAGACAAATACACATTTCAATTTGGTGTGAGCATGTTAATGTTTTTGTTTAGCCACCACTTCATGTTCAGGCATTTATTTATTTATTTATTTATTTCCAATATTTATATCCCGCCCTTCTCACCCGAAGGGACTCAAGGGCAGCTTACAACACTGGCACAATTAGATGTCTATACAAAATCAATCCACAATATATAAAATCAATTAAAAACTATTAACTACAATATAAAATTACAGTATATAAATTTAAAAAATACGTATGCTCAGATCCGTTCGTCCGGTAATCTCATGCTTTAGTCAGTCCGTATCATCTTTATCATTTATTCATTGAAAACCTGGGCACATAACCATGTTTTTAGGGCTCTTCTAAAGCCCAAAAGAGTTGGAGCTTGTCTAATATCTCTGGGGAGGGTGTTCCACAGCTGGGGAGCCACCACTGAGAAGGCCCTGTCCCTCGTTCCCACCAGTTGCGCTTGCGAAGCAGGTGGGACCGAGAGCAGGGCCTCTCCAGATGATCTTAAAGATCTTGCTGGCTCATAGGAGGAGATATGTTCGGACAAGTAGATTGGACCAGAACCGAAGGCATCTTTCCTTGTTAGTGAGAAAAAGAAATTAAGATGATCAAGCACTTCTGGCAAGTAAAGTTTTGCAGAGTCGCATTACCTAGATAACTGTGAGGAACTGAAAACTGGAAAGCATTCCTCATACGTTCATATTATTCTGCCAACACTTTGGTGCACTTGTTTCACTCTGCAATCTTTATACCACATCTGTTTAATTTCATATGAGAAGTAGGGAAATCATCTGCACAAAAGGAATGCCTGCTAAGCAGCATTCACAGTGCTGTGTAAATTAGGAAGAGGATGGGAATGCCAGAGCAGCAATTTTCTCAGCACATCAGGAAGCACCCCAGAACAGATAAGGAGTGCAAATCACAAAATACTGTAGTGGTGAAATCTCCATTCATTTAAGTGGGATCCGCAGTGTGTAAACTGGGGGTGGGAAGACATCAGACCTGTGGGAGCTACTTTGTTTTTAAGAGAATCTGATGATACACAAAGTGAATAAATCAGCACAGTTAAAAGGATTCTGAGTCAAGGAACCTATTTTGAGGACCAGAACTGAATGGAGATCATGCAATGCAAAAAGTGTTTTTCAAGCAGGAGGGAGGTGTCACACTATGCAATTGTACAATTATATTTTCCATTTTAACTGTCATGGCTGCATCCTATCTGAGGTAATAGGCATATGATGGATCTACACCAGGCATGAGGAGCCCCCGTGGCAAAGTGCATTAAAGCGCTAAGCTGCTGAACTTGCAGCCCGAAAGGTCCCAGGTTCAAATCCCAGGAGCAGCTTGAGCGCCTGCTGTTAGCCCCAGCTCCTGCCAACCTAGCAGTTCAAAAACATGCAAATGTGAGTAGATCAATAGGTACCGCTCCGGTGGGAAGGTAACAGCGCTCCATGCAGTCATGCCAGCCACATGACCTTGGAGGTGTCTATGGACAACGCCAGCTCTTCGGCTTAGAAATGGAGATGAGCACCAACCCCCAGAGTCAGACATGACTGGACTTAACATCAGGGGAAACCTTTACCTTTACCTACACCAGGCATGAGCAAACTTTTTTGCCTTGAGAGGGCCGGGCCGGGAGGAAGGGCAGCTGGGCACATACTGGTTGGGATGGGCTGGGGACAGAGAGGATCTGTGAGAGGGCGGCAGGGCCTGGGTCATCCTCAGGTTGTCCTCCTCGCATAAGGATGGGGCTGCTTGCTCCATCCTTATCCCAGGAGGAAAACGAGAGATGTTCGAACTGTCCTTATGCTGGAATTAGGGTGAGACCTGCATTGGCTGAGAGCACTCCAGAGGGCTCTCAGCTGCTGCATTCCTTCCTCCCCCCTCCTTTCTTCTTTTCTGCATAAGGAAGTGGCAGGCCAGCGTGTCCTTATAGCAAGAGCACAGGGAAAATGAGGAGGGCCTGAGGTAAGCATTTAGGGGGCCGCATCCAGCCCGCAGACCTTAATTTGCCCATGCCTGAGCTACACTCTAAACTTAATGCAGTTTAACATTACTTTAACGGCCATGGCTCAATGCGATGGGATCATAGAAGTTTAAGTTTTATAAGGTCATCAGTCTTCTTTCACCAAAATCTTGCTGAAAAATCTAAATATCTTTGTGTAAACTACAAATCCCTGGAATCTATGGCAGTTAAAGTGAAGCAATGTTGTCATGGGAGTTAAAGTATAGTCATCATATAGCAATTTTGTAGTGCAATACAATTTTTGCTCAACCTTTCTTACATTCAGTAATACAATGATGAACAAAGGTGAACGACTCAATTTTTCCTTTTAAGCAGAAGTGAGAAAACATTGCTAGCCCACTGGAAATTACCCAAATTTACCTTCTATCCGTGCTTTGCTTAAACCAGGCATGGAAATCACAGAACCCCTCCAAATGTTCTCAGACTGTAAGTCCTGAGCCAGCAATGGCAGTAGTGAGGAATACTCAGAGTTGCACATTTGGAGGGCAGCAAGGTTGACAGCACTTCTTTTTCTTCAGCATTTGTCCCACTTGATGGCGAGGTCTGCTTTACTGGTTTGTTGGCACCATTTCACCCAGTCGTGTGTCTGATCAGAGTATATGCCAGAAGTCTTCAGATCGTTGTGCAACATGTCCAACCAGCATTGCTTCGGTCGTCCTTTTGGTCTCTTACCAGGTACTTCGAAATCAAGAGCAATCTTGTGAATGGACTCATATTCACCTTGGAGAATATGACCATACTTTCAGATATGTGATTCTCGTAGTTTTTCAGCAATTGGAGCAATGCCAACTCGTTGCCGGATGACATCATTGCGGATGTGTTCAAGGGGTGTGACACCAGCTATAAGTCGTAACATCATCTTCATAGCACTGAGGTGGTGTTCTGCTTCCTATGTCTCCGGCCAACATTCGGCTCCATATATTGTGGCAGTTCAATACATTTTTGATTTCAGGTGATTGAGCATCTTCTTGTTGCAGAGTACACCTGCTACCAAGCACCATTTCCTCCAAGCCGTGTTAATCCGTGTGGTGACTTCATCAAAAAGATTGCCATCTGATCCGAAACACGTGAAGGTGTTGGGAGATCTGTTCCATCCACCTGGATGGTATCAGTCTCCTCCTTGTTGCATGTCAGATACTCCAATTTTTTTTGACGTTGAGGCAAAGACCGAATTGCACCAACTGATCACACCATGCTTGCATTTGACGTTCAAGTTCTTCCTTGTCCTCAGAAGCAAGCATTACGTCATCAGCATACAGCAAAGTCCAAGGTGCCGGTTTCTGCAGACCTCTAGTAACTGCATCCATTACAACAGCAACAAAAAAGAGGAGAAAAGGCAAAGTCCTGATACACACCAAGGGTGATGAGGAACTCTGACAATGTGCCAGCAGCAGCCTGCACCCTGTTTTTTGGATTGCTGTACAGAATATGGAACCAGTTGACCAGTTCTTCGGGAACAGCATGTTATCATAATGTGTACCAAATAACTTCATTAAGGAATCAATCAAATGCTTTCTCCAAATCAGGAAATGAGACATGAAGTGGCTTTCATTTCTCACTATGTTTCTTGATCAAGAATCAAGTGGTGTGAATTGCATTGATGGTACCGCAAATGGTTGGATAGTAAGAGGGACAATTTCACAAATTCTGTGGTCAATGACACATTCAAAGATTGACAGCACAGGTTTAAATTATGTTCAGAAGTAAGCCAGAGACAAGCTGACTTTTGAAAATGTTCCTCCTTGTAAATGATTGTATACTATAGCATTACAAGGTATGGGTCATTGGTAATTCACACATACCTCAAATCTAGATTACCTATCTACTCCATCTTTTTGGCTAGTGGCTGATAGACATCCACAAGTATTAATTTGTTTGATTGATATCCTGGCCTTTATCTTGGCACAGGATTTAACATGAAAAACTGCATACATATACCATGTGTAGACCCTTGCTCATTTTTAAAAATCCTGTGTGCTATAAATAGGGAAATCCCCTACTAGCATTATATATAATGTAAAGAATAAGACTTTGTAAAAAATCAAATCCCTAAGGCTGGATCTACCCAGTCCTATATCCCAGGATCTGATCCCAGATTATCTAGCAGTAGACTCATATAATCCAGCCCGGGCTGTGGCGCAGGCGGGAGAGCAAGCCAGCTGCAACCAGCTGCAATGAATCACTCTGACCAGGAGGTCATGAGTTTGAGGCCTGCTCAGAGCCTATGTTTGTCTTGTCTTTGTTCTATGTTAAAAGGCATTGAATGTTTGCCTATATGTGTAATGTGATCCGCCCTGAGTCCCCTTCGGGGTGAGAAGAGCGGAATATAAATGCTGTAAATAAATAAATAATAAATAAATCAGATAATCTGGGATCAGATCCTGGGATATAGGACAGGGTAGATCCAAACTGAGAGGAACTTAGTATAGCTTTCTTTTAGAATATGGATGAGTGAGTACATATATATGGATGCATATTTGTTATGTGAATAGATATTTAGATTCCACTTAGATTACCTAGAGTTTATATGCCAAACACAGGACCTGGATCACATCCACGTAGAGATTGAAATAATCCCAGAAAGAAGACGTTCACTATTCAGTTATTCCCACACACATTTGGGAGACAATAATATACTCAGTTGAAAAGTGAGAATTAAAGTGCAAACTAAAGATGACAGATAGGTTTTTTGCATCTAATGTAAAATTATTATAACTTTGAAAACATGGGGAGCGAGAGTCTAGAATCATAACAAGCAATCTTGCTCCCCTGCCATACATTTAAAAATCCTTTCTAATGGCCATATGAATTGGAAGGGAATCCTGCTTTGGTACCACATACAAGAAATCTCTAGCAAAGGAATTGCTGCTTATGGTCAGTGACAGAGACATTTGAAGAGGAAGAAGTCTTGCTCCTCTTGTGTTTTTATACAGCCATTTTCTTCATACATACTCCTATTCCAACATAAAAGCAGTGAACCCAGAGAAATATAAATTGTTATGTCCATTGTATGCATCACAAAGAAAGACCGGTAACTTCAGTAACTCCTTTAAAAACAAATAGCTGAACAGTTGCCTGGTATCTTAATTTTTCATTGTTATGTGCAAGAGTAATCCTTTTAATTATAATTGCTTTTCATTTCCAAGAGCTCCATAACAGTACTCCTTCTGATTTCTTCTCCAGTCACTGTTTCCAAGTTTACTTAGCAGGGAGTATTGCGAAAGCCCACACGGCATTTTAGGGCTTGGCAGATAATAGAAAATTCAATACAGTGTATGTTTAAGTCATATCTTTATTGACAGAGGCATGCCTGTTGGCAGGGCTGTCCACTTAAAACACAGTTCTTGGCTCCAAAAAAATGCTAAACACAAGTTTCAAGGGCTTTGCTATCTTGAAAAATTCCACAGCTGCTAGGAAACAGCCATGGAGCAACTGGAGCACAATTCCTCATTATGCTGTGGACTGGTTCACTTCTCCCCTCCTTTGAGTGACAGTCCTAAAGCATGATTATTCTTTCATATTTGCAAGGGACCGTTTTTAATTTGGCACCAAACTCACCCACTCATCATTGGTTACTGTTATACTTTAACCCAACGATTGTGTTGCTCACTGTGTTCTTTTTAAGAGAAGAGAGGAGCATTCACTAAGAAGTGTCGAAGGACATTATATTGTTGTTGTTTCCAACTTATGGAGACCCTAAGGCAAACCTGTAATATGTTTTCTTGGGTCTTTATTTCACACAGTAGCTTCTAAAGCAGATGTTCCTCAAGAAATCAGGTGGGCCACCAAATTGAATGTCAGAGGAAACACTGTAATAGCAGGCAATGAATTTCACAGCATTTCTACTTCTCACCTGGCTACTGTTTGGTATCAAGGTAAATGCATCCTGACCATCCACAGAAGGCTCATCTAATCATGCTGGATGGACAGCATGATTCACAACTGAGCAGAAGTAAGAGAGCCTATTTATTTATATGTGCTGTCGAAGGCTTTCATGGATGGAATCACAGGGCTGCTGTGAGTTTTTTGGTCTGTTTCAAGTATCTGTAATACTGGTACTCAGAACTTCGTTTTCCTGCATCTAATGAAATATTCTCTGGGTACTTTCTTGGCCCTCCAGGTGATTCTATTTTATGTTTCCATCAGAAGTTGAACAAAGAGTTATAATTTAGGGATGTGTGAATCTGTTTTGTTTTCGTTTCGAATTTCAGGTGCCCCCACTACACATATTGTGTTTTTGGGAAGATTCCGGGAGATTAGGAGGGGGGCCATTCGGATTCGTAATTCGAAACCATGAGTTCCATTTCAGGAAGAAAACAGAATCAGGCGGCACCAAAAATTTGAAAAGAAATCAGAATGGATTTTGTGTCATTTCGCACACTCATAAATTGGATATTCTAGTGATGTCTAGAGAGGTGTCCTCTCTACGCATTTTCCATGTCCTCTAACACAACTCTGTGGTATGTTCCCGCCATAAGTCATTCTTTCAATAGAGTTTGCCATTAACTGCAGTTCTGCACATCCATCCAAAGTCCTAGAATGTAGATACTTTGTACTACATTTATTTGTCGAATTTATACCTCACCATTTTCCTGGAGTGGGCATCCAAGATTAGTTGAATGCCTTCAAGCCATTTCTCATTTATGGCGACACTAAGGTGAAATATTGTGGCATTTTCTTGGCAAGATTTGTTCAATGAAGGGTTTGCCTTTGCCTTCCTCTGAGGCTGAGGTTTACCCAAGGTCACCCAGTGAGTTTCGATGACTGAGCAGGGATTCAAACCTTGGTATCCAGAGTTGTAATCCAATTCTCAAACCACAACAACCCTCTAGCTCTTGACTTAGAGTAATTTAAAACAAGACTAAGTGGGATGTCACATACCCTTGTCATTCCCCTGTCTTCAGCAGAAAAAATGGCCCCAAAAGTCAACAGAATCTTTAAGTGCTAGAGTTGGCTTTATTCCATTTCCATCGTGGCATAAACAGCTTACTCTGAAATACTAAATTAATTGACTCGTAAAAGTGTGAGAGATGGAGGGGGAGAATATTCATGCCAATACATGCAAAATGCAACGGCACCTGTCACCACTTAACCTGGAGTTCTCTTGACAACACTTTAAGAGTGTGTTTGCATAAATCGTGAAACACTTCTGTAACATTATTACAAGGAAAGGTAGGAACCGGGTCAGCCTTAATGAGATGGCAGATTTCTTGCTCTGGCCTCTGAAAGGTAGCGCAAGCGGGCCAAGTTTCTTGCTTAGCCCTCCAACAACAGACAGCCTTTGTGCACACCTGACAGAAACCGAGACGCTGGCATTTGAGTGTTAATAGGCCCAACAGAAATGATAAAGGTATCGGAGCTTGCATTCCCTGAGAAAACCTGGGCTTTGTTAACTCACCATGGCAGCCATCCAGAGGGACTGTGACGGCTACACTGTTCTCTTGTCATTTCTAAACAGCCTCGAATACAGAAAGTCTACAAGGCTGAAACATTTCCTAGACTGCAGGAGGAAAAAAACGGGGGGCTATTAATAAAGGGGGCAGCCCCAGCTTCTGCCAACGTAGCAGTTCGAAAATATGCAAAATGTGAGTAGATCAATAGGCACTGCTCCGGTGGAAAGGTAGCGGTGGTCCAAGCAGCCATGCCGGCCATATGACCTTGGAGGTGTCTACAGACAATGCTGACTCTTCAACTTAGAAATGGAGATGAGCACCAAACCCCAGAGTCGGACATGACTAGACTTAATGTCAAGGGAAAACCTTTACCTTAAACTAAATTAAACTGGGAGTGGTTTAAGTGGGCCAAATTATACAAATTTTGGAGGTTTGTTGCTATGACTCGCCACCAAATGCTTTTTGTTGAAATAATTGTGTCTCCAAACAGCAAAGCCAGATAAAATCTCCTTGATATTTAAATTATATCCATGTCTTATAACAGACATCCTGTATTCCTTCCTTGGTCTTCCCTAGGCTTACTAAATGCAGTATCTGCCCCCATCTTTCCATGGTCTCTTGAGGGAAAGATAGAGCCAAGAGTGGCAGGGCAAGGAGGAGCACAAAGCCGTTGCTGGAGGGTTTGGATCATTTTCTAAGTCTTCAAGCTGCATTTGCCTCACCTGTCTCAGCTACTAAATGCCAACATCACTGCTGGATTTTGGCACAAGCTTGAGGCCTCGACTATTGAGAGGCCTCCACATTTTTAAAATGTCAGTTTGACTACATAGTACTAGATAAAGTTTTGATACCGCTGTGATGCCTTTTAGACACAACATGTTTTAGGGTTTTGACATGTGTTAATCCACCTTTGATTGCCATTTCTAGTAGAATCATGCAAAGTGAGCTAACAGGGCAATCCTGTGCATGCCTGCCTACCCCAAAGAAAATCCAGGTCAATATCTACAAGACTGCAATATCAGCAAATAAATACCAGCAGAAATGTGTGCAATGGTACATATAGAATTAATACACCTCATTCTCCAATGGCTTAATACTATGGAATCATTGGAGTTGTAATTTGGAGAAGCACCAGTCCTCTTTGACAGAGGACTAAAAACCTTATAAAATGAAGATTCCCACAATTCCATAGCAATGAGCCATGTTAGTTATAGTGGTGTCGAACTGCATTAATTCTATAGTGTAGATGCCACCCAAAGAGGAAGACAGATAAGAGAGGGGGGGGGGGACTTGGCTCTTCCCACAGGCCTTTGGTGACTGATTTCCATATGCTCAGGAGTAATCATGGTTCACTAAGATAACCACTATATTTATATTCAATTTAAATATTTATAAGCTTCCCTTACAGACTATATTTTCCTATTCTTGAATAAACAAAATACAGGTAAAAAATATATAACAATTTTCCTTGCGGGAAAAAACCAAACCTCACATCAAACCAAACAAATTGCAGGGGGGAAATTCTCCACCGAAATTCTCCCAAAGGCTAACTAGCCATGCAATGTGGAGTATCTATGAAGAAGGGAGGAAAACTAAAAACAATAACTAACAACATTTTATATGTTTACAATTTCCCCCCTGAGGATTAACAGGTATAGCTTTGCAATTTCCTTTTTTTAATCAGAAACATAAAAGCTTGAAAAGCAAATTACAGCATAAAAATATATACAGCTGTGCATTGTTTTGAAGTTGTGTTCCAATGGTTTTCAAATAAAATAGAATATCCAAGAATTTCTTTTATAATCTACCTATTTTGTCTTTACAACAAATCATCTTAACACTATGTGCTCTTTGCAGGATTCCCCAGCTCTAACAGATGGCAGAAAACAATGACAACTATCGAAACAAAAACATACCTAAGCATTTAGAGAAACACATTAACCACTGTTGATAAAAGACAAAACAAATGTTTATTCTAATGTGATTTTACTCAGCCAAAACACCCACAAAGCTGACAGGAGGAGTGAAAACAAGCACATTAAAAGGGTACAAGCTGGTTTAAAAACAAAACTGCCTTTGAAGCTATGAAAGTTTTACAATTCATACTCTGCATCCCAATTATGGATGAATTATTAATTGATAGGAGATGCTCTTCTAGAAGGTGAATGAGATCATTTACAACCACAGGCACACGTTTATGGGATGGAGTCAGCATTGAAAACATACACAGAATACAGTGATCCATAATCCAGCAAAGAAATTTAGAAACAGAGTTATGTTGAGAGACTTGAGTTAAAAGCTCTCAAACAATAAGCAGCTTCTCCAAAGACCTCATATACTTATTGCCCCATGTTAAGAGACACAGGACATGATCCAGCTTCTTCTTAATCACAATGAGTGCTCTATGTTTTCTTAAGCTAAATTAAATGTGTAACATGCTGTCTGGCGACCTCATTGGGATCTGCTACTTACATGAGTATGTGTCTTCAAGTTGACTCTTGATACATCATGTCCCTATGAATTTCACAGAGTTTTCTTAGGCAAGGAATATTCAGAGGTGGTTTTGTCAGCTCTTTCCTACAAAATATAGGTTACAACACCTAGAGTTTGTTGGTGGTCTCCCATCAAGAACTAGAATCCAGAATCCTAGAATCGTAGAGTTGGAAGAGACCTCACGGGCCATCCAGTCCAACCCCCTGCCAAGCAGCAGCAAAATGACATTCAAAGCACCCCCAACAGATGGCCATCCAGCCTCTTCTTAAAAGCCTCCAAAGAAGGAGCCTGAACCATACTCCGGGGCAGAGAGTTCAAGTGCCAAACAGCTCTCACAGTGAGGAAGTTCTTCCTAATGTTCAGGTGGAATCTCCTTTCCTGTAGTTTGAAGCCGTTATTCTGCGTTCTAGTCTCCAGGGCAGCAGAAAACAAGCTTGTTCCCTCCTCCCTATGACTTCCCCTCACATATTTATACATGGCTAACATGGCCCCTGGTGGTGGCGAAGTGTGTTAAAGTGCTGAGCTGCTGAACTTGCAGACCGAAAGGTGCCAGGTTCAAATCCCGGGAGCAGAATGAGTGCCCGCTGTTAGCCCCAGCTCCTGCCAACCTAGCAGTTCAAAAACATGCAAATGTGGGTAGATAAATAGGTACCGCTTCAACGGGAAGGTAACAGCGCACCATGCAGTCATGCTGGCCACATGACCTTGGAGGTGTCTACAGATGATGACGGCTCTTTGGCTTAGAAATGAAGATGAGCACCAACCCCCAGAGTCGGACACAACTAGACTTAATGTCAGGGGAAACCTTTACCTTTTAGGCTGCTACGTACATACCTTCTCCTTATTCTACATCCATGGTGCTTTCTCTACTACTGCTTGCTTGTGGTGGAATCCCTTACCCATCGACTGGCCCTTCTTTGCCAGTTGTCTGCGTCTTTCTTCTACTTATTAACATGAAGACGTTGGAAAGTAAAGAAATGCTGCAGCAATGGAAGGCAGAGCTACAGGGACGGAACATTCTTCCTAGATAAGGGAGGCAGAAAGAGCTAAATAGCCATTCACAATTCAGTCGAGGTTGGGAGGAATTTGGTAACGAGAAGCTTCTCTCATCAAAGCAGCAGTTGAGCAGCAGGCAGAATAAAGACCCCAGAGGGCAGGATTCAGTTACAGAAAATCAAGCTACAAAAGGCAGCAACAAAAACAGTATTCAGTTTTTCTTTGGGGAAAAAATCACAGTGGAGCCGTATTTGTAGACTGGGGAGCACATCAATACAGAGAAGGATGTGTGAGGTGTAACATTTGTTTATTTAAGAAGTTAGCGAAAAGTTTGGTCCAAACTGAAATATGAACATGTGTATGGAAGGAGAACTGGAAGTTTGTTCCATGGTTAAAAACCATCCTACACTTGTGACAAAAGCTGTGCATAGTCAACACTGTCCAAATAGTGTACACAGATGAGTTTGCACTGCCAAGACAAGGTGGAGTGATAAGATAAAGGACCTCTCGCTGAGTGTCCTGAACCTTTATGAAAACATATTTCCTGTGTAAATACACAATAACCATGTCGATAAGATTCAGGTCCTCTAAAATAATTCTCAATAGGTACATCCAGCAAATGCTCACCTGGAAAGTATATGGATTTTGGGGAAATATGAAGTGGCCATCTATTTGACTGGTGCTTGTTTACTTTTACAGTAGAGTCTCACTTATCCGACTTCCGCTTATCCGACACTCCGTATTATCCGACGCCATCTAGTGGCCAATTGGAAACATTGCATCTTTCACTCAATCCAAGGTGCGAGCTGTGGCTCTTTCCCTTTCGAAAAAACTGGAAGGAGGAAAGCGCATCTCGGGAAGGAAGGGGGGTGAATCATCCCATGGGGGGCCATTTATATGCGAGGGCCAAGTCAGGGCTGGCGAGTGTGGCGGGGGCTGGCTGCCTTCTGTCATCTCCTTACCTGGGTGGGTGGGTGGGCGGGTGGAGGACCCCCCTTTCCTCCTGCACACACACACATTTTGCTCCAGATCCCCCCCTCTCTCTCCTTCTCCCTTCCTTTTTCTCCCCCACGCACTCTCTCTTCCTCCTCCTCCTCCTCCCTCTTCTCCCTCTTTTACCCTTGTCAGCCTTGCAGCAACTTGCACTTCTGGCTTACTCTTCCTCCTCTTTTAACCCAAGCAAGAATCATTAGAGGCATAGCACCCTAGAAACACAAGAGACCCCCTCCTCCCTTCAGAGGCTCTCCAGTCCAGCCCCTTCTGCCAGGCTGGAAGGCACAAGCCAAACCCTCCTCCTAACACAGAGCCACCCAGCTCCAGGTGAGATTCTGGAGACAGTTGACCAATATCAAATATTTAGCAAATTTTTGTTTCCCAGTGTTGCCATTGCTCTGCTCAATATGGGATTCTAGAGATGATTAATCTACAGTATATCAGTGTGTTCCCAGCTTCCAGGGGTTTTGTATTTCAAACATGATGTTTTGATGCTTAATTTGTAAAACCATAATGTAATTTGACATTTAATAGGCTTTTCCTTAAACCCTCCTTATTATCCAACATATTCGCTTATCCAACGTTCTGCCGGCCCGTTTATGTTGGATAAGTGAGACTCTACTGTATATACAAGTGGGATTGGAATAGAAAAAATATATACCAGAAGTGGGGATAGCTGTTAAGAGATGTGTCCATAAAATCTTTTTATTCATTTCTTTAGTAATCTACTTGCAGCTTATTCTGTAAAGACAAGTTGTATGTGTATGTATGTGACTCCAAGTCAGCTTATGGATTTCATACCATTTCCTTGGGCATAGAGCACTTAGAGGTGGTTTTATCAGTCTCTTCCTCTGAAATATAGCCTGCAGAACTTGGTATTCATTGGAAATTTCCCATCCAAGGACTAATTATGGTAGTCCCCTCTTAACATTCAAAATCAGATGAAATCTGGTACCTTAAGACCCAAGGTTTGTTTTTTTTGTTTTGTTTTTTTGTGCCAGGAGCGACTTGAGAAACTGCAAGTCACTTCTGGTGTGAGAGAAATGGCCGTCTGCAAGGACATTACCCAGGGGATGCCCGGATGTTTGATGTTTTACCATCCTTGTGGGAGGCTTCTCCCATGTCCCCGCATGGGGAGCTGAAGCTGACAGAGGGAGCTCACCCGCTTGCACCGGATTCGAACCGCCAACCTGTCAGAAGCAGTCTTGCCGGCACAAGGGTTTAACCCATTGTGTCACCGGGGGCACCAAGATCCAAGTGAAACATACATTTTAAAAACGTATCATGACTTTGGCACATTCCAAGCAAGAAAGATACCAGATCTCCAGATTTGTCTATGAAATCTTATGTTTTTTACATTTCTAGTATCATTTCAATGGTTGGATTTTAAAGAACAGCCTATAGATAGCCTTATCAAATGTAGAGCACATCTGTTCTCTCCCCCCCCCCCCCCCGCCCCGGCCAGTCATTCATTCATCATCTATGAAGAAAACGTGTGAAGACTATGTTTCAATGTTGCCAATTGATCTTAAACAATTACCTGTAGCCAGGCCTTCTTTTATACTACCAGTATATAGTCACTGCATTTCATCAATATTCAATAAAATTCCATAATTATATATGTAGCCTTTTAAATAATATTGCATAAAACAATAATATATCATAATGACTTCAGAAAGGATCAAAGCACTACAATATCTGAATAAAAAATGCACACAGAGGAATTTTAAAAATTGTGTCAGAAGCAAATTGAGAATATACTGCAAGTCATTTCTGGTGTGAGAGAATCGGCCATCTGCAAGGACATTGCCCAGGGATGCCCAGATGTGTTACCATCCTGTGGGAGGTTCTCTCATGTCCCCACATGGGAAGTTGGGGCTGACAGCTGAAATGCTCACCCTGTCTCACGGATTCAAACCGCCGACCTTCAGGTCTTCAGGTCAGCAGTTCAGCCAGCACAAGGGTTTAACCCATAGCACCACTGTGGCTTCTCACACAGAAGAATAATAGTATATAATATTTCAAATAGCTGTTATAATACTTATGGTGATTTTTGCCAACATTTATATAGAGGATGATTGCCAATGCCTTTCTCTGAGGTTGAGAGAATCTGATCTGCAATGAGGCAAAGTAAATGCAGCTTCAACATTCAAATTTCTATCCCATGCTGGCCATTCCACCCCAAAAAAGTATTATGAGTCAGAATGTCTTATCATCAAATGTACTTTTAAAAATTAAAATAGCTCCATATCTGTATTTTAGATGTTCTGATTGTGCTTTAACCCATTTTGGTCACAACTGCAGAGAGACAAATATGCTACTTAGTTCAAGGAATGCAAATATTGAAAATAATGATTAGGGCCATTCAGCAATATTCATAAACCCAAGTATGGGATCATGAAAACCAAAGTAAGAAACCATGCAAAAGTCACACAGACACCATCTACTATTCCTCTGCCATTCTAAAAGGTGACCAGCCCATGGCTTCTTCTGGATTTAACTTACTCTCGACTCCTGTTTTCCCCCTACTTCAAGGTAGATAGGAGAACCCTGGTGGCACAGTGAGTTAAACTGCTGTGCTGCTGAACTTGCTGACCGAAAGGTTGGTGGTTTGAATCTGGGGAGCGGGGTGAGCTCACATTGATAGCTCCAGCTTTTGCCAACCTAGCAGTTCGAAAACATACAAATGTGAGTAGATCAATAGGTATCGCACTGGTGGGAAGGTAACAGCACTCCATGGAGTCATGCCAGCTACATGACCTTGGAGGCATCTATGGATAATGCCGGCTCTTCGGCTTAGAAATAGAGATGAGCACCAACCCCCAGAGTCGGACACGGCTAAACTTAACATCAGGGGAAACCTTTACCTTTTTATCTCAAGGTAGGTAGATAGATACTGACTACATTTGTTCTTCAGTCATGACCTCAAATGCTGAGAGACAAAATAAGATCTCTTAATCCCTTAACAACTATGCTCTAACGTTTCTGGGACCCTTTGCTTATCCGAACTGCCCAAACTCAATGATAAACTAGAATTGACCTTTCTCATCTATTTAATTGCTAGATTCTCATAAACCAGACTAGATGAAAGCACCTGGATTTCCTTATCTTCACCTGTTTGCATATTGACACACATAAAGTTGGAAAAAAAACCAAGAAGCAGTCATCTCAACCTGTATGACCTTTAAATCACCATGACCTGCAGTTTTACAATTCTCCCTTCTGTGAGTAGGATGATGGTGATGGCAGAAGAATGATAAGATAATGAACATTCATCTTTTGTTTAATTAAAGTGGAGGTTACAGCTCCTAGCTTAGGCTGGTGGATGAGAGCCAAAACCTTTGCAGTAAAGGTATATCTTTCATTCTGAACGTTAGTCAATGAGTTAAATGCAGACAATGAGCAAGGAGAGGGAAGCCACAGAAAGATTAGCTCAAGACAGTGTGGCAAGGTTCACAAAATTGTAATCTGTTACAGATTGATGATCTCTTGTCTAGAATTTCAAAATCCTTAATACTCCAAAATCCAAAATTGTTCACATGGGTGACATCTTGACTTGTTGATGGCTCAGTCTACACAAACTTTGTTTCTTGCAGAAAACTGGGTATACAATTAAATCCAGGAGTCCTGAGGCATATTAAACTATAACAAATGCATTACAGTATGAGTCCTTATGGCTTATAGACCACTTTATCAGATGCAACAAGTGTTGCTGGTGATTCTGAAAACAGTGGGGTCAGAGGGAAATCAAATGCAAAAATTACAATCACTGATCATCACATTAACTGCATGGGCCATTCACAAGATTGTTAATTCAATTACTCCTTTGGAAATTTGAATTGAACATGCAATTTTGAATATTCCTTCCAATCAAAATAGGCATTTATAAACACATTTTGATATTTTATACCAAAATACACATTATAAAATTCAAAGATGTGCTAATCTGATTGATGATGGCTATACATTTGTCTGCTGGGCCTTAGCTATTTTGAAAGTAACATTGTACATTTTAAATTTATACCTCACCACATTGATGAGGTCCAGCATTCCGATTCACCAGCCTTCGTGGCAAATCGGGGGGCAGTGGGGCAATCCCTGCACCCTGCTTCACCACCAGCTGATGCTTTCCCATCACACGTGAGGGAAGCATTACCACGCGACTTCCCTCCACACTAGACCCGTTGTTCCAAATGGAACACAGGAAGGTTCCTGTGTTGGCAGTGCAGCCTCCTAGGACACTTCTATCGCAGTTGACCTATGGAGCCCCACCAGAAGTAAGGATATCATATGGTGGGCGGCTTGGGGCTCCATGGGTCAACTGGAGCAGAAGCATCCTAGGATGCTGAATTTCCATTGAGTGATGATGATAATAATAATAATAATAATGCCTCAAGTAACACCTTCCAGCAGCAAAGAACTGGTGGGATCACAAACCTGCAAAAGTATTGGAAAATGAACATGCAAAGATACTGTGGGACTTCCGAATCCAGACTGACAAAGTTCTGGAACACAACACACCAGACATCACAGTTGTGGAAAAGAAAAAGGTTTGGATTGTTGATGTTGCCATACCAGGTGACAGTCGCATTGACGAAAAACAACAGGAAAAACTCAGCCGCTATCAGGACCTCAAGATTGAACTTCAAAGACTCTGGCAGAAACCAGTGCAGGTGGTCCCGGTGGTGATGGGCACACTGAGTGCCGTGCCAAAAGATCTCAGCTGGCATTTGAAAACAATAGACATTGACAAAATTACGATCTGCCAGCTGCAAAAGGCCACCCTGCTGGGATCTGCGCGCATCATCCGAAAATACATCACACAGTCCTAGACACTTGGGACTTCGACTTGTGATTTTGTGATATGAAATCCAGCATATCTATCTTGTTTGCTGTGTCATAATAATAATAATAATAATAATAATAATAATAATAATAATAATAATAATAATAATAATGGGATCTGCATGCATCATCCGAAAATACATCACACAGTCCTAGACACTTGGGAAGTGTTCGACTTGTGATTTTGTGAAACGAAATCCAGCATATCTATCTTGTTTGCTGCGTCATAAAATAAAATAATAATAATAATAATGTATATTCCACTCTATCTCCCCAAGGGGACTCAGAGCAAATTACAGGTACATACAGTAGAGTCTCACTTATCCAACATAAACGGGCTAGCAGAATGTTGGATAAGCGAATATGTTGGATAATAAGGAGGGATTAAGGAAAAGCCTATTAAACATCAAATTAGGTTACAATTTTACAAATTAAGCACCAAAACATCATGTTATACAACAAATTTGACAGAAAAAGTAGTTCAATACGCAGTCATGCTTTGTAGTAATTACTGTACTATTTACGTATTTAGCACCAAAATATCATGATGTATTGAAAACATTGACTACAAAATAATCCAGAACATTGAATAAGCGAGTGTTGGATAAGTGAGACTCTACTATATATGGCAAACAGCGTTCCATGCAGTCATGCAGCCACATGACCTTGGAGGTGTCTACGGACAACGCCGGCTCTTCGGCTTAGAAATGGAGATGAACACCAACCCCCAGAGTTGGACACAACTGGACTTAACATCAGGGGAAACCTTTACCTTTACCTTTACCTTTATATGGCAAACATTAAATGCCATTATATAACTGGCAAAGACAGAACAGCACATAAACAGAGGCAGGCTTCCCCCTTTCACCTCGGCATCTGGAGGCTGGCCATGGGGAGGTGCTGTTGTCCCATTCTTCCACACCAAAGAGCTTGTCATTCATGGATGCCTTTCTGTATCGAATCGCTGGCATGATTTTCAGGGGTGCCTTATACCTCCTCGCTAAAGCGGTACCTATTTACTCACATTGATGTTTTCGAACTGCTAGGTAGGCAGAAGCTAGGCAGATGGCGGGAGCTCACCCTGCCCGCGGGTTAAACTGCTAACCTTCCAGTTGGCAAGATCTTCTGTAACTTGTGATGTTAGCCTGATGAGGCCCTGAGACAAGTTTAGCTATCTTGGGTCCTTCACAGGAACCGTTTAGAATTGCAATTCTGGGGGCGGGAAACAAGGAAGGAATTTGTATTGTAAAATATTATTCTATGGTTATAAGTCACATAGTTACTAATTTGTTTGAATACACAAATTTGTGTTTACAGCAATAAATAAGTAGATCATTATGGA
Organism: Anolis carolinensis; assembly: GCF_035594765.1. Taxonomy (NCBI): domain Eukaryota; kingdom Metazoa; phylum Chordata; class Lepidosauria; order Squamata; family Anolidae; genus Anolis; species Anolis carolinensis. Next base: position 225,403,798 of record NC_085841.1, read on the forward strand.
TGGATGACTGGAAACTAAGGAAACAGAAACCAGAGAAATAAGCATGAAATAGTATGAAACATGATCAGGTGATTTACTTTTGTTTGAGTTGTTCCATGCTGAGTAGATCAAAATGCTGGGAAACCACATTAATAGGTGGTGGGGCACATACATCTCAGGCAAAGGGAAAGATTTATTTGCTTTTTGGAAGTGTTTAGAATACCATTATAACTGCAGCCTCGGGGAACTGTCCTTGCATGTCAGATACATAGTTGGCCTTTGTGCTGCAGGAAATGAATACTCTGAAGGAAATGAATGCACTGCCAAAGCCACTTCTGTCAAACCTATTCTGGAAGGACAGAGAAATCTCTAAACTAGTGATCACAGTAGCATGACGGGTCAAGCCAATCAGCGTAATAGATCTGGGTGACTCACAGTGGGGCAAAGTATGGGAATGAAGTCATGGGCAACATTAAAGCAGTGTTCTAATATAAAGCAGTGACAAAATAATCACTCAAACATTTCATAGCCTGTGTGAGAGCACACTTCATCGCTGTGTCCGTTATCCATTCTACTAAACACTGATCTTTAGCACAAGAGGGTAATTTTTGCAAGAATAAGCCCCATCCACAAAATGCTTCCCATGTAGCAGCAAGGTCTTCAAAAAGAAACAATATGATTTTCTTTTAATACAAAGTGCATAATTTACGAAGTGCCTTGTTTTAGCACAAAATATAGTGATTTTTAGCACCATGGAATGCAGTGAGGCTGTGGAGATGATGAGGGCCACATAAACACTGAGGGATGAGTTAGGTGATCCACAAGTCATGGGTTGCTTACATCTGCCAGTTTTTACTGGTTTACAAATAATTTTTTAATGTTTTTAACTGCAAATTGTTTCTTTATACTTTTATGTTTTTGTATAAGTTTTAATCTGTATTGTTTTCAATGTGTTGTAAGCCACTTTTAGTCCCAATGTTGTGAGAAACATAGCAGGCAGGCAGGCAGGAAGAGGTTCAAATTCATGCTAGGATCATGCTGGAAAGGCAGAAACCAGGATAATATTTTAAAGTATGCACATGCTTTCTCTTTTCTTGATACATCACTTTCTTTTCCTCTTCAAACTTTTCTTCACATTGTTCCAAGGTAAGATTGCCAGATATCTTAAATTGTAGGAGATTGCTCTCATTTATCCCACATGAGCATTAAATGGCAGATCAAAATAACATATTTTGGAATAAATACGTAGTAAAAATAAACGTTTCCCCTTGACATTAGGTCTAGTCGAGTCCAACTCTGGGGGGTTGTGCTCATCTCAATTTCTAACATTAGAAAATGTTGACCATTTCTGCTACCTTGGCAGCCACCTCTCCACAAAAGTCAACATTGAGACTGAAATGCAACATTGACCGAGCTCTGTGAGTGCAGCATTCTTCTGAATGAAGCACAGAGTGTTTGAGGATCGGGATTCATAGGGACACCAAGAAGCTTATTTATAAAGCTATTGTCCTCCCAACCCTGTTATATGCCTGTGTAACGTGGACGGTCTACAGACATCACACTCAACTCCTGGAACAATTCCACCAGAGTTGCCTCCGAAAAATCCTGCAAATCTCTTAGGAAGACAGGCGGACAAATGTCAGCATGCTGGAAGAAGCAAAGACCACCAGCACTGAAACGATGCTCCTTCGCCATCAACTCCGCCACGTTGTCCAAATGCCCAGTCACCAGCTCCCAAAGCAGTTACTATACTCCCAACGTAAGAACAGAAAACAGAATGTTGGTGGACAGGAAAGAGATTTAAAGATGGGCTTAAAGTTAACCTTAAAAACTGTGGCATAGACACTGAGAACTGGGGAGCCCTGAAGCTGTAACTGGTGGTCAGCTGTGACCAACAGTGCAGTGGAATTCGAAGAGGCATGAATGGAGGGTGAAAGGGAGAAATGTGCCAAGAGGAAGGCGCACAAAGCCAACCCTGACCGTACCGCCTTCCATCTGGAATCCTGTGCCCTCACTGTGGAAGAACATGTGGGTCAAGAATAGGACTCCACAGTCACCTACGTACCCACTACCAAGATACTACACTTGGACAACCATCATATTTGGATAACAAGGGATTGCCTAAGCAAGTTGAGTCCAACTCTGGGGGCTTGTGCTCATCTCTATTTCTAACCCGAAGAGCTGGTGTGGTCCATAGATGCCTCCTAGGTCATGTGGCTGGCATGACTGCATGGAGCGCCATTACCTTCCTGCTGAAGGGGTACCTTCTGATCTACTCACATTTGCATGTTTTTGACGCTAGATTGGCAGTTGCTAGGTTTGGGGTAAATACTCAGCCCTAAAATTGTATCCTGAAAGTTGTAGGGGAGATGCTTTGTGAACTGCCCTTACAAGATTTGGATGAATTTCAGGTTTCTTTGAGAACTGAGCTCTTGCAGAAGGCTGGAATTCTTTCGAGAGGCCCTGGTCTTCTGAGCCTTGGCTGTCCTTTATTGCTCTTCTGAAAAATTAGCAACCCTATTCTAAAGTTTGGGAGCAGGAAGAAATATGTCAGTTTCACTGCATATTAATGTATTTTCTCTCCCAACTCTGGAACTGTGCTGAAGATATTGGATGGAAGCTTTAGAATAACTGGATTCTAAAACCTTGCCTAATGCCTCAGTTTGTTACTAGAAAGCCTCCTTTTCGCTGTTGCTGATGGAAAGACAGCAGGGAAAATGAAGCCTCAATACTTCAAAGAAACGTCCACAGCCTGCCTCCTCACTGTGCCAGCTCGGCCAATACGGGTGGAGTCTTCACGAGGACCGCTGTTGATGATGGCGTTCACAAGAACTTGCAGAGGGTTCTCTCCTGTGAGTAGATGGATGATCTCAAAGGCATGCTTGATAATGCGCACAGTCATAAGCTTCTTCCCATTGTTCATCCATGCATCATCATGGAGTTGGTGAGGCGTTCCACAATGGGGCATTGGGCTTTGCGGAAGCGCTTGGCAGCATATCGACCAGCACTGTGGGGCAAATACTTGGTGTATTTCTCCTTCACAGCAATGTAATCCTGCAATGAGATGTCACCGTGTCAATGAGATGGCGCTGTGTCAATCAGGCAATCTGGTTGCTCTGCACTGGAGCCCGTGAGGCTGCCTTCTGGAACATTAAGACCATAGCGGAGTGCCTCGCAGATGAGCTGATCAAAGCTGCTAAGGGTTCATCTAACTCTTATGCTATCAAGAAGAAGGACGAGTTGGAACGTGTGGCCAAGTCCAACCGTTAAGAGCTCACACTTGGAGGATCAAAGCAAATAAATCATTGGTTTTCATACTGTTAAAAAAATACTTCAAAGAAAGTTTTCCAAGCTCAGATCTCCTTTTCCGTAGCTCCAGAAAATAAATATTAAGCCCTATGGTCTGGGGGATCCCTCTTAAGAACCACAAAATATCATCTTTATCTTACCTATGTTCATATTTACTTTTACTACGGTAAGTTATTATAGTGTTCCATAGCTTGAGGGGCATCTGACCCTTTTAATCAAAATCTCTGTGCTGTGTGTCCCACTTTTCTGACCAGCTTCAGAGTTTATTTTATAGCTCTGCACCTACTTGGGCTACAGGATACTGGTATTCCAGTAATAGCCAACAATGGAACTCAAGATGAACCTACCATGAGGTTTTCTTGACAGGATTCCTTTAGTGCAGTGGTTCTCAACCTGTGGGTCTCCAGATATTTTGGCCTTTAATTCCCAGAAATCCGATCAGCTGGTAAATCCTATTCCCAGAAATCCTATTTGCTGGAATTTCTGGGATTTGTAGGCCAAAACACCTGGGGACTCACAGGTTGAGAACCACTGCTTTAGTGGAAGGCTGCCTTTGCCTTTTTCTGTGGCATGCCCATGGTCACCCTGTGGTTTTCTATGGCCAAGTTGTGAGTTGAATCCTGGTCTCCAGTTGCAGTCCAGCATTCAAATCATTACACTATACAGGCTCTCTCTTTAGCTGGTATTGAGGTAGGAGACGGGTCTATGCTTAAATTCAAGGGTTAGACCCAAGCATTACCAACAGGTAAGTTGATATTTGTTATAACAATAACAAAATTCATTGATTCAGTGGGTCTTGAAATCTTTTTTTCCACAAAAGGTTTTACTATGAATGATACATATCCCATACATTTCTGAAAGGATCTTATCATCTGAAAAAAAATCTTCTGCAGAAGCACACATAATAAATGCAACCTGTATTGAGAATGTCTGACAGTTTCTTCTGGAAGTGAAGAAATTCTTTACAGGTTAAAAACACTTCCCTTCAAGTTTGCGTTGTTTTGTTTTCGGAGCAGAGGTTGGTAGGAGTTTCCTCCAGTCTGTGCTCTTTGACTCATTGCCATTTTGGAAGGCACTCCTTGTATCATCCTTTTATTGCTATTGTTGCTGCTGTCTGCCACACCCATTTCCATGTCTTCTACTAAAATCATTTTTGCAGAGTCAATGAGTAATTGTAACAATGCTAGTTACATGCCAAGTCTCTCTGTCTCAAGTTAAGGTTTTGTGAAGCGTACTTGCATCATCACAGAACACAAAACAAAAATAACAACTGCTAACAATAACAAAATGCATAAAGAAAAAACCAACTTCCAAAGCAGTAATGGTTTTTGAAAACGCAGCAGAGTCTTGTGATACTTTAAAGATACTTTTTATGTGGATCTCCATCTAACGTGGGAAGTGTAGCTCTCAGCTAGAAGGAATATCAATGCCTTGAGAGAATAATTATCTCAACTAGGTTTTATTTAAAAATTCATCTGAATTTATATATATATACATACACACACAGTATGTCAAAATGTGTATGTATGTCTTATGTATGTATGTATATATATGTTTTCCAGGATGGCTCCTATATCCAGAGAGCTGTGTGAATGATAGATTTTTTCCAAACTTAGCACACATCATGACCAATTTAAAACACTGGAGGAGTCTGGGGGATGACAGAGGACTATGTGAGCTGTATGTAGTCCACCCACATCCACAGAACCATATGATTTCCATCGACAATGGATCTGGACCAAATGTGGCACATATACCTATCATGACCAACTGAAAATAGTGGTGGGGTTTTGCAGGGATTGGCAGAGGATACTGGGAGCTGTAGTCCACTCACACTTGGAGAGCCGCCTGGATCCTGCTGACAATGGGTCTGGATCAAACGCGGCACACATACCTAACATGACCAACTTAAAATGCTGGCAAGGTTTGAGTCATTAATAGAGCATGACGGGAGCTGTGGTCCACCCACATCCAGAGAGCCCTCTGAATCCCACCAATAATGGATATGGACCAAACGTGTCACACATCCTCATCATGATTAACTCAAAATACTGGTGGGGTTTGGAAAATTGGCATGATGATGGCAGTCATAGTTCACCCTTATCCTGAGTGTTGGGAATTGATGAGCCATTAAGCTCAAATCACCGCCTTTATGAGGTAAATTCCCATTAAAATAGCAGAATGAATGGAAGCATTTCTTCCAATGGAGCTGTGAGACTTACGCGGTGTGAGTTTAGGAAAGCCTCTGTGTCTTCAAGATGGCAAAGGACCGCAAAGCCAGCTTTAAAGTTTAAAAGCATTTACTGAGGTAAAAAGAAATCCATTGATAGATAGAAAAGGTTTGGAGCTAACTAGTTTATCTAATCTGATCTAATACACATAGACAAATCAAAATAACAAAGATCTAGATAGCTACATCTTGACTACAAGAGCGGACAAAAATGCGTCCTCTCTCTGGAACAAAGTAGGAAGAACTAATGGCGACCAACCTCGTGGTGGGTCTCTTTCATCTCTAGGGCCACAAACATTCCAAAGGCCAAATTGGGGAAGTTACGTCAAAACCATAGGAGAGATCACATTTCTAAAGAATCAAAGGGTGGGGTTGACCTAAACAGGACAGGAAGGAGGAAACAATAATAAAGCCTAATCAAAGCATGCATAGGACTGGGGAAGGTGTCCCTAACTCTTTTCTAGGCTTCCTATCTAACCATAGAGACTTAAGCAGTACAGGATGACATTTTTCAACACTGAGAGCCATGTCATGATCACTCATGATGGATCTGGACCAACTTGGAAACACACCCATCACAACTTAAAGTAATGGCAAAGTTTCAGGGGGAATAACAATGGATGATGAAGGTTGTAGCCATCCAGAGAACTGTGTGAAATTAACCAACGATTGACCTGAACCAAACTTGGCACACATTCCCATCATTACCCACTTAAAATACATTGCAGAGTTTGGGAGAGATTGACAGTGAATGATGGGAGTTGTAGACCACTTTCATCTAGAGAGCTATGTGCATTTCTAATGGGAACATTCATAAAATCCAAAGCCAAATAATGACTACTTCTAATTTTTATAATTAAAAAAAACCTAACCTGGTCAAAGCTTGTTAAATATATACATAGGTGCAGTCAGGGCTGTAGCCAAGTGGTGGGGGGGGGGGGAAGAATTCAACCCCCCTCCCCCAAAATTTTTCAGGTTTAAAAAAACCTGGTTTATTCATGAATTTTAACTGGTTAACCAAATCCCCATGAGCGTCCACTGAGGTTTATTGATGGATCCTGATTTCTAAATTATTTTACATTATGAAACTAGTCTTCATAATTTGCTAAAAAAAAAAATTCAACCCCCCTCCCCAAAAATTTTTTTCTGCCTATGGTCTTGGGTGTCATATTAGGCTAATTGCTATACAGTATTTTAGGGCCAACGGCATCAAAACTGCACATAATGCATGTTAACTATTCCTTATCCAAAATGCTTAAGACCAGAAGTGTTTGGATTACAGATATTTTCAGATTTTGGAGTCCCTGTATTTGCATCAACATCACAGCATATCTATACTCCAGGAAATAATGCCCGGCTGCTTACTGGAGGGAAGGATATTAGAAGCAAAGATGAAGTACTTTGGCCACATCATGAGAAGACAGGAAAACATGGAGAAGATCATGATGTTGGGGAAAATGGAAGGAAAAAGGAAGAGGGGCTGACCAAGGGCAAGATGGATGGATGGTATCCTTGAAGTGAGTGGCTTGACCTTGAAGGAGCTGGGGGCGGCGATGGCCGACAGGGAGATCTGGTGTGGACTGGCCCATGAGGTCACGAAGAGTCAGAGACGGCCGAGTGAATGAACACACACACACATAGCATATCTTCGAGATGGGACCCAAGTCTAAACATGAAATTCATTTAAGTTACATATACACATTGTACATATAACCTAAAGGTATTTTTGGCAATATTTTAATAACTTGAGACATAAAGGACAGTTTGTAAACATTGATCCATCAGCAAGCCACCCATATGGACAATTTTAGATCTTGGGGTATTTCTGAATTACAGATAAGGGATGCACAACTTATACTGATGAAGACAGTAAACACTTGACCAGCACACAAAAATTCTGTGATTCATCAAAATTACTGTCATCACTACCCCAAAGGCAAAACTATCACAGCAGATAGACTTGCCTGGATGTTTCTTGTGGCATCATGCTTTTTCCACTCCATAGCATAGTGCTATAAAGCTCCTTGAGATCAATCCCATAAGGCACAGGCATCATATCATGAAATAATGAACATTTCCACAAAGGGAGAGGAAAGCCCAGTACACTAGTATACTAATAAATGTTTCAATACATGATAAGGATTATAAACTGTCTCAAGCCTTCTGTATGGCTGGTAGATTTCAGATGTCATCCTTGGAACACAAACATGCATAGACATGGATAGATGAATGTATTGTGCATTCATGCTTAAAGAGCAGAAACAATGCAAATAAAATTTCAAAGCATCCATAATTTCAATGGTTGACCTGCTCAGCAGCTCAGGCGATGATGAAAATCCATATCTACAAACAGAGTTCTCTTTCAAGCAGCAGAAAAGCTGTGGGATTTCCAAGAGAGATCCAAAAGGAAGGAGAGTGCGGAAAGATTTGCTACTCCCCTGAAAAGACCTCATAGTCCTTGTTCTTAGGCTATTTGCTTCTATCTAACATTCTCAGAGTCCAACACAGAACTTTATTATGATTCCAGACACTTAGACTGGGGGTGGCAAAATATATTTAAATATCCAAAGGGATTTCATGTAGATAATGGGACAGGCTTGTTTTCTGCTGCTCCAGAGACTAGAATAGAAACTGATGGATTCAAATTGTAAGAAAGGAGATTCCATCTAAACATTGGGAAGGATTTCTTTACTGTGAAAAATGATCAACAGTGGAACAGACTGCCTTGAGGTTGGTAGACTCTCTGTCTTTGGAAGTATTTAAAAAGAGATTGTATGGGCATCTTTCGGGGTGTCTTAGCTGTTTTTTCTTGCATAGTAAATGGTTGGACAAGATGGCCTTTGTGGTCCCCTCCAAGTCTATGAATGTAATTTCCTATGCTTCTTCCTTCATTTTTCCAGAAACAATGCAGCAAGAGTGCTTTAAAGAGGTAAATGACAGCAAGTCAATAACATGTTTATAAAGTAAAGGATTTAGCACATGGTATATGAGTTGGTTTTAAGGAGCCCCAGTGGCGAAGTGTGTTAAAGCACTGAGCTGCTGAAGTTGTGGACTGAAAGGTCCCAGGTTCAAACCCTGGGAGCGGCATGAACGACCACTGTTAGCTCCAGCTTCTGCCAACCTAACAGTTTGCAAACATGCCAATGTGAGTAGATCAATAGGTACCGCTCTGGCAGGAAGGTAATGGCACTCCATGCAGTCATGCCGGCTACATGACCTTGGAGGTGTCTACGGACAACGCCGGCTCTTCGGCTTAGAAATGGAGATGAGCACCAACCCCCAGAGTCAGACATGACTGGACTTAACGTCAGGGGAAAATCTTTACCTTTAAATATGAGTTGGTATAACGGCACTCCATGCAGTCATGCTGGCCACATGACCTAGGAGGTGTCTATGGACAACACCGGCTCTTTGGCTTCGAAATTGAGATGGGCACCAACGCCCAGAGTCAGACATGACTAGCCTTAATGTCAGGGAGAAACCTTTACCTTTAACTATATGAGTTGATAAAGAAGTCACCAAAGGTATACAGTATGGAAAATAGAAAGGTATAGGAAGAAGCTGTAATCAACGCAAACAAAGCACAGGAACACATTGTAATTAAAATGGGGTTGAGATCTTATCAGAAGGTGGTAAACTACATTCGTTCAGGATATGGATGAATCTAGGATTGAAAATCAGATCTCAAATACAGCCATTTCTAAAGTTTTGGAAATATAGCTGAGTGCTGAGTTGAGAAATTGTTGTCATTTTAAACTAAAGCTTCCCAAAGGTCATAGCTAGTATGGCCAGTAGCTAATCTTCACGGTGAATTGTGGAAAGAAAGAAAAAGTAAAGTTCTAAAGTGAAATAATAGCTCTGTAAAGCCTGAAAGTGGTTATAAGCCATTGCCTCTACCATTCGGATCAGATGTTCAATCCCCTATGGCTGTTATCTAAGTAAAAAGCCGCACACAATCACTATACGATCTTGGCTCTCCAAGCAATTTGTCTAATTTTGCTTTTAGTGGTTGCATTCTGATACCCTTCCACTTCTGCATCACTGTTTGCGCTTTGGGGACTGTAACTATGGTGATAATGGGCTTTGCTTTAAAATGGCTTATCACAAATGCGAAGGGTCTTTTACCTCGGAAGAATTAATAATCAGGCATGAGATCACAAGAGCTGACAAAATGCTACAGGGCAACCTTCATGTGGTCTGATCAAATTTCTCTTGCAAATGCATGCCCAATTTTTGCTAATCAGTCACGTCTTAATTCCACATACCACCCCTTTTGTATTGTCAGACTAATGAAGTAGAAAACCTAGCTCATTTGACACTTCCTCCGGGTTATCTTGTTGTACAGTAATTATTAGCCACCTAACTTGGTTCATTCATAAAGAGACGGCAAGGTTGCCTCAAGTTCACCTCAATGGACTTGAGTTCAAGCCTGTGTCATTTCACATTCCCAAGCAACTGAACAAATGAATTTAATGTTACGAGTATTTCTTATACATTAAGGGTGAAACTAAATTTAAGTGTAAACTTATTATTTGCTTTATTTTCCTTCAAATATACATATATGCTGCCTTTCAAGACAAAACTCTTTCTAATGGGAATTACAGTGTTCCCTCACTACTTCACGGTTCACTTTTCACGGATTCGCTTTTTGCGGTGTTTCAATAAACTCTAAAAAAAACTATTATAAATCATTAAAAAATTACAATTTACAGCCTAAGGAAGGGAAGCAGGAGAAGCCAAAAGGAGAGAAAAGGAGCCCAAGCGGCAACGGTAGGAGAAGGAGACGATTTATCAACACACAGTTGGTTGATAAAGACTTAAAATGGTGTATAACTATTAAAATAATGTATAAATATTAAAATAAATATAGTGTCCCTACTTCGTGGATTTTCACTTATTGCGGGTAGTCCTGGAACCTAACCCCTGCAATAAATGAGGGAACACTGTATATCAGACCACAATGCATAAAACATTAGATATCAATAAAAACTCAAATCTAAGACAGCAGCAGTTAAAACAAGAAATAGACTGTACCTTTAGAAATCACTTGGCAACACAACAATTTTCAGAGTCCATTGAAGAGAAAGCCATACCTACTATACTCCACAAAAAAGCATCTTCCCTCTTCTGTTATTTTCTGTAAATAATGGGATACACTCTGCTATTGAAAGTGTTTTCTCTCTGTGTGGCTAATATTGTCTCTAAGCAGTTGGACTGAGGGCCCTGCAGAATGTTGCAGGAGAAAAGTGTAAGATTCTCTTCTCCTTTATGACCCAATCCAGATCAAAATCCCATCAGGAGACTTTAAAAAATATATTGGGAGGTCCAATGTAATTTGCAGTTCAGACTGCTAATTCCAAGAAGACATACCTAGGACCAAGGTGCTAAATCAGGACCTCTATATTCTATATTCTAGACTCCTACAGTCAAGGAAACCCTGTCTAGGACTAGTCGGGGCTCCTATATTCAAGGAGTCTTTCCCTGTGCCACCTAAATAGTAATTAATCTAAATACACACATCATGGAATGCTGCTGAGCCAAGTTTTCCTTAATCCAGTGGGTGTAGAATTGAAAAGGAGGCCCAGCTGAACTACCTGTGAGTCTTTTGGTTGCCTGCTCCCCTCCATGTCCCGCCCCCTCCCCATTGAAGGCATTGCCAAAAAATGAAAGGAATTCCCCCGTAGGCAGACTGTGCACCATTCCAAAAAAGGAGAAGATGCATCTTTCTTCAGTGTACAGGGAACACTACCATAAAGTGAAAACCCATCCCTTATGTCGCCTGAAGCTACTGTACTCTCATACTTTTTCCAGGGTTTTCTAGTCGTACATATAATAGTCATAAAGCCTTATTTATTGTTACTCTTGATGGGAACTTACTACGTCACTTTCAATGCTAAGGGTCAATTAAGGAAAAGGACATAGCCTGAAGCTACTGTACTCTCATACTTTTTCCAGGGTTTTCTAGTCGTACATATAATAGTCATAAAGCCTTATTTATTGTTACTCTTGATGGGAACTTACTACGTCACTTTCAATGCTAAGGGTCAATTAAGGAAAAGGACATAGCCTGAAGCTACTGTACTCTCATACTTTTTCCAGGGTTTTCTAGTCGTACATATAATAGTCATAAAGCCTTATTTATTGTTACTCTTGATGGGAACTTACTACGTCACTTTCAATGCTAAGGGTCAATTAAGGAAAAGGACATAGCCTGAAGCTACTGTACTCTCATACTTTTTCCAGGGTTTTCTAGTCGTACATATAATAGTCATAAAGCCTTATTTATTGTTACTCTTGATGGGAACTTACTACGTCACTTTCAAGGCTAAGTGTCAATTAAGGAAAAGGACAGTGGGTTAAACCCTTGTGCTGGGAGGACTGATGACTTGAAAGTTGGGTTGCTGGCCTGAAGATTGCCGGTTCGAATGCAACCTGTGGATGAGCTCCCTCTATCAGCTTTCGCTCCATGCGAGGACATGAGAGAAGCCTCCCACAAGGATGGTGAAAACATCAAAACATCCGGGCATCTTTTAGGCCAGTGTGGTCCAACCTTTAGTTACCCGAGGGCCAATCAACTTTTAGGAATGTGAGACATTCCAGAAAGAAAACAAATTACATATTCATAAGCAGTAAGAAGGGTAAACAATTTTTTTCCAAATGTTAAATTAAAGTATTTTTCCGGTAAGAAGGGCAAGGGCCAACAAAAATGAATTGGTGGGCCGCGAGTTGGACTACACTGCCCTAGGCAACATCCTTGCATACGGCCAATTCCCTCACACCAGAAGCAACTTGCAGTTTCTCAACTCACTCCTGGCACGAAAAGAAAACCCCATTGGTGATACACCAACTGCATTTGATACAAAGCAGGTTCATATTATTTCTCTCAGATTTCAAAGGTGAACAATGAATTTCGCAACAGGTTGTTTTTAAGTAAGTTTCCATTCTTGCCAGTGTATCAGGCCTTATAAATATTCCCATGGAAGCCCTTTTGCAGCAGTAATTTTGGAGCAGTAATTTTTGATCCAGCTCAGACAATTTTGCCTGTCACTAGCAGAGAAATTTAGAAATCTTTCAAGAAAACTTATATACCATATCCAATCAGTAAATGAAATCTGATCACACCATTTCTCCAAAGCATGGTTCTTCATTTAGTGTTGGATTGCTCTGCTCTTGTCATTCATCCTCCATCACAACAGGCACCTGCTTTTGTTTTCTCTCCTAGAAGGCTACTAAGGAAAACTCCTTTGGCTTTGATTTATATGTACATTCATATATAATTATTTATTTATTAGTTAACAAGTATGACAGCAGACACATGCTTGTTTTTTAATATACACAGTATGTATAATTTGCATTTGTCAGAAAATTCTTTGCCATGATATGGGCAGGACTGCAGCTTCTATCACTCCAACCACCTCATCACGCAATGAGTTTTTTGGGCCCTTACTCCTCTTTGGCCACAGATTCTGCTGAACAGCATCACATGACTCAGGCTATGGCCCTGCCCCATTGATGGCCGAAGTGGCAAGAAAGCATTGCAAGATGCTTCCTCACCAACCAATAGAGCTACTTGCGTTTTTGGAGCTTTTCCCCTGTCTGATGGGGGACATGGCAATGTGGCAACACATGTTGCCACAGTTTCCCCTGTCTGATGGGGGAAGGGACAGGGTACCAATGCGTCTTGCTCCGATGCCTCCATGTGATGGCGGAAGGAGGGATGGTGAGTGGCTTGCCATAAGATGTCATGTGCACCTTCCTTTTCACTTGTGATGGCTGATGAAATGGAACAAAAGGGGGGGGGGGTCAATATGATGAGGTCCCAAGCCAGCATGATTATTTCCATTGGTCATGCTTATTTCCATTGCTGGAAATAATAAGAACTGGGTAAGGCTGTATTAAAGGACAACAAAACAGGATCTCAGAGCAATGAAGAGTTATTTTTATTCACAATGATGAATCAGTAATGACATGATGCATTCTTCTGTTAGATCCACCACATGAAAACAGAACTAACTAGACAGGTAATGCAACTTGCTGGGATTGACAGTTACGTTTAAAAGAGTGTTTTTAAAATGACAAGCTGTCTAGCTCATACCAATCCTTTCCCAAAGATCATAAATTTTAAGATTTATTAGGTAATTTGACAGGGGAATGGAAAAGGGAAACTGTGGAAATCTAACATCAGCTTCTGAATTGCAAATATTGAGACAACGGAATATCTCCAAATGTGTGCAAAATACTTTGGTAAAACTTTGAACTAGAAACTGAAGCAGCTAACATTGCTTTAATAAAAAAGAATGAGTGGAATAGCCATAACATCAATTTAATTAAAAGATTTGGATTTCTGGAATCACTACTCAGAAAGTTTGGAGTCTGATCCAGGGAAGTCATGCTCCCCCTCTATTCTGCCTTGGTGAGGCCACACCTGGAATACTGTGTCCAGTTCTGGGCACCGCAGTTGAAGGGAGATGTTGACAAGCTGGAAAGCGTCTAGAGGAGTGCGACTAAAATGATCAAGAGTCTGGAGAACAAGCCCTATGAGGAGCAGCTTAAAGAACTGGGCATGTTTAGCCTGCAGAAGAGAAGGCTGAGAGGAGACATGATAGCCATGTACAAATATGTGAGGGGAAGTCATAGGGAGGAGGGAGCAAGCTTGTTTTCTGCTGCCCTGCAGACTAGGACGTGGAACAATGGCTTCAAACTGCAGGGAAGGAGATTCCACCTGAACATGAGGAAAAATTTCCTCACTGTGAGAGCTGTTCGGCAGTGGAACTCTCTCCCCCGGGCAGTAGTGGAGGCTCCTTCTTTGGAGGCTTTTAAGCAGAGGCTGGATGGCCATCTGTCGGGGGTGCTTTGAATGTGATTTCCTGCTTCTTGCAGGGGGTTGGACTGGATGGTCCGTGAGGTCTCTTCCAACTCTACAATTCTATGATTCTATGATAATTGAGCTCTTTGTGACTGTTCAGGACATATTTTAATGCTCAAATGAACCAAATACCCATAGTTATCATATTGGTACAAGTTGACCAGTTCTAGAATCAGCAGTCCACTCTGGAAGCTTGGCCATTATCTATTTACAAAGCAAGACTTAGGATGCAAGCGAGACATTTGGCATGGTGTGGTCAGTAGTAGACTTTTAAGTTGCAGTTGCCTAACACAATAGCTGAACTGGGGCTCTTAATGGCACCAGATCTCATTGATCCTGGAAGCTAAGCACGATTGACACTGCTTACTACTTGGATGAGAGACTTCCAGCCAATATCAGGTACTTCTAGGCTATATTTCAGAGGAAGGAACTGACAAAACCACAGAAAATAAAAAAACAAAGGAAATAGATAGGGATAACCATACGTCAACAGACAACTTGAACACTGTATACACACATTATAGCTCTCTGGCTACATTCATATGGAGAATCAAAAAGGTCTGGCACCAATCATACTAATTAACCAATTCTAGCAGTTTCATTCCCATCATTTTTAGGTCTTCTGCCAAGTTTCTTCCTCATATAGTTACTGTATGGAGGAAATAGACCCTGAATGAGGAGTAGGAAAATGCCATTATTCCTGTTAACCATGATGTTCCAGCATTACAGTGTTGCTATGTTTATCTACATTTCCTGGATCAAAAAAGTAAGGATGCCAAAACACTTCTAGAATAAACTTTAGTTATTTGCTTCCAAATGAGGCTTTCAGTGAGGAGACATAAAGGCAAGAGGTACCATTATTATTCTTGGCATGATGATACCAAACGATTCCAAGCTCATCTGATGTCAGTCACCATTAATCCACCACAAAAGAATAACATTCACTCTAATTGAGAGAAGTACTTTCTGTAATGATTTTATGATAAGCCTACCAATTACAGTAATTATAAACAAACCATTACATTTAAAACCTGGATAAAAGAGAGATGTATACTGCTTTTATCATGGGCATGGGAGACAGTCCACCTTCTCTGGGGCTCAGCCTATCACAGAGCTCTGAATGTTATTGGGAGGGTGGGTGGAAGGAAAGGGGAAAATCTATATATATAAAAGAGTGATGGCATCACGGCAACCCACAAAACAACAAAACTACAGGCCCCCCAACCTCGAAATTTGGCAACACAACCCATCATCCATGGCTCTAGGTTGATACAACAAAAAGAAAAGAAAAATAAAGTCCTAATTAGAGAGAGAGGAATAATTGCTTTTATCCAATTGCTGCCAGTTAGAAGGCTAAGCTCCTCCAACTTGGTCTCCTAGCAACCCAATAAAAAATAATAAAAAACACTAAAAAAATAATTAAAAATGCTAAAAATTAATACAATAAAATACTATAATAACAGAAAATAACTAAAAATAATACAAGAAAATAATAAAATATAATAAATAAAAAGATAACTTACAATAAAATTAATTTAAAAATACAAATAACGTCAAATAAAAATTACACAACAATTTTTAACCAATACCACCACCACTTTGCCACAGCAACGTGTGGCTGGGCACAGCTAGTAAATATACAAATCATTCATTCACACAATAATTTAGGTGTACAGTAAAGATACTTATATAGTTAGCACTTGTATTAGTGGAATCTTCATCCATGGATTCAAACCAACTATTACTTGAAAATATTTATGGTTTTTACCATGATCTAAACACAATGTAGATGTTTAGGCACACCTGCTGTAACCTCCTGCCATTTTACTGATCCTAAGTCTCTCTCTAGTACTTCTTTCCATTGTTTGCCATTTCATATGAGGGATGTCATTTTACTCCATCACTTTATATAATGGCACTTGAGCATCTACAATTTTTCTATTCACAAGGGTCTTGGCATGAACCCTAGCAGATACCAATGGCACACCGTACCTTTAAAATGAAACATAAAGGGAGGTTTCCAATAGTTTCAGTGGTACAGTAGAGTCTCACTTATCCAACGTTCTGGATTATCCAATGCATTTTTGTAGTCAATGTTTTCAATACATCGTGATATTTTGGTGCTAAATTTATAAATACAGTAATTACTACGTAGCATTACTGCGTATTGAACTACTTTTTAACATGATGTTTTGGTGCTTAATTTGTAAAATCATAACCTAATTTGATGTTTAATAGGCTTCTCCTTAATCTCTCCTTATTATCCAACATATTCGCTTATCCAACGTTCTGCCGGCCCGTTTATGTTGGATAAGTGATACTCTACTGTACTTACAAAATGCTTAAACTCCTCTCTTTTCTTTTCTTTCTTTTTTGGTTTAAACACATATTTAATCCAGGTAGTGAAAACTAAGAATGCAGTCTATCAGAAAACAATATTTTTCTAGAGTATGAGATATGACATTTATATCCTTTTTTTGATCAAGTAAATATAACAGTTTCTTAGGGAAGGAACATGTTGCTATATCTTGATTTATTTTGCACTGTACAATAGAGACAGAAATATAACACAACAGCCATTATATAGTTAAGACAATCAAGACCACATTGTTCCTGCAATGAGCAGGGAGTTGGACTCATCACCCTTTTAACTCTTTGATCTTATGAATTCTATCATAGGATCCTCCATATTCACTGGGGTTAGGAGAGCAGGACCCTTTTGAAGTGAAAAACCACAAATAATGAAATTGCTAAAAAAAATTACCTGAGAGAACACCTTTATAAGAAGTTCTAGATCTTCCAGCATGACTCTGTGGTCAACTTTCACTGGCAAATGACAATGGAATTATACTTGAGAACCTAGAAATTCCTTCAGAGATGTTCTCTCTTGATATCTTCCAGCATTTACTGGAGGAAGTAGACCAGTGATTCCCAAAGTGGGCGCTACTGCCCCCTGGTGGGTGCTGGAGCAATCCAGGGGGTGGTGATGGCACCTATTAGGACACAGGGGCAGGGCCAGAGGAGGGGCAGGACCTCTTCCCAAGTGCCGGAGACAGGGCTAAGCACCTGAGGTGCCTGTTGGGACACACAGGGGGCGGAGCTAGAAGAGTGGGCGTGGCTTCTTCCCAAGAGCCCGAGACAGGGTTGACAATCTATACCACTCATGAGGCGCTTGTTGGGACACAGAGGGCAGAGCTAGAGAAGGGGGCGGGGACTTCTTCCAAGAACCCAAGACAGGGCTGAGCCTCTATACCTCTCCTGAGAGGCCTTTTAGGACTAAAGGGCGGGGCTGGGATGGGGGCGGGGCCTCTTCCCAAGAGCGTGAGACAGGGCTGAGCCTCTGTATACCTCCCCTGAGGCGCTTGTTAGAACACAGAGTCGGGGTATAGAGGTTCAGCCCCATCAGGCACTTGGGAAGAGGCCCCTCCTCCTCCTCTAGCCCCAGCCTCCTGTGTCCTGGAAGGCGCCGCAGGACAGGGATAGAAGCTCAGTCCTGCCTCAGAGCTCATAACTCCACCCATCCCAGTCCTGGCCATCCATTTGTGGCCCCGCCCACATCCCCTCGCAGCCCTGCGTCTTGGACTAGGGGAGAGGCTCAGCCCCGCCCTCTTGAGCAGGAGCCACTCCCACCCGTCTAAGCCACGCCCCCTTTCCAGGGGGCTTTGAGTCATATTTTTTCTGGAAAGGGGGCGGCAGGCCAAATAAGTTTGGGAACCACTGAAGTAGACCATGAAATAACACTGGAGGAGCTAGAGATACCTAAAGAAAACATTTTAATCAAATCTGTGAATAATCAAATACACAAAAGTCAAAATAACAAATGTAGAGGGACAACTGTGTTTAATAACTGGGCTACCACAACAGAGAAGGCCCTCCCCCATATCCAGCCACAACATAAAGCTCTGACTGATAGAAGACAAAGGAGACCAGTGGATCTAAAATTTCAGACAGTCATACACAAGAGAAGACAGTCCTTAGCTATTGAGTTATCAATAGTATCATTACCAGCATCTTCAATTCAGAGTAGAAGCCCATTGACTGACAGTGCAATTCTTTCAAGACTGATATTGTGTGATTGCTATATGGTGTTCCAGCCTGGAGTCTAGCAGCTGAATTTTGCACAAATTTCACCATTAGAATCTTTTTCAATGGCAGAAACACATGAAGTGCATTGCATTAGTTTTATCAGAAAGTTACTAGTACAGAGCCTACTGTGGCCAATTTTTTGGTCAGGAAAAGGCTATTGCTAATAGACCAGTAGAAGTTGACCCTAAGTGATCTGAGCCATGAACTGCACCTAGAACTCCACAGACAAAAATGAATCTAAGAGTTCTCCCATGCTATGCACCTAGTCCATCAGAGCAGGTAATTTACCCCTTTATTAAACCTCAGTTTCATCATATTGGGATTCAGCTTCAGTTTATTGATTCGCATCCAGCCCATTACAGCATCTGGGCACTGATCCAGCAACTACACGGTCTCAGCCAACCCCTAGCAACAAGGAGCTAAATGTCATCAGCATGTCGATCGTACACAAATCTCCAACAAATTCTCCCAGTGGCTTCATATAGATTCTGAACAGCATGGGACACTAAACAGAACCCTATGGCATGGAATAGCTTCATGGCCATGGAGGTGAACAGGAGTCCTTTGGTGTCGTTCTGTGAACTAGCCTTGTAGACAGGAGTGGAACCACTGTAGCACAGTGTCTTCCATTTCTATTGAGTAGATCATGGAGTCCCAGTGGCAAAGTGTGTTAAAGCACTGAGCTGCTAAACTTGCAGACCGAAAGGTCCCAGGTTCAAACCCCAGGAGCAGCGTGAGAGGCTGCTGTAAGCTCCAGCTTCTGCCAACCTAGCAGTTCGGAAACATGCCAATGTGAGTAGATCAATAGGTACCGCTCCGGCGGGAAGGTAACGGCGATCCATGCAGTCATGCCGGCCACATGACCTTGGAGGTATCTACGGACAACGCAGGCTCTTCGGCTTAGAAATGGAGATGAGTACCAACCCCCAGAGTCAGACATGACTGGACTTAATGTCAGGAGAAACCTTTACCTTTACCTTAGATCATGTCCAGTAAGATAAGACAGTCAATGGTGTCAAAACTACTAAGAGATGCAGGAAGATCAACAGGGTAAGAACTTCCTTGTCTTCCTCCAGAATAGTTGTCAGGTCAACTAAGGCCATTTGTGTACCATGCCCTAACCTGAAACCAAACTAAAATTAGTTCATGTTATCTGCTTTTTACAAGAATGCTTGAACTTGTGCAACCATCACATGCTCAAGCACCTAGCTCAGAAAAGTGATAATCACAATAGAGTAGCAGTTCTCAATAAATGTATTTTTCAGGAGTGGGTGCACTACAACCTTCTGATTTCCTTCTGATAGATAATATATTTACCATTCCCAATCAGTTCTGTGATACTAGATCTTAAAAGTCAAAATTGCCAAGAGTCAAGCTTACATGAAATGAGACTGATTTGAATATCATGACTACATCATCAGGTCACAGTAAGTGAAACTGTTGCTGAAAAAAAAATCTGACCAGACAGTGCACCAGAGACTTCCCCAGACTCTGATAGTGTGGCATCAGGTCTTGAATGAACAAAAACAACTTTCTCATCAAACTGCCAAGAAAATTTTTCATACCAGGTAGCCCAGGGTCCCATTCCTTATTTTTCTGGGATCAGTCCCCAAAGACATCTCACCACTTGAAATAAATCTTCTGGATGGAATGTTGAGAATGCAGTCCTTGCTACACAAAAAACCTTTTGACAACCTCATTGGTGCTTTAGAGGCACAATGAAGAGCCCTAAACAATATTTGCTCCATGATCAATACCACCTACTTTCTAGGCACCAGTCAGCTTCTGTGCCTATAGATCCTGCGTAAACCATGAAGACGTGTGGACTCTGCAGTTTTGGGCTACTGTTTATGTGAGGGATTATATCAATGACCCATTCCACCTTACAATTCCATAGTGAGGCCAAAGCTTCCACCACATCATCAGCCCTATCATGCAGAAAATTCCAAGAAACTTTCAAGAATCCTTCAGATCCCATAAGTCTCTTCGGACAGATCATCTCAATCAGTTATTCATCTCTGCAAGAAGTGTCCATAGCCACCAAGCCAAACTGTCATCTTAATGCTTGGAACAGAAGGGAGGAATATTTTCACTGTTGTCACTGATTTTCATGATTAGTATCTTTAATTGTCCTAATATTGCCACACATCGTAACTCTTGGCTTCTCTTTTGTGCTTGTTATTCCAGTCTTGGGCAACCTCCTTCTTGGCATGGTTATGGCAAAAGAGGATTTCCAGATGGTATTCATTAGTGCAACTTTGCTAGAGCTTCAGTCCTAGTAATGGCTGTGTATTGTGTCATGTCTGTATCATGTCAAGAACTAGAGTGGAGGAAATCCACTGATCAGCTTATGTCAGATGAGCCCTGACTAGTGTGTTGATCCTTGGAACGCTTCAGATTATTTCAATCCCAACATTGGGAACCAGATGTTGTAAGGCTGTATAGCTGTTATTGCTTTCAAGGATTTTTCTTCTAAAGGCAGTCTTACAAGGAACACCACTGTGGTACCCTGGGGCTCTCGATATACTAGGAAAAACCTTCCGCCTTTTGTAGCCTTGGGACTTTTGTCTTTTGCACAATGGCTGAACAAATCTTGCTCTTTCAAATTGATTCCTCCCCACTTCAGTACAGGTTGAGTATTCCATATCTAAAATGCATGGGACAAGACATGTTTTGGATTTTGGTTTTTTTCCAGATTTTGGAATACATGCATATAATGAGATGTCTTAGAGATGGGATCCAAATCTAAACATGAAATTCATTTTTGTTTCATATGTATCTTATGCACAAAGCCTGAAACTAAGGAATGAACTTTGCTCCATCCCAACTTTTCCAAGTTGTCTGAAGCGGTGAAGGAGTGGAATCATGTCTATATTTATTTAGTTATTTATTTACATCATTTCTATCCCGCCTTTCTCACCCGAAGGAACTCAAGGCAGCTTACAAATCTGGCAAAATTCAATGCCAATAAACCAACCAAACAATCCAATAAAACAAAGCGGTTAAAAAACAATTTACATTAGGCATTAAAACACATTAAACAGTATGAAAGCTTAAAACATATAAAATGCATAAATCAATTCATCCAAAAACCTTGCACATAGTCCTCGATCCAAACCGTGTCAAAGCCATAAAAGCTTATTTGTTAAATGCTTGTGCACATAGCCAGGTCTTTATTTTCTTTCTAAAACCCAGAAGGGATGAAGCCTGCCGGATGTCGCTGGAGAGGGAGTTCCACAGCCAAGAAGCCACCACTGAGAAAGCCCTGTCTCTCGTCCCCACCAATCACGCTTGTGAGGCAGATGGGACCAAGAGCAGGGCCTCCTCAGACGATCTTAAAGTTCTAATAGGCTTGTAGGGTGTCCTTTCAAGAACAGCCTTAAAACACTGTGGCAAGTAAATGAAAACTGCTTTACTTCAGCAAAACATAAAGTATAGCACACTCACTGGAATAATGCAATGGAAGCAATGAAAGGGTAAACACAGTTCTTGGTCTCTGTTAAATTCCCAAATCAAATGGCAGCCTTACTTCAGACAAAGAAACAGCAATAAACCCTTAGGAGCAGTTTCCCAGATGCAGACTTGAAGCAGGCACAAGGGGAGTGAAGAGTCAGTTTGTTACCAGCAAGAGCTGGCTGCACCTGCTTCTGCTTTATAGCCCTGAGCCCCCTCACAGCTGCTAGGGCAGTTCCTAATTACTCAGCTGTATTTCTGGCAGCTATTATAGCTGAACGTCTCTGCTCTGTTTCCTTTCGCCTCTCCTGAAATGTGGATACTTGCAAAATCTCCTCCTCAGATTCCAACTCACCCTCAGATTCATGAACACTTTCCTGCTCCCCTTCCTCTTATGAAGAAGAGGAATCCCTAACATAGGAGGAGATATACTCAGACAGGTAAGTTAGACTAAAACCATTTTGGGCTTTATAGGTCAAGGCCAGCACTTTGAATTGGGCTCAGTAACATATCGGCAGCCAGTGGCGCTGATGCAACAGAGGAGTAGTATGCTCCCTGTACGCCGCTCCAGTTATAAATCTGGCTGCCACCCGTTGTATTAGCTGGAGCTTCCGAGCCATCTACCCCACATACAGCACGTTGTAACAGAATGTAACAAGAGCGTGGATCACTGTGGCCAAGTCAGACTTCCCAAGGTACAGGCGCAACTGACGCACAAGTCTTAGTTGTGCAAAGGCTCCCCTGGTCACCGCCGAGACCTGGGGTTCCAGGCTCAGCAATGAATCCAGGAGAACACCCAAGCTGCGAACCTGTGTCTTCAGGGGGAGTGTAACCCCATCCAACACAAACTGTAACCCTATGCCCTGTTCTACCTAGCTTTTTTCCAGTGACTGGATGCATTGCTTCAGATGTGCCTTTGAGACGTAACTGGTTTTATACAACTCCACACAGGGGTAAATTGTTTAAAACTACTTGAACCAGTTTTACTTTTTTTTTTAAATGTGCTAAACAATGGTGTAGTGGTTTGAGTGTTGGAACTATGACTTTGGGGACTGAGGCTCAAATCCCCGCTTGGCCATGAAAAACTACTAGGTGACAATAGGTAAGTTGCACTCTCTCAGCTTCAGGAGATGGCAAAGGCATATCCTTTCGGAACAAATCTTGCCAAGAAAATCCATGATAGGTTTTCCTTAGGTCACCATAACTCAGAAACGACTTGGAGACACACAGCAGCAACAATCTGCCATTCCACCTGGAAGCAATTACCTTCCTAGACCTACTGACCCATTTCCCTTTTCAGATATAAATGCTAATACTGCCTATGGGGATTGAGAGCAAACTAGGAGAATTCCCCCTCTATGCTTTGTTAGTCGGCAACTGCTTAAATATTTGCTTCTACCTATCATGCAGGGCCTTTAAAAACAACAAAAGAACTTTCACAGAAAAGTAAGTCAATAACACATTTTGACCAAGCCTGACATCTAACTGACATGGAAACAGCCATCCGTACGCACAAACAGGGCTGCTTTCTCTTACAGTGTAAACAAGGCAAGATTTTACAAGCCTGAAAAGCATGATGTGAACTAGCAGCAATGGGATGAAGACTGGGGAAATGGCTTGGGGGGAAGGGTGGGGAGACATCTTTGTATATGAAAGGATTAAATTCCACAGATGTTTATATGTATATATGTGTGTCCATGTGTGCATTAATTGTGTATTACACAACTAGGACAGTGAAAGGAAATACAATTTTCTCCAGCTTGGACACTTAGTGTGATTTGCTCCCTTTGTGTAGGATCTCCTGTTGAATTAAAGGAGGATTACTATGAATAAGGAATGGAAAGGAAAAGTAAAGACAGATAAGATTGACAAAGAAGGAAACTGAAGATGACGTACTGGTTGAAATGAGCAACAAGGATAGTCACATACATCCTTCTTATCCTGCTGCAGAGCAGCTATCCAAATATGCCACTTGAATCAATATTAATTCACACATACAAGTAGTTATGTGCATTTGTTTGGAATCACTAACCATTTCTATTTGTACCATTCATATGACCCCTTTTCGGTCCGCTGTGTACGGAAACGGGCGCCTATACGAATGAGCTTTTCAGTCCAAGTTCTGAAAAAAACCCAAAGATTTTGGGTGGCAAAGCGCATGGGCCTGCCAGCCAGGGCCTACATCCGAGCGGGCCTGGCACTTGGCTATAGTCCCTGGCTGCCGAGCCTATTAGCATCAAGTGCTCAATAGCTCGTAGGCCCTGCCTGCCAGGCCTACCAGTATTGAGCGCTTGGTACGCGACTGTAGGCCCTGCAAGCTGGACCTACAAGCATCGAACACACACCACTTGGCTGTAGATCCTGCCAGCCAGGGCCTACAGCCAAGCACCGAAAATCAGCCAGCCAAATGGCTACTGTCCCCCCTTTTTTTCATTTCACTGCTTCTTTCGTTCGGGAGGGGGTGGAACTGTTCCATGTCATCCAAATGGACGGAACAGTACAAAACCACAAAAGAAACAGATGAAACAGGGTTTGGGCCTGTGATCGAGGTGACCCCCCCCCCCCCAGGACTTTGTAAAAGATAGTTCAAAAATCAAGACTTTATGTTCTATATTCCATATATTTATAGTAGAAGGTGATTGAGACTTTTTACTGGAGTTTACTGTGGTTTACTAAAACTCTCTGTACAAAAGGTGTTTGACCTTTTAGCCTGAGGCAAGAGATAACAACTTCATGAATTGTAAAATCATGCTGCTAAAACTCCACTTTTATGAATTTCCATGCTGGGTTCTCCAGATGTTATGAACTTCGTTCTTATCAAATATTTTCATTTGTTTATATCATTCATGATTCCCCTTTATGCAATGTAACTCACTTTTATGGATTCTCCCTTATTTCCATGAAATCTATCTATCTGCCTATATGTATTTGTACTCTTTGGGATCCCCGGAAAATATGTATTTTTCCCAGCATGGTTTATATTCCAACTTTATTTTATTTTTCATTTTATTTCATATAATTGTCAAATCATGAAATCAAATAGGAAATATTTTGAACTCAACCTGAACCCCAGAACTTATCCCATTTCCTATGACCCAGGCTTCCTTTCCCAAAAACAAAAGGATAATCTGCCACCGCTAAATCCAATCAAATTCAAATTGCATGGACAATATAGGGCTTGAGTCGCCGAATTCGGAGTTTGCTGACCTAAAGGTGATTCGCCCCAAGGCAAACATTGTCATATCTCACCAAAAGGAAAAACCAGAACACCTCAGGAAGGCGCCCTGCAGAGCCTGTCAATATGGCTCATCACCACCCATCTTTGCTTCCATCTCTGACACCCCAAGGCATATCTAAAATCTGTATACGTGACAGAAACCTGGACACCCTTGATTGCTGCCATTAATAAATTAAGCACCCTTTAGAAATTGGTCTAGCAGGACTTAATCTGCTAGTTCCTGTCCCGTCACCTCATTGTTTCGATAACTCCCGCCTTCTCTTTCCTGATTGGCCCGAGTAGAGACAAAAGGCAGCTTCCTATTGGGCCAACAGAGCAAGGCGGGAAACGAAAGCCCGCCTCGTTCAACCTTCTAGCCTATCAATGATCAGATGGGCGGGGAAGCAGGGCGGGAAATTCAAAGGGTTGTCAGACTGAAATTTTGTATAAGTATGGCTTTATTTTGATTGTATGGTATCCTAGTAGACCGAATGATCGCTACTAGAGTCCTTTTCAGCTGAATTGCTCAATAAAGACTCCTTGGCGGATTTTCCTTCAACTTTGGCGGACCTTCTTCATTTCGGCTTCAGGTTGTATTGCGGCTCGTAATTCTCCTTTTGGCTTCGCCAAGGTCCGTTCTCTCAGGACCGGATCGGGTCTCTCCTTAAGGGCCCGATCCCCTAAAACGTGGTCGACAACAGGCCCAACTCTACACACAAGTAGATGTAATTGTACCTGAACATTCTAAGCTTGCAAAAATGTTTTATTTGAACAAAGCAATATCTAGACAGAAGTCCTGGTTTGATAGGGGGGGAAACCATATAATTATATTTCTATTATGAATGGCATGCAGATAAATGTCCTTCTGGTAAGCAGATGCTTAAAATGTTTCACCCCAAATCCAGATGTTTCCTCATCTATCATATTTGATATATAGGTGACTGCCTGAGGACAGTATGTTCTAAAATGAAATGGTTCTGTTAGTTATCACAAGTCACTTAAGAAATACAACTTCAAACTCAGTTAGATTTTGGATTTTAGGAAAAAACATGAAGGCATTCCCGATATCAAGTCTAGTCGTGTCCGACTCTGAGGGTTGGTGCTCATCTCCATTTCTAAGCCAAAGAGCCTCCAAGGTTGTGAGGCTGGCATGACTGCATGGAGCACCGTTACCTTCCCGCCGGAGCAGTACCTATTGATCTACTCACATTTGCATGTTTTTGAGCTGCTAGGTTGGCAGAAGCTGGGGCTAACAGCGGGAGCTCATCCCTCCTCCCAGATTCAAACAGCCAATCTTTCAGTCAGCAAGTTCAGCAGCTCAGTGGTTTAACCCACTCAGCCACAGGGGTATTTAGGTATTCAGTCCTAAATACCTAGGGAAGCTCTCTTCCGATCCATGTTTTCTCTCTTTCTCTCTTAAAAGGAATGTTAACATTTCCTTTTCATTAACCAAGACTTACATCTAATCTGTCACTTTGAAGTAGCTCCTGCCTCAATTTATGCATAACAGATGCTGCTATTGAAACCTTTAAAAACTACACTATATATGAGAGACTAATGGATGGGCATCTGTAAAGAAGATTATGCCACAAATACAGATGCCTTTAATAAACACATTGAAGTAAATGAGGCCAGAAGCCAACTGACTCCAGGAATTCCAAGAGTCAAGGCTCACAACACATCTGCATATTTCTCCATATTGTATCTCTTGTTCCAATTAAAACCAACACATGATGGATGAAAGGATTATAGGTCACTGAAGGATCAACTTAATACAGTCTGTCTCAGCATGGTGCCCTCCAGATGTTGGGCACCGCTAGGCTGTCGTCAACTATATCTAGGACAGAGCTTCTTAAACTTTTTCCACTCGTGAACCCTTTCCACCCAAGACATTTTTATCCAATCCCAGGTACATATGTATATAAAGTAGGTATAAATGTCTAATATTTACTGATAATGCATCAGCATAAAAAAAGGCTTGCTTTTTTTCGTGTCAGGAGCAACTTTAGTCGCTTCTGGAGTGAGAGAATTGGCCGTCTACAAGGACATTGCCCAGGGGATGCCCGGATGTTTTGATGTTTTACCATCCTTGTGGGAGGTTTCTCTTGTGTCCCCGCATGTAGCTGGAGCTGATAGAGGGAGCTCATCCACACTCTCCCCGGGTGGGATTCAAACCTGGCAGCTTTCAGGTCAGCAACCCAACCTTCAAGTCACTTAGTCCACTATGCCATCTGGGGGCTCCACAAGGCTTGCTAAACAGGCTAATTTATGTGAAGTACAGCTGAAGCAACTTCTGCAGAGTAAAGACTGCAGGTTGTTGCTAACAGATTTGTGTAAACATCTAGATCAGTGGTTCTCAACCTGTGGGTCCCCAGATGTTTTTGGCCTTCAACTTCCAGAAATCCTAACAGCTGGTAAACTGGCTGGGATTTCTGGGAGTTGTAGGCCAAAACACCTGGGGACCCACAGGTTGAGAACCACTGAGATGGCATTCAGAAACCTTTTACCATTGCCAAAATTTTTGTGACCCCAACATTGAGCTAAGGGGACCGCATTTGGAGTCAGGGCCCACAGTGTAAGGAGTGCTCTAGAACAGGGGTTCTCACTTTTTTTTCTGCTGCAGAACCCTTTTTGATGCAAAAGTTTCTCATGGAGCCCCAAGAAACATTTATATATTACTAGCTGTGCCTGGCCACGCGTTGCTGTGGCAAAGTGGTGGTGGTATTGGTTAAAAATTGTTGTGGAATTTTTATTTGACATTATTTGTATTTTTAATTAATTTTATTGTAACTTATCTTTTTATTCATTATATTTTATTATTTTGTTGTATTATTTTAGTTATTTTGTTATAGTATTTTATTGTATTAATTTTTTAGTGTTTTTTATTATTTTTTATTGTCTTATTTGTATTTATTTTATTTTTTATTCTTTTATTAACACGGGGCTGAGTGGGTTGCTAGATCAAGTGGGTGGAGTTTAGCCTTCTAACTGGCAGCAATTGGATAAAAACAATTATTTCTCTCCCTCTAATTAGGACTTTATTTTTCTTTTCTTTTTGTTGTCGGAACCTAGGGGCAAGGATGGTGGGTTGTGTGGCCAAATTTCTAGGTTCTGGGGCTTGTACTTTTGTTGTTTAGTGGGAGGAACGGACACCATTACTCCTTTATATATAGATATTATATATTATATAGAATGTATACATATCAGTAATAGGAGCAACATCAGGGGTCAACCAGTCCAACCCCCTTCTGCCATGCACAAAGCACCCCAAACAGATGACCAGTCAGCCTTTGTAATAATAATAATAATAATAATAATAATAATAATAATAATAGGAGCAATCCCAAGCGCCATCCAGTTCAATCCCCTGGCAGTTTTCAAAGAGATAGTTTTGTTTGCTTCAGCATATAAAGGACAGGGGATGGGATAAATCTAGCAGCAACCTTAAGATGAACTGGTTTATTTTGGTATGAGTTTTCATGGGTTTTGTCCACCTCCCCATATGCAATGATACAGTCAATATGTTTTCACTGTGTGTTCCTGCATGGTTCTCATGGTCTCTTCCAATTCAGGATTCTGTTACTGTATATACTCGAGAATAAGCCTAGTTTTTCAGCCTTCTTTTTAAGACTGAAAAAGCCCCCTCAGCTTATACTCGGGTGAGGGTCCTGGTTGGCTTATATTTGGGTTTTTTATATTTGGCTTATATTTGGGTTTTTCCCCTATTATTACTGATATTATTACATTTATTATTTTTCTCTGTTATTGTTGCTACTATTAAATTTATTTTACTCTATTTTTATTATTATTAATACATTTATTATTTCACTCTGATCTTATTATTATTATTATTGCATTAATTATTTTACTCTATTTATTATTACATGTATTAATTTCCTGTAATTATTATTATTACTACATGTATTATTTTACTCTATTATTATTAAAAGGATACATAAGCACATTTACATTGAGGAGATGAGAATAATGATTTGAGCAGAATTGGACAGTCTTATCTTAAATTTGAGCTTTATGTAAATATTCAAAAACATTTAACCTACTGATGCCTCAATTAATGTAATTTTATTGGTATCTATTTTTATTTCTGAAATGTACCACCCTCGGCTTATACTGGAGTCAATGTTTTCCCAGGTTTTTTTGTGGTAAAATTAGGTGCCTCAGCTTATATTCGGGTCGGCTTATACTCGAGTATATATGGTATTTTAAAGCCACAGGTATATTTGCAGTTTTCAGAGGAAGGAACTTGCAAAGCCACCTCTTGAGTATTCCTTCCATAAGAAAACTCACGGGGTTACACTAAATCAACAGGTGGCTTGAAGAACACAAATCGTGACCCTGACAATAAACCTTCAAAGAGTTTCATGAAGTGATACAGGTCTGTCAAATGGCAGGTCTTGAGTGTGGTAGTAATATGTCATACTTACTGAAAGTCCATTTCTTTGGAATAAGAACTTTTCAGAGAAGAATTTATTAGAGGTCCAGTTGTGAGGTATAGTACACCTCAATCCCACATTATAGCATGAATATGTATGCATGGACCTATGCACCACAGGACCATCTAGGTAAAAGTAGGTAAAGGTTTTCCCTTGACATTAAGTCCAGTCATGTCTGACTCTGGGAGTTGGTGCTCTAAGCCAAAGAGCTGGCGTTGTCCGTAGACACCTCTGAGATCATGTGGACGGCATGACTGCATGGAGCACCGTTACCTTCCTACAGAAGCGGTACCGATTAACTCACGTTTGCATGTTTTCGAACTGCTAGGTTGGCAGAAGCTGGGGCTAACAGCGGGAGCTCACTTTACTCCCTGGATTTGAACCTGCGACCTTTCGGTCCGCAAGTTCAGCAGCTCAACACTTTAACACACTGTGCCACCGGGGGTCCCATAAAATAGGTATAAATGTCTAATATTTGCCTATGCACCACAGGACCCAACCCTACCCCAAACTTACTCAAAAGCCTCTGAAGCTACCCACATTGTCAGGTGAGCAGGAAGGCTTGAAGAAACATCTGGTTACATCCCCACAGCCAGACACACAAGGATCACAGCTGTAATGAAACACTGATGAAACCCAATGGATCTCTATAATGCTATCTTTATTTCATATCATATCTGGCTATGGCAATGATTATCAACCTGTGGGTCCCCAGGTGTTTTGGCCTACAATTCCCAGAAATCCCAGCCAGTTTGCCAGCTGTTAGGATTTCTGGGAGTTGAAGGCCAAAACATCCATAGCTTGAGAACCACTGGGCTATGGAGTTGAAGCTAGGCATTTCTTTGAGCCTGCCTGCCTATCCATGATGCATGGAATGGGAATGTGGGATAGCTTCAAGGACCTTAAGGTAAGCTGGGATGGAGAAGCTTAGGGCACTACAGACAGAGAAAAGGAAGACCAATGACTCTTAACAGAATTCTAGCTATAATATGCCAAGAAATCATGATAATGGGAGATGCTGATAACAACAGCCCAACTGAGCAGATTTTTCAGGCCATGATTGGTTTTGTAGATCATATAGCAACTGTGCAAGGTCTCCAGAATCTGTGCTCTAAGACTAAAAAAGGGTGCCATTACTTTGCCACCTTTGTGCACTAAGGTAAAGAGTGTAAACCACATCTGTGTCAAGATCACTGACAATACTAGAATACTTTGAATGTTAAAAGCTTCTCATAACTGAGGGTGCATCTACACTCAAATTAATGTAAAATAAAGAGAAGAGAGCATAAGCACGAGGCATAGGACAGCCTTGCGACCCTTCGCTTTCAGTATGTGGAATGGAAAACTGAATGAGTTTGAAGAGCTCATAGTAAAGATCACATTGGAGTCGATGGAAATCCAGTAGGAAGGTCTCCTCTAGGTGAACCTATATTGTAGACTGAATGCCGTTTGACATTACTTGAACTGCCATGGTTCAATCCTGAGAGTTGTTCTTTGGAGAGGCACCAGTAATCTTGAGAAGGCTAAATGCCTGGAAATACTACATAGCCTAAATCATGGCAGTTAAGGTGGTGTCAAACTGCATTTATTCTACAGTGTAGATGTACCTATAGATGGAAGAGAAGCTATTGTGTTTGTTATATAGGGTTTTATTTTTAAGAGGAAAAGAGAAAAATATAAAGTATTTAAATGATAGAGGTATATATAGGAATGCATTAGAAAAAGTTCTACTTTTTCTCAGTAGACTTTGAGCCAGCCAGTTAATGAAATGGGCCAATTTGAGTCAATTAAAAGTAGAATTAGGTGTAGAATCAATGCAGTTTGATGCTACTTGAACTGCCATGGCTCGATGCTATGATATCTTGGGAATTGTAGTTCTAAAATCTCTATAGCTTCTGCCAGAGTGCTTTGCCTCTCACCAAACAACAATGCCCATTATTCTGGTTAGTTTCTTTTTTTCTAGATCAGTGGCTCTCAACCTGTGGGTCCCCAGATGTTTTGGCCTTCAGCTCCCAGAAATCCTAACAGCTGGCAAACTGGCTGGGATTTCTGGGAGTTATAGGCCAAAACCATCTGGAGACCTCAGGTTGAGAACCACTGATCCAGAGAATCCAAGCCAAAGAAAAACCAACTGTCAAGTGAATCCTGACTTTGAAGTGCACTGTTGATATTTACTGCTCTGCACTCTTGACCAAAGGCACCAAAATGGTCTAACCAGCCAATCTTGCAAGAGTCCAAACAGTAACCTACTAATTATAAAGGAAACTCATGGTTTCACTGAAAACACGTGAGAGGGAGAGTAGAAGGAGGCAGCAAGAAAGGAAAACAAAACTCATAATAAGTCTTCAGACAAACAGAACTCATTATTTTCGTGATTCAGGGTTAAATTTGCTTGCTCAAAAATACCCCAAGATTTGAATTTACAGCCTCAGTTGTAATAAAGTCTGATGTGGGTTACTCAAACTGAACCGTATGATTTATGTATATTCCTATGAATTCGGTTTATTCTAGTTCATGCACTCAAATATAACTGATTTAAATTCCAAGTATATTTTGATTTGGCAGCTTTGCTGATGAATGTACTGATAAGGAGAATTAGTTATGTCTAACATCACTTAACTCACATATATTTTGGCATAAGAGAACAAACACAGAACACATTACTGCCTCACAACTGACATATTTCTCTGTTCATGTCCCATTATCTATGCCCCTAGCAATGAACATGAAACACTCAAATGCAAACAGGTGTACTGAAACCTTTGTTTGACTAGCATAGACTTGTAGCCCAGACTTTTAAATATTTAAATTAATCTTTGTATTCATAAGCTTGAGTATCCCAAAATGTTTGGGACCAAAAGTGTTTTGGGTTTATTTTTTAAAAAAATTGGATTTTACAAATACAGTAGAGTCTCACTTATCCAAGCTAAATGGGCCGGCAGAATCTTGGATAAGTGAATATCTTGGATAATAAAGAGGGATTAAGGAAAAGCCTATTAAACATCAAATTAGGTTATGATTTTACAAATTAAGCACCAAAACATCATGTTATACAACAAATTTGACAGAAAAAGTAGTTCAATGCGCAGTAATGTTATGTTATAATTACTGTATTTATGAATTGAGCACCAAAATAGCATGATATATTGAAAACATTGACTACAAAAATGCCTTGGATAATCCAGAACCTTGTATAAGCGAGTCTTGGATAAGTGAGACTCTATAAGGTTTGGAGATGAGACCCAAGTCTAAACATAAAATTCATTTACACTTCATATACACTTTATACATATAACCTGAAGGTAATTTAAACAATATTTTAAATAATTTTGAGTATGAAACACAGTGTATGTGTGTGCCAAACCATTAGAAAGCAAAGCTGTCACTTGAATCAGCTACCCATGTTGACAATTTTGGAGGGTTTTTGGAATTCAAAATAAGGAATGTTTAACCTGTACCATTTTTGTACTATCAAAACATTTACAGTATAAAAAGTGTATTTTAGTTGCCTCCCTACAACTGCTGAAACCATGCTCATACCATCCTCACTGAGATAAATAGAGTTATTAATGAATTATATCTTCTTATAATTATTTCTGCTTTTATATATCACTATGCGGGATACAATTTTGGCCAGTGACAGATAGTATCCAATAACTATGAATCATATTCCCAACTTCAGATATACTATTCTCCCAATGAAAAGATCGTAATTGGTGACAATGGTGACTGAGGTGTATGTGTTGTATAATCGTATCTTTAATTTACACTTGTCAAATGAGTGAGAATTGCCTGTTCTGTGCCCACATCATATCCAAGCAAAGCTCACTTGTCTTTTAAATCACTGCAGTTGGGACAACAAAATTCAGCAACTTTGTCGTTTCTACAATGATTTCTGTGTTTCACCTTGAATTTGAATCTTAGCATCCTAGGACTCATCTACACTGTAGAATTAATGCAGTTTTATACTTCTTTAACTGCCAGGACTCAATGGGGATTTGTAGTTTGTTGAGGCACCAGCACTCTTTGCCAGAGAAGGCTTGAAAAACTACAACTTCCATGTCGGCATAACATAATAATAATAATAAAACTTTATTTATACCCCGCCACCATCTCCCCGTGGGGACTCGGGGCGGCTCACAATGTTACAAAAGTATGTAACAGCGCAAATACATTAACAATATACACAGTTTAAAACACAAGAAGATGATAAAACAGAAGTTAAAACAAAGGTTTATACAACAGTAATAGTATCAAACAACCACCAATGCAATTCAGTCAACTTCAAAGGTGGGGGGGGGGGGACTATAGCAGCAATATAAGATAAAATCATTAGATTAAAATACCCTGATGAAAGGAACCTAATAACATTCAGAATAGAATTATAATGAGGCTGGTCATACAGCCAGGACAGTTAAAGGAGTGTGAAATTGCATTTATTCTACAGCCGATAGGCTGTTAGGAATGGTGGGAGTTGAAATCCAAAACACCTGGAGAGCTGAAGTTTGCCCATACCTGATCTACATTGTAGAATGGATGCAGTTTGGCACCCCTTGAACCCAATGCTAGGGAATCCTAGGAGTTGCAATTTGGAGTGGCCCCAGAGCTCTCTGTCAGAGAAGGAGAAATGTCTGGTGCAACTACAACTCCTAGGATTCGATATAGCATTGAGCCATAGCAGTTACAGTGGTGTCAAGTTGCTATCCATTCTGCAATTGGATACAGCCTTGACCCAGTTCAGGGGGCATCTACTCAACACTTGAGCTGCCGTGGCTCAGGGCTATAGAACCAAAGGAGGTGTCGTTTTGTAAGGTCTTGAGCCTTCTTTGCCGAAGAGGGCTGGTTACTTCACCACTCACACCCAATCCATCCCATAGCACTGAGCCAAAGCAGTTCAAGTGATGCCAAACTGCATTCATTCTACAGCAGAGAGGCAGCCAGACGCGAGAGAGAGAGAGAGAGAGAGAGAGAGAGAGAGAACGCCAGCCCTTTAACTTCCTGGATCGAGGTAGCCCGCCACCTCCCCCGCTCCGATCGCGCGATAAAGGCGTCCGGACCCGCTCCGCCCCACTTACCTGCTCAGTCGGCACCTTAGCAGCTCCAGGGCGCCCGGAGCCCGAGAGCGAGAAGCGCCAGCAAAGCGCAGGAGGCGTCCCAAGAGGCGGACCCAGACCCACGGAGGTGGGGTTCCTTCTACTAGCAAGCCCATCTCTGCATGCAATCTACTGTAATACCATGCAGCTGTGGACAAGTCTACAAACGCAGCTTTACCCAAGCTCAAATCAAGGAACATGAAAGGCACTGCAGACTCACTCAACCAGAGAAATCAGCCAGAGCAGAGCACTTGGTGAACCAACGGGGACACAGCATAATATCTGAGAACACAGAAATGCTGGACCACTCTCACAACCACCATGTCAGGCTACACAGAGAAGCCATTGAAATCCTCAAGCATGTGAACAACTTCAACAGAATGGAGGGAACCATGAAAATGAACACAATCTGTCTCTCAGTATTAAAAAACAAAACAAAAATCAGAACAGTAAATAAAGAACAACACTGTGAAACCAAAGGAATTCCAGACATGAATTAACCAGGGCCAGCTAACAACTCCAAACAAAGGATTCTCCCAGGCAGGAAGAAGCCACAGGGCCATCAAATGCTAATCAAGGTGATTAATGACAGTATCCACACCTGCCTCCAACAGACAAGAGCTCTTTTTCCCACCCTGGACCTTACACAGATATATAAACCACACTTGCCTAGTTTTCCAACATACCTCACAACCTCTGAGGATGCCTGTCATAGATTGGGTGAAATGTCAGGAGAGAATGCTTCTGGAACATGGCCAGACAGCCCAAAAAAACGCATAACAACCCAGAATGACACCACTTTCATTGACTTGGTACAATGTCGCAGAACCCTGGGAGTTTGGCCCGTATCAGCCTGCTCGAGCAGAAAGCGCTCAAGAGCTTGTCAAACTACAAGTTCCTGTAGTTCCATAACATTGAGCAGTGAAAGTGGTGCCAGGCTGCATTCTTTCTACCTTAATGTAGATGCAGCCTGAGTCACTGAGAAAACCAGCAGTACAGGCAGACCCCAATAGCCCAAGTACTTCATCTTTGCCTCTAATATCCTTCTCTCCAGTAAGCAGTTGGACTTTATTTCTTGGAGTATATCCCGGTCTAAGACACTCTCAGAATTTTCCTCCAACACCACAGTTCAAACCAGTCCATCCTCCAGGAAATAATGCCTGGCTGCTCACTGGAGGGAAGGACATTAGAGGCAAAGATGAAATACTTGGGCCACATAATGAGAAGACAGGAAAGCTTGGAGAATGATACTGGGGAAAAAGGAAGGAAAAAGGAAGAGGGGACGACCAAAGGCAAGATGGATGGATGGTATCCTTGAAGTGAGTGGCTTGACCTTGAAGAAGCTGGGGGTGGTGATAGCCAACCGGGATCTCTTGCTTGGACTGGTCCAAGAGGTCACCAAGAGTTGAAAGCGACTGAACGAATAAACAACAGCACAGTTCAAAAGCGTCTTTGCCTCTAATATCCTTCCCTCCAGTGAGCCGTCAGGCATTATTTCCTGGAGTATAGACTGGTTGGATCTTCTTGCGATCCAAGGCACTCTCAGAATTTTCCTCCAACACCACAGTTCAAAAGCATTTATCTTCCTGCGCTCAGCCTTCCTTACGTTCCAGCTCTCGCATCCATAGGTTACTATGGGGAATACCACTGCTTTAACTATGCGGGCCTTCCTTGCCAGTGTGATGTCTCTATCGAGATTGGTCATTGCACTCCTCCCAAGAAGTTCCTTGCTGCAGTCTGTGTCTGCAGTCATCTTCGTGCCTAGAAATATAAAGTCTGTCACTGCCTCCTCGTTTTCTCCTTCTATTTGCCAGTTATCAGTCCGTCTGGTTTCCATAATCTTGGTTTTCTTGATGTTTAACTGCAGCCCAGCTTTTGCACTTTCTTCTTTCACCTTGGTTAGAAGGCTCCTGAGCTCCTTCTCACTTTCAGTCATCAAAGTGGTATCATCTGCATGTCTAAGGTTGTTAATGTTTCTTCCAGCAATTTTAACGCCAGCCTTGGTACATCCTGAGTCACAGAGGAAAAGTACAGACAGTCTCCAAATTATGAACAAGATGTGTTCTGCAAGTTGAATTTGTATGCAAGTCATGACAGGAACTTTTTAAAGTATAACTCCAGCCATACACACACACACAGAATGTAGATGCACCTAGAGAAAATAACCTTGAAACTTGTGCTCTCTTGCTCTCTCAATCTCTCTCCCTCTCCATATATATATATATATGTTAGATTTTTAAATATAACTCCAGCCACACACACACACACACACATACATATCTCCAGCCATACATACAGATATATATTTGTATGTATATATATATGTATGGCTGGAGATATATGTGTGTGTGTGGGGG
This sequence comes from Anolis carolinensis, assembly GCF_035594765.1. Taxonomy (NCBI): domain Eukaryota; kingdom Metazoa; phylum Chordata; class Lepidosauria; order Squamata; family Anolidae; genus Anolis; species Anolis carolinensis. Next base: position 225,440,842 of record NC_085841.1, read on the forward strand.
GGGTAGAGTTCTATTTAAAAATCTATGTGTGTGTGTCTGAAAATACATCACACACACACATGGCTGGAGTTATATTTAGAAATCTACATACACATTTAACATACAAAACCTATCTTGTATGTATATGTGTGTGCGTGTGTGTATGTGTGCTTTGGATATCAGAGGGAAGGGTTAACACCCCTGTGGTGTTTGTTTTACTAAAAAGAAAATGGATTCCCAAAATCACAAAAACACAAATCCACTATAAACAGTAGTAAAACAATCACAAAAGTAATTTTTTGCAACATGTACAACAAATGAACATGTATACAAAGAACATGTTCATTTGTTGCATGTAAGTTGCAAAAGTTGTTCTTTGTATGCATGTTCATTTGTTGTATATACATTGCAAAAGTCCTTTGTATACGTGTTCCTTTGTTGTATATAAGCTGCAAAAAATATTTACTTCTGTGTTTGTTTTACTGCCTGTGCCCCTGTTCAGATTTCCCCTCACTTTCCGTCCCTGTGATGACTGGATTTGGAAAAAATGGCTTGTTGTAGAAGCAAGGATTGGAGCCAAAGCTTTAGTGGATACCCCTTTCCCTCATGATAACTCCTCCGGGAATGAATTTCCTTTCCTAGGGATAGAATTCTCTCACTTCCTATTGCCTCATCCTGTTCTTAACTCTGAATTGTTTGTAACTTGGAGACTGCCTGTACTCTGTTGCCAGCTTTCACCCTCAATTGGACTTCAGCTTTGCGGTGTCCAACATCTGGAGGGCACCAAACTGCAGCAGACTGTAATAATTTGATCCTTTGGTGACCTGTCATCCAAATTTCAGCCTCTGTGCCTTGATTTTTATCAAAGTACAACTCTGGAGACCATGGGCGCATATCTGCACTGTAGAATTAATGTAGTCTGACACCACTTTAATTGCTGTGGTATTGGGCAGAGGAGGTTAAAAAGCTTGTAAAACTACAAACTACAAAAATCCATGATTCCATAACACTGAGCCACGAAAGTGGCATCAAACTACATTCATTATACAGTGTAGATGCTTCCAGGGAAGATGACAATCTTGAAGCTTGCTACTTTTTATTTATTTGATTTATATCCCCACTTTCTCCCAAAGCTGAGACATGGCAGTTCAAAATGAGAATTGAAAAGGCACAGATAAAAACATGTGAAAGTTATACTTGAAACAAAAGAGTTGAATTAAAATAAATGTATACACTTCACTTTAAAAAGGGACAGTACTCACCTGTTTAGCACTTCTCAGTTGACAAAAGCTCCTTCCAAAGTATTGAGTTGCTTAGAAACATTTCAAGCTGTGCTCTGAATCTCGAAGGTGCAACGGGATTTCTTTATATCTTTTCATCCCAAAGCAGACTAACAGGGCTCAATCTCTGAATATACCTCAACCTATTTTCAGTGAAACTGGCATCTATATAAGTATATGTCATCTCCCCCTCGATGGATTGTCACCTTGTCGTGATGAGGGGCCTTGCGTGTTCCAATGAACCTGCGGGCACAAGCACTGGAGTCATGCATTCCCAGGAGTGGCCACAGGGGAGGATCCAGACCAAGAACAATCCGAAGACCCAAAGACCTCAACGGCGGAGCAGGCGGAGGATAACATGGTACATGTTACAACAGCTGTGAAGGCGGAAGAAGGCTGCAACAGACTGAGAAGCCACTCTCGTTGTGTTAACCACACCACTGCTGGGACCTCAATCTGTGAAGACTGTGTGTTGACCAGCCGTGCACCGACCTCCACACATTAAAAAAAATCACGCACAGGCGTCTTCCAAGAAATGGAGGACCATCATCCTCGAACTACGAGGGATCGCCTAAGTAAGTAAAGTATTATGTCATCTGCAAAACTAGGTGAAGTTAAGCAATCTGAAACAAACAGAACTGGATCCCGAATTTTCATGAAGGTTAGGACAGTTGCTAAAGATGTATTTGATCCTTTCCTACGTCTGGCCAAAATGTTTTTTCAAGTATCCAAAAATACTTAGCTTTTCAAGGGTGTGTGCATATGTGAATGAAAGAAATAAAAACACAGAGGAGGGGGGGAAAGGCTGATAAAGCAAAGAGGAAGCCTGAAAACCCAGTTATGGAGTAAAGCGATGTCCATATGTGGACCGAGTCCAGAGCCTCAACCATTGCTTTTCCAGCTTTGAGACATTTTGGAAGTGTAATTTTGTACCACTGTTATATGGATTACATACACACATATATATGCCACAATGGGTTAAACCCTTGTGCTGGCAGGACAGCAGACCGACAGGTCAGTGGTTCAAATCCAGGGAGAGTGGGTGAGCTCCCTCTGTCAGCTCCAGCTCCCCATGCGGGGCATGAGAGAAGCCTCTTACCAGGATGGTAAAATATCAAACATCCGGGCATCCCCTGGGCAATGTCCTTGCAGATGGCCAATTTTCTCACAACAGAAGTGACTTGTAGTTTCTCAAGTCACTCCTGACACACATACACACACAAAAAATCACTGTATAGCAGTTGCCAGGATCCCATAACATTGAGCCTTGGCAGTTAAAGTGATCTAAATCTGCATTAAGTCTATGGTGTAGATGCACTCTGGGCATTATATGACTGTGTCATGCTGCTGGTTTGCCAATATCACTGAATGCCTTTTGGCTTAGGAACTGGAGGATTGTCTGTCCAGGCCAAGCAGCTGAATTTAGCTTCAAAGCTGTTTTTCAGTGATGGCACCAAAATTACTTGTTGATTTTAAGTCAAGGCTTTTTCTGCCAGCCGCTCAGCCCTAACAGAAGCATCTCAACCTTTTGGAAGTACAATATGAACTTCGTATAAAGCACCAAATAATATTGTTGCGTGACCCTCAGTTTTTTTGTTTTTTTTCATGTCAGGAGTGACTTGATAAACTGCAAGTCGCTTCTGGTGTTAGAGAATTGGCCATTTGCAAGGATGTTGCCCAGGGAACGCCCAGATGTTTTTGATGTTTTACCATCCTTGTGGGAGGCTTCTCTCTTGTCCCCACATAGAGCTGGAGCTGACAGAGGGAGCTCATCCTCGCTCTCCCTGGGTTGGATTTTAAAGTCAGCAGTCCTGCTGCCACAAGACTTTAACAGATTGCGTCACCAGGGGCTCCAGCCTCAGATGAAAAAAAAAAGAAAAAAGAATGTGAAGTCTCAAAAACAACTCAAGCTCCCTGGTCCTTGGGTGAACCACAGGGAGCTTGAGTTGATTTTGAGTCTTCCTATTCCTTTTTAAATACTCTTTCCAGGTACACCTGGTTAAGATTAGATATGTTTCATAGCTAGTTGGCTACCAAGAAAGGGCTTTTTTGATGCTGGCATCCTGAAACCCTCTGCAGAGCTGACTGCCAGTTTCCTAATTTAATATAACTTATATTTTATATGTCCAAGCCTTTTACTTTATCTCAAATTAGGTTTATCTCCATTACTGTTTTTGTATTTTGCGATCAATCTGGTGTTGTTTTTCCTGTCTATTAAAATGGTAACCCCTGTATATATATCAAGAATTTGATTACATATAAGGTAAAGTTAAAGGTTTTCCTCTCACATCATGTCCGACTCTGGGGGTTGGTGCTCATCTCAATTTCTAAGCTGAAGAGCCGGCGTTGTCCATAGATGCCACCAAGGTCATGTGGCCAGCATGACTATATGGAACACTGTTACCTCCCACCAGAGCAGTACCTGTTGATCTACTCACATTTGCATGTTTTTGAACTGCTAGGTTGGCAGAAGCTGGGGCTAACAGTGGAAGCTCACCCCACTCTCCGGATTCGAACTGCTGACCTTTTGGTCAGCAAGTTCAGCAGTTCAGCGGTTTAATTTGATGCGCCACCGGTGGCTCCTTTTACATGATAACATATAACATGATAACATATAAAACAGTTGTGGTGACACAATGGTTGTGCTGGTTGAACTGCTGACCTGAAGATCTGAAGGTCAGCAGTTCAAATCCACGAGATGAGCTCCTGTCTGTCAGCTCCAGCTTCCATGCGGGCCATGAGAGCAGCCTCCCACAGGATGGTAACACATCCGGGCGTCCCCTGGACAACATCTCTGTAGACGGCTGATTTGCAGTTTCTCAATTCGCCTCTGACATTATATATATATATATATATATATATATATATATATATATATAGACTAAAATTTAGTGGGGAAACTTTCAGATGAGATTCCACTAAGAATACGAAAGTGATACATCTTCCAGAAAGAGTAAAATGCATATAAAACCTCAGAAAAAAAGAATCTCTGTGGCAGGGTAAAGTTACTGAGTATATGCAATTACATATAAGTTAAAGTTATCTGAGTATATGCAGTGACATAAAAGGGTAAAGTTTTCTGTAGATATAGATAAGTTTTCTGTAGATAGTTTCCAAGCAGATATAAAAAAAAAATGAATGCAGGAAATTTCACCCAAACACCTGTGCAACTATACTATGCTTTACTTTTTATTTAACATTCAGTTTTTAAAATTGTTGCATGCTAATTGAAGGTGAGCATATATTGCAAAATGTGTTGTTTTCTTTTCACTTACATTTTGTGAAAACTCAGGTTAGTCCTTCTTTAATATGACAATAATAACACTGATTTATAGCTCACGATCTCATCAGAGTTGTCTGGTTTGTAATAACAGGCCTTTTGACCAATGTGTTGTCGAAGGCTTTCATGGCCGGAATCACAGGGTTGTTGTGTGTTTTCCGGGCTGTATGGCCATGTTCCAGAAGTATTCTCCCCTGACGTTTTGCCCACATTTATGGCAGGCATCCTCAGAGGTTGTGAGATATATGAAGAACCTAAGCAAGGAAGGTTTATATATCTGTGAAGAGGAAAGAACTCTTGTCAGTTGGAGGTCAGTGTGAATGTTGTAATTAATCACCTTAATTAGCATCAAATGGCCTTCCAAGCTTCGCATCCTGCCCTGGGGGAATCCTTTGTTCAGATCGTTGGCTGCCCCTGATTAACTCATGTCTGGAATTCTTCTGTTTTCAGAGTATTGCTCCTTATTTACTGTTCTGATTTTGGAGATTTTTAATACTGGTAGCCACATTTTGTTCATGTTCATGGTTTCCTCCTTTCTGTTGAAATTGTCCACATGCTTGTGGATTTCAGTGGCTTCTCTGTGTAGTCTGACATGATAGTTGTTGGAGTGGTGGAGCATTTCTGTGTTCTCAAATAATATACTGTGCCCAGGTTGGATCATCATGCAATTTGCTTGAGCACAGGATGGTGGGACGAGACTGACACCTAGTGGAATTTGTGTGCTATAGTGTAGAATTTAAGGACTACAATATACTGTTCTAATCCAAAGCTGAAAAGGTAAAACAGGTGCAGGGATCACTCTCCAATGAGATGTGAAGTTTACCAAAGGAAAATCTATGAGGACGCCTCTTATTTAATTTTGCATTACAGCGCTGAGAAGTTAAGGCAACACAAACTAGAACTGTGCTGGATTCTTCAGTGGACTCTTTCACGAACCATAAAGCAGTGTTGTAATTGACAAACTGACCATGTCCACCTGCCCTTTCAAACACTGTTTCTGATATTGTCCAAGCTACTAATCAGGGGTTTCTGAGAACTTTGTTCTTCAAAGTATGGGATTTCAACTTCCAGTACTTCTAACCATTAATGAGGTTGGCTGGGATTCTGTGAGTTGAAGTCCAAAAACATGTCTTTTTGTGAATTTGCCTTCAAGTCACCAGGTTTTTCATTTTTACCTGGAACATTTGGGGGGGGGGGGTGAACCCTAAACCAACCCCTTGGTTATGGGCCTGCTGTTGGCTCATAATTCAACTTGCTATCCACGAAGACTCCAAGAACTTTTTGACATGGACTGTTGTCAAATTAGGCATCGCCCATTCGGTATCTTTGCATTTTGTTTTTTCTGCCAAAGGCAAACCTGTCAGGTCAGAAAAATGAAAATTTGGCAAGTTTACCAAAAGAAAACCCAAAAGAAAGAATAAAAGCTTGGCTGGAGAAAATAGAGGAATATGGGACCTTGGCAGGCCTTAAAATTAATAAGGAAAAAACAACAATCCTAACAAAGAACATGTCAAACAAAAGTCAGGAGGAACTCAAAGATATTTCGGGATTAAAAATCGGTAAGAAATTCAAATATTTAGGAATCTGGATAGGAAATAGAAATAATCAATTATTAGAACTTAATTACGGGATGAAATGGAATGAGATTAAAAGGGATTTAGAAAATTGGAAAAATTTAAATATATCATTATTGGGTAGGATAGCTATAATCAAAATGAATGTATTGCCTAAATTATTATATCTTTTCCGTAATATCCCCATCATCAGGGGCAAAAAATTATTCAATGATTGGAACCGCGAGCTGAACAAATTTATCTGGAAAAACAAAAAACCTAGAGTTAAATTAGCTACGATGACCACCCCAAAAGAAAGAGGGGGATTTGACCTTCCAAATTTAAATTTATACCACGAAGCATGTGCGCTAGACTGGATAAGAGATTGGGTAAAATTGGAAAAAATCAAAATATTATCATTAGAAGGAAGCGATCTGCGATGGGGATGGCACGGCTATTTGTGGCAAGAAAAAGCTAGAATAGATAAACAATTTGGTAACCATTTTATTAGAGCGGCATTATTGGCAACCTGGCAAAAATACAAGAGATCTTTTTATGAGAAAACTCCACTCTGGTTGTCTCCGTTAGAGGCAACGCAACGTAGATTGCTTGGCTGGCAAAAATGGCCGACGTACTCGGAAATTATTAAGAAAACAGAGGCGGGGATGCCTATACACCCTATGAAAGAATGGGAGGATATTAAAAAAGAATACAAGAATGTCACATGGCTACAATATCACCAATTAAAAGAATATTACAAAAAAGATAAAATATTAGGTTTCAGTACCACTACACATTTTTGGGACAATCTGCTGAAAAGGGAGAAAAAAATTATAACAATCCTTTATAAAAAAAAATTGCTTGAATGGAATATGGAAACCGAAATAGTCAAAGAATCAATGATAAAATGGTCCAGGAACCTGGGAAGATCTATAACTATAGACGAATGGCACACCATATGGAATAAAAAGATTAAATTATGCTACTCCACTGATTTAAAGGAAAATTAGCTGAAAACAATACATAGATGGTATTTGACGCCTAAAAAATTAGGATTTATGTATAAAAATAGAGGTAATAGATGTTGGCATTGTAGGGAACGAGTAGGATCATATTTCCACATGTGGTGGAATTGTAAGACAATAAAAAAGTATTGGAAAACAATTCACACAGAATGTAAAAAGATATTAAAACTGGAATTCGAGTGTAAACCGGAATATTATTTACTAGGTTTATATAACTTTAAAGAAGGAGGGATAACAACTCCAGAGCAAGAGAAGAAGAATAAGGAGAGACTATTTACATATATGGTAACGGCCGCCAGACTTGTGTTAGCAAGAAATTGGAAGGATGGAAATAAACTCTCAAAAGAATTGTGGCTGGAGAAACGAATGGTTATTAAAAACATGGACAGACTAACCTTCCTGATCAAAAAAACTACAGGAAGACCAATGAGAGAAACAAACTGGTCACCCCTGGAAGAATATCTTCAATGAATGACAAAATGAAGAAACTATATGCTTTGAAGATGGAAGCTGGTTGATTGGAAGTCGCATACCCCTCCCCCCTATCCTACCCCCTAGGATAGGGCCTTCCCCCCTTCCCTATTTACCTATTGCCTTTCCCCTCCCCAATCACCTATCCCCCATATTTCCTTCCTTTTCTTTTCCTTATGCTTCCCCTCACCTACCTGAGTCATACCCCTTCCCCTCACACCCCTAACCACAATTCACTGTAAAATTTCAATAAAAATTATTTACCGAGAAAAATGAAAATTTGGCAAGTTTTCCAGATTTGGCAGAGGTCAGTTTTCTGGAAAATTTGAAGATTTTCCAAACCCGGCGGGTCAGAAAAATGAAAATTTGGCAAGTTTTCCAGATTTGGCAGAGGTCACTTTTTCCGGAAAATTTCATCATTTTCCAAACCCGGCAGGTCAGAAAAATGAAAATTTGGCAAGTTTTCCAGATTTGGCAGAGGTCACTTTTTTCCTGAAAATTTCATCATTTTCCAAACCCGGCGGGTCAGAAAAATGAAAATTTGGCAAGTTTTCCAGATTTGGCAGAGGTCACTTTTTCTGGAAAATTTCATCATTTTCCAAACCCGGCGGGTCAGAAAAATGAAAATTTGGCAAGTTTTCCAGATTTGGCAGAGGTCATTTTTTCCGGAAAATTTCATCATTTTCCAAACCCGGCGGGTCAGAAAAATGAAAATTTGGCAAGTTTTCCAGATTTCGCAGAGGTCACTTTTTCTGGAAAATTTTATCATTTTCCAAACCCGGCGGGTCAGAAAAATGAAAATTTGGCAAGTTTTCCAGATTTGGCAGAGGTCACTTTTTCTGGAAAATTTCATCATTTTCCAAACCCGGTGGGTCAGAAAAATGAAAATTTGGCAAGTTTTCCAGATTTGGCAGAGGTCACTTTTTCCGGAAAATTTCATCATTTTCCAAACCCGGCGGGTCAGAAAAAGAAAATTTGGCAAGTTTTCCAGATTTGGCAGAGGTCACTTTTTTCCTCAAAATTTCATCATTTTCCAAACCCGGCGGGTCAGAGAAATGAAAATTTGGCAAGTTTTCCAGATTTGGCAGAGGTCACTTTTTCCGGAAAATTTCATCATTTTCCAAACCCGGCGGGTCAGAAAAATGAAAATTTGGCAAGTTTTCCAGATTTGGCAGAGGTCACTTTTTCCGGAAAATTTCATCATTTTCCAAACCCGGCGGGTCAGAAAAAGAAAATTTGGCAAGTTTTCCAGATTTGGCAGAGGTCACTTTTTCTGGAACATTTCATCACTTTCCAAACCCGGTGGGTCAGAAATATGAAAATTTGGCAAGTTTTCCAGATTTGGCAGAGGTCGCTTTTTCTGGAAAATTTGAAGATTTTCCAAACCCGGAGGGTCAGAAAAATGAAAATTTGGCAAGTTTTCCAGATTTGGCAGAGGTCACTTTTTCTGGAAAATTTCATCATTTTCCAAACCCGGCGGGTCAGAAAAATGAAAATTTGGCAAGTTTTCCAGATTTGGCAGAGGTCACTTTTTCCTGAAAATTTCATCATTTTCCAAACCCGGCGGGTCAGAAAAATGAAAATTTGGCAAGTTTTCCAGATTTGGCAGAGGTCACTTTTTCCTGAAAATTTCATCATTTTCCAAACCCGGCGGGTCAGAAAAATGAAAATTTGGCAAGTTTTCCAGATTTGGCAGAGGTCACTTTTTCTGGAAAATTTCATCATTTTCCAAACCCGGCGGGTCAGAAAAATGAAAATTTGGCAAGTTTTCCAGATTTGGCAGAGGTCATTATTTCCGGAAAATTTCATCATTTTCCAAACCCGGCGGGTCAGAAAAATGAAAATTTGGCAAGTTTTCCAGATTTGGCAGAGGTCACTTTTTCTGGAAAATTTCATCATTTTCCAAACCCGGCGGGTCAGAAAAATGAAAATTTGGCAAGTTTTCCAGATTTGGCAGAGGTCACTTTTTCCGGAAAATTTCATCGTTTTCCAAACCCGGCGGGTCAGAAAAATGAAAATTTGGCAAGTTTTCCAGATTTGGCAGAGGTCACTTTTTCCGGAAAATTTGAAGATTTTCCAAACCCGGCGGGTCAGAAAAATGAAAATTTGGCAAGTTTTCCAGATTTGGCAGAGGTCACTTTTTCCGGAAAATTTCATCGTTTTCCAAACCTGGCGGGTCAGAAAAATGAAAATTTGGCAAGTTTTCCAGATTTGGCAGAGGTCACTTTTTCCTGAAAATTTCATCGTTTTCCAAACCCGGCGGGTCAGAAAAATGAAAATTTGGCAAGTTTTCCAGATTTGGCAGAGGTCACTTTTTCCGGAAAATTTCATCGTTTTCCAAACCCGGCGGGTCAGAAAAATGAAAATTTGGCAAGTTTTCCAGATTTGGCAGAGGTCACTTTTTCCGGAAAATTTGAAGATTTTCCAAACCCGGCGGGTCAGAAAAATGAAAATTTGGCAAGTTTTCCAGACTTGGCAGAGGTCACTTTTTCCGGAAAATTTCATCGTTTTCCAAACCCGGCGGGTCAGAAAAATGAAAATTTGGCAAGTTTTCCAGATTTGGCAGAGGTCACTTTTTCCGGAAAATTTGAAGATTTTCCAAACCCGGCGAGTCAGAAAAATGAAAATTTGGCAAGTTTTCCAGATTTGGCAGAGGTCACTTTTTCCGGAAAATTTCATCGTTTTCCAAACCCGGCGGGTCAGAAAAATGAAAATTTGGCAAGTTTTCCAGATTTGGCAGAGGTCACTTTTTCCGGAAAATTTGAAGATTTTCCAAACCCGGCGGGTCAGAAAAATGAAAATTTGGCAAGTTTTCCAGATTTGGCAGAGGTCACTTTTTCCGGAAAATTTCATCGTTTTCCAAACCCGGCGGGTCAGAAAAATGAAAATTTGGCAAGTTTTCCAGATTTGGCAGAGGTCACTTTTTCCGGAAAATTTGAAGATTTTCCAAACCCGGCGGGTCAGAAAAATGAAAATTTGGCAAGTTTTCCAGATTTGGCAGAGGTCACTTTTTCCGGAAAATTTCATCGTTTTCCAAACCCGGCGGGTCAGAAAAATGAAAATTTGGCAAGTTTTCCAGATTTGGCAGAGGTCACTTTTTCCGGAAAATTTCATCGTTTTCCAAACCCGGCGGGTCAGAAAAATGAAAATTTGGCAAGTTTTCCAGATTTGGCAGAGGTCACTTTTTCCGGAAAATTTGAAGATTTTCCAAACCCGGCGGGTCAGAAAAATGAAAATTTGGCAAGTTTTCCAGATTTGGCAGAGGTCACTTTTTCCGGAAAATTTCATCGTTTTCCAAACCCGGCGGGTCAGAAAAATGAAAATTTGGCAAGTTTTCCAGATTTGGCAGAGGTCACTTTTTCCGGAAAATTTGAAGATTTTCCAAACCCGGCGGGTCAGAAAAATGAAAATTTGGCAAGTTTTCCAGATTTGGCAGAGGTCACTTTTTCCGGAAAATTTCATCGTTTTCCAAACCCGGCGGGTCAGAAAAATGAAAATTTGGCAAGTTTTCCAGATTTGGCAGAGGTCACTTTTTCCGGAAAATTTCATCGTTTTCCAAACCCGGCGGGTCAGAAAAATGAAAATTTGGCAAGTTTTCCAGATTTGGCAGAGGTCACTTTTTCCGGAAAATTTGATCGTTTTCCAAACCCGGCGGGTCAGAAAAATGAAAATTTGGCAAGTTTTCCAGATTTGGCAGAGGTCACTTTTTCCGGAAAATTTGATCGTTTTCCAAACCCGGCGGGTCAGAAAAATGAAAATTTGGCAAGTTTTCCAGATTTGGCAGAGGTCACTTTTTCCGGAAAATTTGATCGTTTTCCAAACCCGGCGGGTCAGAAAAATGAAAATTTGGCAAGTTTTCCAGATTTGGCAGAGGTCACTTTTTCCGGAAAATTTCATCGTTTTCCAAACCCGGCGGGTCAGAAAAATGAAAATTTGGCAAGTTTTCCAGATTTGGCAGAGGTCACTTTTTCCGGAAAATTTCATCGTTTTCCAAACCCGGCGGGTCAGAAAAATGAAAATTTGGCAAGTTTTCCAGATTTGGCAGAGGTCACTTTTTCCGGAAAATTTGATCGTTTTCCAAACCCGGCGGGTCAGAAAAATGAAAATTTGGCAAGTTTTCCAGATTTGGCAGAGGTCACTTTTTCCGGAAAATTTCATCGTTTTCCAAACCCGGCGGGTCAGAAAAATGAAAATTTGGCAAGTTTTCCAGATTTGGCAGAGGTCACTTTTTCCGGAAAATTTCATCGTTTTCCAAACCCGGCGGGTCAGAAAAATGAAAATTTGGCAAGTTTTCCAGATTTGGCAGAGGTCACTTTTTCCGGAAAATTTCATCGTTTTCCAAACCCGGTGGGTCAGAAAAATGAAAATTTGGCAAGTTTTCCAGATTTGGCAGAGGTCACTTTTTCCGGAAAATTTGAAGATTTTCCAAACCCGGCGGGTCAGAAAAATGAAAATTTGGCAAGTTTTCCAGATTTGGCAGAGGTCACTTTTTCCGGAAAATTTGAAGATTTTCCAAACCCGGCGGGTCAGAAAAATGAAAATTTGGCAAGTTTTCCAGATTTGGCAGAGGTCACTTTTTCCGGAAAATTTCATCGTTTTCCAAACCCGGCGGGTCAGAAAAATGAAAATTTGGCAAGTTTTCCAGATTTGGCAGAGGTCACTTTTTCCGGAAAATTTGAAGATTTTCCAAACCCGGCGGGTCAGAAAAATGAAAATTTGGCAAGTTTTCCAGATTTGGCAGAGGTCACTTTTTCCGGAAAATTTCATCGTTTTCCAAACCCGGCGGGTCAGAAAAATGAAAATTTGGCAAGTTTTCCAGATTTGGCAGAGGTCACTTTTTCCGGAAAATTTCATCGTTTTCCAAACCCGGCGGGTCAGAAAAATGAAAATTTGGCAAGTTTTCCAGATTTGGCAGAGGTCACTTTTTCCGGAAAATTTGAAGATTTTCCAAACCCGGCGGGTCAGAAAAATGAAAATTTGGCAAGTTTTCCAGATTTGGCAGAGGTCACTTTTTCCGGAAAATTTCATCGTTTTCCAAACCCGGTGGGTCAGAAAAATGAAAATTTGGCAAGTTTTCCAGATTTGGCAGAGGTCACTTTTTCCGGAAAATTTGATCGTTTTCCAAACCCGGCGGGTCAGAAAAATGAAAATTTGGCAAGTTTTCCAGATTTGGCAGAGGTCACTTTTTCCGGAAAATTTGATCGTTTTCCAAACCCGGCTGGTCAGAAAAATGAAAATTTGGCAAGTTTTCCAGATTTGGCAGAGGTCACTTTTTCCGGAAAATTTCATCGTTTTCCAAACCCGGCGGGTCAGAAAAATGAAAATTTGGCAAGTTTTCCAGATTTGGCAGAGGTCACTTTTTCCGGAAAATTTGAAGATTTTCCAAACCCGGCGGGTCAGAAAAATGAAAATTTGGCAAGTTTTCCAGATTTGGCAGAGGTCACTTTTTCCGGAAAATTTCATCGTTTTCCAAACCCGGCGGGTCAGAAAAATGAAAATTTGGCAAGTTTTCCAGATTTGGCAGAGGTCACTTTTTCCGGAAAATTTGATCGTTTTCCAAACCCGGCGGGTCAGAAAAATGAAAATTTGGCAAGTTTTCCAGATTTGGCAGAGGTCACTTTTTCCGGAAAATTTGATCGTTTTCCAAACCCGGCGGGTCAGAAAAATGAAAATTTGGCAAGTTTTCCAGATTTGGCAGAGGTCACTTTTTCCGGAAAATTTGATCGTTTTCCAAACCCGGCGGGTCAGAAAAATGAAAATTTGGCAAGTTTTCCAGATTTGGCAGAGGTCACTTTTTCCGGAAAATTTCATCGTTTTCCAAACCCGCGGGTCAGAAAAATGAAAATTTGGCAAGTTTTCCAGATTTGGCAGAGGTCACTTTTTCCGGAAAATTTCATCGTTTTCCAAACCCGGCGGGTCAGAAAAATGAAAATTTGGCAAGTTTTCCAGATTTGGCAGAGGTCACTTTTTCCGGAAAATTTCATCGTTTTCCAACCCGGCGGGTCAGAAAAATGAAAATTTGGCAAGTTTTCCAGATTTGGCAGAGGTCACTTTTTCCGGAAAATTTGAAGATTTTCCAAACCCGGCGGGTCAGAAAAATGAAAATTTGGCAAGTTTTCCAGATTTGGCAGAGGTCACTTTTTCCGGAAAATTTCATCGTTTTCCAAACCCGGCGGGTCAGAAAAATGAAAAATTGGCAAGTTTTCCAGATTTGGCAGAGGTCACTTTTCCGGAAAATTTCATCGTTTTCCAAACCCGGCGGGTCAGAAAAATGAAAATTTGGCAAGTTTTCCAGATTTGGCAGAGGTCACTTTTTCCGGAAAATTTGAAAATTTTCCAAACCCGGCGGGTCAGAAAAATGAAAATTTGGCAAGTTTTCCAGATTTGGCAGAGGTCACTTTTTCCGGAAAATTTCATCGTTTTCCAAACCCGGCGGGTCAGAAAAATGAAAATTTGGCAAGTTTTCCAGATTTGGCAGAGGTCACTTTTTCCGGAAAATTTGAAGATTTTCCAAACCCGGCGGGTCAGAAAAATGAAAATTTGGCAAGTTTTCCAGATTTGGCAGAGGTCACTTTTTCCGGAAAATTTCATCGTTTTCCAAACCCGGCGGGTCAGAAAAATGAAAATTTGGCAAGTTTTCCAGATTTGGCAGAGGTCACTTTTTCCGGAAAATTTGAAGATTTTCCAAACCCGGCGGGTCAGAAAAATGAAAATTTGGCAAGTTTTCCAGATTTGGCAGAGGTCACTTTTTCCGGAAAATTTCATCGTTTTCCAAACCCGGCGGGTCAGAAAAATGAAAATTTGGCAAGTTTTCCAGATTTGGCAGAGGTCACTTTTTCGGAAAATTTCATCGTTTTCCAAACCCGGCGGGTCAGAAAAATGAAAATTTGGCAAGTTTTCCAGATTTGGCAGAGGTCACTTTTTCCGGAAAATTTGATCGTTTTCCAAACCCGGCGGGTCAGAAAAATGAAAATTTGGCAAGTTTTCCAGATTTGGCAGAGGTCACTTTTTCCGGAAAATTTGATCGTTTTCCAAACCCGGCGGGTCAGAAAAATGAAAATTTGGCAAGTTTTCCAGATTTGGCAGAGGTCACTTTTTCCGGAAAATTTGATCGTTTTCCAAACCCGGCGGGTCAGAAAAATGAAAATTTGGCAAGTTTTCCAGATTTGGCAGAGGTCACTTTTCGGAAAATTTCATCGTTTTCCAAACCCGGCGGGTCAGAAAAATGAAAATTTGGCAAGTTTTCCAGATTTGGCAGAGGTCACTTTTTCCGGAAAATTTGAAGATTTTCCAAACCCGGCGGGTCAGAAAAATGAAAATTTGGCAAGTTTTCCAGATTTGGCAGAGGTCACTTTTCCGGAAAATTTCATCGTTTCCAAACCCGGCGGGTCAGAAAAATGAAAATTTGGCAAGTTTTCCAGATTTGGCAGAGGTCACTTTTCCGGAAAATTTGAAGATTTTCCAAACCCGGCGGGTCAGAAAAATGAAAATTTGGCAAGTTTTCCAGATTTGGCAGAGGTCACTTTTTCCGGAAAATTTCATCGTTTTCCAAACCCGGCGGGTCAGAAAAATGAAAATTTGGCAAGTTTTCCAGATTTGGCAGAGGTCACTTTTTCCGGAAAATTTGAAGATTTTCCAAACCCGGCGGGTCAGAAAAATGAAAATTTGGCAAGTTTTCCAGATTTGGCAGAGGTCACTTTTTCCGGAAAATTTCATCGTTTTCCAAACCCGGCGGGTCAGAAAAATGAAAATTTGGCAAGTTTTCCAGATTTGGCAGAGGTCACTTTTTCCGGAAAATTTGAAGATTTTCCAAACCCGGCGGGTCAGAAAAATGAAAATTTGGCAAGTTTTCCAGATTTGGCAGAGGTCACTTTTTCCGGAAAATTTCATCGTTTTCCAAACCCGGCGGGTCAGAAAAATGAAAATTTGGCAAGTTTTCCAGATTTGGCAGAGGTCACTTTTTCCGGAAAATTTCATCGTTTTCCAAACCCGGCGGGTCAGAAAAATGAAAATTTGGCAAGTTTTCCAGATTTGGCAGAGGTCACTTTTTCCGGAAAATTTGAAGATTTTCCAAACCCGGCGGGTCAGAAAAATGAAAATTTGGCAAGTTTTCCAGATTTGGCAGAGGTCACTTTTTCCGGAAAATTTGAAGATTTTCCAAACCCGGCGGGTCAGAAAAATGAAAATTTGGCAAGTTTTCCAGATTTGGCAGAGGTCACTTTTTCCGGAAAATTTGAAGATTTTCCAAACCCGGCGGGTCAGAAAAATGAAAATTTGGCAAGTTTTCCAGATTTGGCAGAGGTCACTTTTTCCGGAAAATTTCATCGTTTTCCAAACCCGGCGGGTCAGAAAAATGAAAATTTGGCAAGTTTTCCAGATTTGGCAGAGGTCACTTTTTCCGGAAAATTTCATCGTTTTCCAAACCCGGCGGGTCAGAAAAATGAAAATTTGGCAAGTTTTCCAGATTTGGCAGAGGTCACTTTTTCCGGAAAATTTCATCGTTTTCCAAACCCGGCGGGTCAGAAAAATGAAAATTTGGCAAGTTTTCCAGATTTGGCAGAGGTCACTTTTTCCGGAAAATTTCATCGTTTTCCAAACCCGGCGGGTCAGAAAATGAAAATTTGGCAAGTTTTCCAGATTTGGCAGAGGTCACTTTTTCCGGAAAATTTCATCGTTTTCCAAACCCGGCGGGTCAGAAAAATGAAAATTTGGCAAGTTTTCCAGATTTGGCAGAGGTCACTTTTTCCGGAAAATTTCATCGTTTTCCAAACCCGGCGGGTCAGAAAATGAAAATTTGGCAAGTTTTCCAGATTTGGCAGAGGTCACTTTTTCCGAAAATTTGATCGTTTTCCAAACCCGGCGGGTCAGAAAAATGAAAATTTGGCAAGTTTTCCAGATTTGGCAGAGGTCACTTTTTCCGGAAAATTTCATCGTTTTCCAAACCCGGCGGGTCAGAAAAATGAAAATTTGGCAAGTTTTCCAGATTTGGCAGAGGTCACTTTTTCCGGAAAATTTCATCGTTTTCCAAACCCGGCGGGTCAGAAAAATGAAAATTTGGCAAGTTTTCCAGATTTGGCAGAGGTCACTTTTTCGGAAATTTCATCGTTTTCCAAACCCGGTGGGTCAGAAAAATGAAAATTTGGCAAGTTTTCCAGATTTGGCAGAGGTCACTTTTTCCGGAAAATTTGAAGATTTTCCAAACCCGGCGGGTCAGAAAAATGAAAATTTGGCAAGTTTTCCAGATTTGGCAGAGTTCACTTTTTCCGGAAAATTTGAAGATTTTCCAAACCCGCGGGTCAGAAAAATGAAAATTTGGCAAGTTTTCCAGATTTGGGAGAGGTCACTTTTTCCGGAAAATTTCATCGTTTTCCAAACCCGGCGGGTCAGAAAAATGAAAATTTGGCAAGTTTTCCAGATTTGGCAGAGGTCACTTTTCCGGAAAATTTGATCGTTTTCCAAACCCGGCGGGTCAGAAAAATGAAAATTTGGCAAGTTTTCCAGATTTGGCAGAGGTCACTTTTTCCGGAAAATTTCATCGTTTTCCAAACCCGGCGGGTCAGAAAAATGAAAATTTGGCAAGTTTTCCAGATTTGGCAGAGGTCACTTTTTCCGGAAAATTTGAAGATTTTCCAAACCCGGCGGGTCAGAAAAATGAAAATTTGGCAAGTTTTCCAGATTTGCCAGAGGTCACTTTTTCCGGAAAATTTGATCGTTTTCCAAACCCGGCGGGTCAGAAAAATGAAAATTTGGCAAGTTTTCCAGATTTGGCAGAGGTCACTTTTTCCGGAAAATTTGAAGATTTTCCAAACCCGGCGGGTCAGAAAAATGAAAATTTGGCAAGTTTTCCAGATTTGGCAGAGGTCACTTTTTCCGGAAAATTTCATCGTTTTCCAAACCCGGCGGGTCAGAAAAATGAAAATTTGGCAAGTTTTCCAGATTTGGCAGAGGTCACTTTTTCCGGAAAATTTGATCGTTTTCCAAACCCGGCGGGTCAGAAAAATGAAAATTTGGCAAGTTTTCCAGATTTGGCAGAGGTCACTTTTCCGGAAAATTTCATCGTTTTCCAAACCCGGCGGGTCAGAAAAATGAAAATTTGGCAAGTTTTCCAGATTTGGCAGAGGTCACTTTTTCCGGAAAATTTGATCGTTTTCCAAACCCGGCGGGTCAGAAAAATGAAAATTTGGCAAGTTTTCCAGATTTGGCAGAGGTCACTTTTTCCGGAAAATTTGATCGTTTTCCAAACCCGGCGGGTCAGAAAAATGAAAATTTGGCAAGTTTTCCAGATTTGGCAGAGGTCACTTTTTCCGGAAAATTTGAAGATTTTCCAAACCCGGCGGGTCAGAAAAATGAAAATTTGGCAAGTTTTCCAGATTTGGCAGAGGTCACTTTTTCCGGAAAATTTCATCGTTTTCCAAACCCGGCGGGTCAGAAAAATGAAAATTTGGCAAGTTTTCCAGATTTGGCAGAGGTCACTTTTTCCGGAAAATTTGATCGTTTTCCAAACCCGGCGGGTCAGAAAAATGAAAATTTGGCAAGTTTTCCAGATTTGGCAGAGGTCACTTTTTCCGGAAAATTTGATCGTTTTCCAAACCCGGCGGGTCAGAAAAATGAAAATTTGGCAAGTTTTCCAGATTTGGCAGAGGTCACTTTTTCCGGAAAATTTGATCGTTTTCCAAACCCGGCGGGTCAGAAAAATGAAAATTTGGCAAGTTTTCCAGATTTGGCAGAGGTCACTTTTTCCGGAAAATTTCATCGTTTTCCAAACCCGGCGGGTCAGAAAAATGAAAATTTGGCAAGTTTTCCAGATTTGGCAGAGGTCACTTTTCCGGAAAATTTCATCGTTTTCCAAACCCGGCGGGTCAGAAAAATGAAAATTTGGCAAGTTTTCCAGATTTGGCAGAGGTCACTTTTTCCGGAAAATTTCATCGTTTTCCAAACCCGGCGGGTCAGAAAAATGAAAATTTGGCAAGTTTTCCAGATTTGGCAGAGGTCACTTTTTCCGGAAAATTTGAAGATTTTCCAAACCCGGCGGGTCAGAAAAATGAAAATTTGGCAAGTTTTCCAGATTTGGCAGAGGTCACTTTTTCCGGAAAATTTGAAGATTTTCCAAACCCGGCGGGTCAGAAAAATGAAAATTTGGCAAGTTTTCCAGATTTGGCAGAGGTCACTTTTTCCGGAAAATTTGAAGATTTTCCAAACCCGGCGGGTCAGAAAAATGAAAATTTGGCAAGTTTTCCAGATTTGGCAGAGGTCACTTTTTCCGGAAAATTTCATCGTTTTCCAAACCCGGCGGGTCAGAAAAATGAAAATTTGGCAAGTTTTCCAGATTTGGCAGAGGTCACTTTTTCCGGAAAATTTGAAGATTTTCCAAACCCGGCGGGTCAGAAAAATGAAAATTTGGCAAGTTTTCCAGATTTGGCAGAGGTCACTTTTTCCGGAAAATTTCATCGTTTTCCAAACCCGGCGGGTCAGAAAAATGAAAATTTGGCAAGTTTTCCAGATTTGGCAGAGGTCACTTTTTCCGGAAAATTTGAAGATTTTCCAAACCCGGCGGGTCAGAAAATGAAAATTTGGCAAGTTTTCCAGATTTGGCAGAGGTCACTTTTTCCGGAAAATTTCATCGTTTTCCAAACCCGGCGGGTCAGAAAAATGAAAATTTGGCAAGTTTTCCAGATTTGGCAGAGGTCACTTTTTCCGGAAAATTTGAAGATTTTCCAAACCCGGCGGGTCAGAAAAATGAAAATTTGGCAAGTTTTCCAGATTTGGCAGAGGTCACTTTTTCCGGAAAATTTCATCGTTTTCCAAACCCGGCGGGTCAGAAAAATGAAAATTTGGCAAGTTTTCCAGATTTGGCAGAGGTCACTTTTTCCGGAAAATTTCATCGTTTTCCAAACCCGGCGGGTCAGAAAAATGAAAATTTGGCAAGTTTTCCAGATTTGGCAGAGGTCACTTTTTCCGGAAAATTTCATCGTTTTCCAAACCCGGCGGGTCAGAAAAATGAAAATTTGGCAAGTTTTCCAGATTTGGCAGAGGTCACTTTTTCCGGAAAATTTCATCGTTTTCCAAACCCGGCGGGTCAGAAAAATGAAAATTTGGCAAGTTTTCCAGATTTGGCAGAGGTCACTTTTTCCGGAAAATTTGAAAGATTTTCCAAACCCGGCGGGTCAGAAAAATGAAAATTTGGCAAGTTTTTCCAGATTTGGCAGAGGTCACTTTTTCCGGAAAATTTGATCGATTTCCAAACCCGGCGGGTCAGAAAAATGAAAATTTGGCAAGTTTTCCAGATTTGGCAGAGGTCACTTTTTCCGGAAAATTTCATCGTTTTCCAAACCCGGCGGGTCAGAAAAATGAAAATTTGGCAAGTTTTCCAGATTTGGCAGAGGTCACTTTTTCCGGAAAATTTCATCGTTTTCCAAACCCGGCGGGTCAGAAAAAATGAAAATTTGGCAAGTTTTCCAGATTTGGCAGAGGTCACTTTT